>NC_090647.1:79827137-80139895 GCF_040937935.1 Hyperolius riggenbachi
GTACCACCCAAAGAAAGCCTAAATTGTGTCGAAAAGACAATGTATAGATCCTATAGCTATGATAAGTAGCAATAAAGTAATTGGTGAATGAATGGGAGGATTGTGAAATGTGAAAATTGCTGTGGTGTTTATGGGGGTGGGGAAGTGGTTAATCTAGTGCCATTTAAAGTCATGTCATGCTGACCAGGAGACGAGATGACTCCATGTCAGCATTACATGGCACAAACAAGCCCATAGTTTGAGGGTCTCACATAAGATGCTGTAGTCAGCGAATGAAAGTTACTGTATTTTTTGGACTATAAAACTTGCTTTTTCTCACCCAAAAGTGTGTGTATGTGGGTGGGTGGGGGGGGGGAGGGGGTAAATCACTGCGTCTTATAGTCCAAATGTAGGGAGTTCCTGACTTGTGAATGCCTGCCAATATCAACCTCCAACCCACCGCAATGTCGGGGACTCCCTGTACTGTGCCCATACAGAGGCGGACACAAAGGAGGACAGAGGCAGACACATGGGTGACACGAGGTACAAAGGGGGCATAATCCACAAGATGCCCCTTCACCATGGATGCACCAGGTTTAGCATATATTTTTTCCCCTGGTTTTTGTCCTAGGTGCGTTTTATAGTCCGAAAAATATGGTAACTTCTGTTAACACCTATAATCCACCCACAGCCCACCTACAATGGGACGTAACTAATCCATCACTAATTAATGCTTCGTAGAGAGCATTCTCTGTATATGAGAAATGTCTTTTCAATCATGGATACCTTACCTCTCCTATCCTATGCAAAGCACTGTAACCAAGCTGACTACTGAATTGCTGTATTGCTGATGCAATAAAAGAAAACGTCCTATGCTCCAAGCGACTGATCTGATATTCTGCTGATGTATGCTGTGAGTTAGATGGACGCCTGAACACAGACACAACAATTATCATGTACAACCTCTATACACGGAGTTTCCAGCATGCATACTAATAATTCTATTATTCTATGTTGTCATTATAGAGCATCAGCTTAGATGAATTCAAGAGCTTTTATCATTTCATGAACAACCTGGAAGATTTTTCCATCACAGTGAAGATGTTCAGTGTGGCCAACAGAGCAGTCAAACTAGGTGAGTATGTTGAAGGCAATTATTATTGCTTCTGCATGTGAGGCCACGTTCAGCGTAGCGTGTGTATGAAGCTTTATGTGGTCTGGAGCTTTCTACTCTTTTACTAGAATCCAGGTGAAGCATGCTGGGAAATGTGGCAAACCACTTAAAGGGAACCTTAACTGAACGGAGGTAAAGAGTTTAACTTACCTGGGGCTATTACCAGCCCCTGCAGCAGTCCTGTGGCCTCGGAGCCACTCTGGAATCCTCCAGTCCCCCGCTGTCAGTTTCGTTTTTGACGACTCACCAGTCGCCGGCCGCCATGCGTATTATTGGACGCATTCCCTACTGCAATCAGCGCTGTTGCGGACCGCAACGCGTACAAAAATACGCGTTGCTGCATTCCGCACGCGTAGATATTTTTGTACGCGTTGCGGTGCGCAACAGCGCTGATTGCAGTAGGGAATGCGTCCAATAATGCGCATGGCGGCCGGCCGACTGGTGAGTTGTCAAAAACGAAACTAAGTGACAGCGGGGGACTGGAGGATTCCAGAGCGGCTCCGAGGGCACCGGACTGCTGCAGGGGGCTGGTAATAGCCTCAGGTAATTGAAACTCTTTACCCCCCCCTCCCCCTGAAACCCATCCACCCCCGTTCATTTAAGGTTCCCTTTAAGATTTTCAGTTGTGGTGGTCAAGCACCTGGTTACGTTTTATTTTTCACATTTGCCAGGACGTGTTTTTACTACCATCCCTTGCCATGCTACCCTCTAAGACAGGGGTCCCCATACTTTTTTGGTCCAGTGCCGGGTCAACATACTTCAGACTGCTGGTGGGCCGGAGTATACATGAAAATAATGTAGAAAAACTTAACATTGAGCCTAGGTATGGTAGACAGCGCCTATTAACATGGGCAGCCCTCATGCCTCCCATTTAACCAGAGCAGATGTTAATTCAGCAAGTACAGGTATTATGCCCTCAACACAGCATATGCAGATAGTATGCCCCCCACCACAGCATATGCAGATAGTATGCCCCCCACCACAGCCTGTGCAGGTAGTATGCCCACCAACATAGCATGTGCAACTATTATGCCACCAATACAGTGAAGATATCGTGACCTTAACATAGCAAGTCATATGTGAGCCATAATGTCACCCAATGGCCTGCAAAAGCCTGCAGCAAAACCAAGAAGCCAGCAAATGACTGTTTTCTGGCTTCCATGTGGAAGGTTGGTGTAAGAACTGCTATTCTATATGCGGGCCACCAATATTTAAAGATGCAGCTGCCCGCATCTATAAGTATAAAAATTGCGCAATAGTCCACAACTGAACCAGGGCTGACAGCGGCACAAAGAAGGGGACCAGTAGGACACTGAGGTACCCAACAGCCCTAAGAAAATACCAGGGATGGGCTCACGAGTAGGCTTGCTCAGCACGAGTGGTTACTCGTTATTCAAATGAGGATTAATTGCTGCAGGTGTGTGGCAGGGATATAAAGTGTTAATTACGTATAATTCCGCCGTCCGCCCTGCGTTCCAAACAGGCTGCACGCGTCCTATTGGATGCGTTGCAAGCCTCACTACGGGCACTTCCTCCTTCAAGCCGGAAGGAAGAAATGAGCGGTGGTGAGGCTTGCAATGTGACCAATAGGACGCGTGCAAGCTTTTTTGGAGCGCAGGCAGGACGGCGGAATTATGAGTAAATAACCCCTTATCATCCAGCTGCGGCAATTAAGGCTCATTTTAATTACGAATTAGAGTCCTTACTGACTCATGGTTACTCGTGGGCCCATCCCTGGTAAATACCAATTTTGTTTTCATCTCAGGTTTACTGTAAGCTGAAATAGGATATAGTTTATCGACTTAGTGCCCGTTTCCTCTACACGCGGTGGTGGAAGCCGCGCCGCACTGCGGCTGTACTGAAACCAATGCATGGCAATGGACCAGTTTCTATTACGTGCTGATTATGAGGAACAGTGCAAAGCAATCAGAGAATCAACTGCATGCTGCACATTCTTGCACGGCGGTATCCTCCGTCTCTTCCTATACACTTCCGCAGGAAGTGACGCGAACAGCAGAAGAAGTGATGGAATGTGACGCGATAGTCGCATCGCATCGTATACATGAAATAATGTAGAAAAACATAACATTGAGCCTAGGTATGGTAGACAGCGCCTATTAACATGGGCAGCCCTCATGCCTCCCATTTAACCAGAGCAGATGTTAATTCAGCAAGTACAGGTATTATGCCCTCAACACAGCATATGCAGATAGTATGCCCCCCACCATAGCATATGCAGATAGTATGCCCCCCACCACAGCCTGTGCAGGTAGTATGCCCACCAACATAGCATGTGCAACTATTATGCCACCAATACAGTGAAGATATCGTGACCTTAACATAGCAAGTCATATGTGAGCCATAATGTCACCCAATGGCCTGCAAAAGCCTGAAGCAAAACCAAGAAGCCAGCAAATGACTGTTTTCTGGCTTCCATGTGGAAGGTTGGTGTAAGAACTGCTATTCTATATGCGGGCCACCAATATTTAAAGATGCAGCTGCCCGCATCTATAAGTATAAAAATTTTGTGTGTGGGGGGGCCGGTAAAAAAGCCTCAGGGGGCCGCATTCGGCCCGCCGGCCGCGTACGAGAGAGAACGGCGCAGGAGACTTGGACGCAGGATACAGCCGGTATGGCTGATCCTGCTGCTGCACAAGTCCAGGCCGTGTTAATTACTATTCCCCCTCCAGGCCGCCATGGATGGTGGGGAATGAAATAATTTGCCTTCCAGCAATCGCTGGAAGCCAAATTATTATGTTTTAAAAGTAACTTCAGCTCCGTCTTCTGACGGCGCCGAAGTTACTCCCTGTGCGCTGCTATAGGCGTAATTCGTATTACAGCCTATGGTGGCGCCGGCTGCGCCGAAATCTCTATGCGCTGATTTCAGCGTGTTCGCGTGGACCTTTGTTTGAGTACCACTGCTGTAAGAAGTCACAACTGTTCTGACATATAGATATCAATCAACTGTTTTCAATCTGATAGTTGCGCCATTCACAGGCTGACAGTCAATATTTAGACACTTTAAAGCTTAAAAACAAAGTAAAGCAGAGAGAGGACCTCTCATGGGGACAGGGCCGGATTTGTACTTACCAGTGCCCTAGGCCTGCTGTCACCAAGCGCCCCCCCCGCCACCACCACCAAAAAACATTCTGTCCAACTATCTGACTAGCGATCACTGATCACAACTGAAAGTAGCGATCACAACTGAAATGGGCTCATTTCAGTTGTGCTGCTGTGCCCCTCATTGAACAAAGAATCAGTGGATGCTCTGTCCTCTCACGATGGAAATTTGCGCTCCTGCCCGAATGTGCACAGCAGCCGATAGTGTTCTGGGAATGCATACTTGAGAAATTACGCTGATGTATGATTGGTACTCGTCAAGAATGCATAACACTGTACCAGCCTCGGGTGCTGTGCACATCTGGGCAGGAGCGAGAAATTACAATGAGCGCAAGTGGCCAAAGCATGTGCTGCTTCTTTGTCCTCTGTGCGACTAGCTGCAGTCACAGCCACAGACAGGTGACAGGGAGCGTGAGTGGCCAGAGCATGCGCTGCTTCTTTGTCCTCTGTGAGACTGGCTGCAGTCAGAGCCACAGACAGGTGACAGGGAGCGCAAGTGGCCAAAGCATGCGCTGCTTCTTTGTCCTCTGTGCGACTAGCTGCAGTCAGAGCCACATACAGGTGACAGGGAGCGTGAGTGGCCAGAGCATGCGCTGCTTCTTTGTCCTCTGTGAGACTGGCTGCAGTCAGAGCCACAGACAGGTGACAGGGAGCGTGAGTGGCCAGAGCATGCGCTGCTTCTTTGTCCTCTGTGCGACTGGCTGCAGTCGGAGCCACAGACAGGTGACAGGGAGCGTGAGTGGCCAGAGCATGCGCTGCTTCTTTGTCCTCTGTGAGACTGGCTGCAGTCAGAGCCACAGACAGGTGACAGGGAGCGTGAGTGGCCAGAGCATGCGCTGCTTCTTTGTCCTCTGTGCGACTGGCTGCAGTCGGAGCCACAGACAGGTGACAGGGAGCGTGAGTGGCCAGAGCATGCGCTGCTTCTTTGTCCTCTGTGCGACTGGCTGCAGTCAGAGCCACAGACAGGTGACAGGGAGCGTGAGTGGCCAGAGCATGCGCTGCTTCTTTGTCCTCTGTGCGACTGGCTGCAGTCGGAGCCACAGACAGGTGACAGGGAGCGTGAGTGGCCAGAGCATGCGCTGCTTCTTTGTCCTCTGTGAGACTGGCTGCAGTCAGAGCCACAGACAGGTGACAGGGAGCGTGAGTGGCCAGAGCATGCGCTGCTTCTTTGTCCTCTGTGCGACTGGCTGCAGTCGGAGCCACAGACAGGTGACAGGGAGCGTGAGTGGCCAGAGCATGCGCTGCTTCTTTGTCCTCTGTGCGACTGGCTGCAGTCACAGCCACAGACAGGTGACAGGGAGCGCGAGTGGCCAGAGCATGCGCTGCTTCTTTGTCCTCTGTGCGACTGGCTGCAGTCGGAGCCACAAACAGGTGGCAGGGAGCGCGAGTGGCCAGAGCATGCGCTGCTTCTTTGTTCTCTGTGCGACTGGCTGCAGTCACAGCCACAGACAGGTGGCAGGGCAGTGCAATGGAGAAAAGCCCAAACAAAACAGAGAACAGGTAAGTAGCAAACATCCTGTCAAGACCCACTTTGGATGTTTGGTTGTAATTAGTGTGGACCTGAACTCAGAACTTCCTCTCTGCTCTAAAAGATACTCAACAACATAACCTTTAAAGAAAAAACATTTCTTAGTTACAGCTGATACAAATCCTGCAATAAATAGACAGTGTTTCTAATTCCTACTTTCATGGAAGCAAATATATTAACATCTTGTGCTTTAAAATAAGCTTATATGCTGTGGCAGTCAGGTGACACAGGGAAGATATCAAATTTGTGATTAGACACAGATGTGGAAGAATTCGAAAGGCTCTCTAAATACATACATGGTGCATGTCTCTGCATGGTTTCCTTCTGTCCTGTGCATGAGTTCAGCTCCACTTTAAAGCATCTGAATGACATTTATTTATATTTGCTGAAAAATCTATGCATCTCTTTTGAATGCTGAATGTACATATGGTGGTGTGCTCTAACATATAGACAGTATACAGGAACAAAGTCTGAAGAAGGCTTATTAGCAGAAAGATTACTCTTTTTCTTTTAAGTCAATAAATGGTATCACCCTGATTCAAAACTCTCTGCTTTTGCTGATGGCTAAGATGGTACAATGCTCTAATGCTACAGGAAAGCAGAAGGATGCCAATTCATACACACTAGCATTGAGGTAGTAACATCTCAGGTGACAGTGACAGTTTAGCAATGAAAGGGAAGCATACAGCATTTTTATTCCAGGCTGCAGCAGTTCTCATAGATGGTCGGAGATGAAGGACAGAAAATGAGTCAGGAAAGAGTTAACTTAAGCAGAGAGGCGATCACTGGCTAGGAAGAAAAAAAAGCAATAAATTAGGCCTAGATAAGAAAGTGTAATTTACAACTGCCGGGGTCAGACAGTGTCACAGCTCTAAAAGAGAAGGCGAAGAAACTAGCAGAAATGTTTGTGAATGCCTGCATTAGAACTCAGCGGAACTTAGTTTTATCTGCTTTGTAATGTAAATCCCTGGTATTTCTCACATCCACTTGTACTGTATGTTGATCCATATAAATAATTGGATCATCAGGTGACAGTTATGATTGATCCTGATTGTTATAACACATTAGGAAGTGAGAGGTGCAGGGATTGGGGAACTCTGGAATTCCTCTATTAGTGCAGAGCAGGGCGCTGGCTGGCTGCGCTGTGGGAACAGAGGAGATGATTTACTTTGACATATGACCTCTTCTCTCTCCAAGTCATGCCGCCCTTCTGATCTTATCTGATTTTATCGCCCTAGGCCGTGGCCTCTGTGGCCTTTGCAGAAATCCGGGCCTGCATGGGGAGTAGAGCCTCAGTAGTACACCCTTCATGCACTATACACACTAGTGTGCGGTAACTGCCACCGTAGGTAGGGAGATAACACCCCTTCCCTTTGTGCCCCTGCTCACCCACAGGTTTCATTAAGACCTGCCTCTCACAAGCACTGCAGCATAACAGCACCTGTTAAACCAACAACAGCTTGCCATAGCATAAAACTGCTCTAATAAGGCGACTTGTATCCCCCTGCTTTAAAAACACGTACTTTAAAATCACTTGTGTAACAGCAGGCAACAATATTTGTTCCTTATGGCTCCGGTCACCTCTCCCCATGTCCTGGCCGTCATCCGTCCACTCCAGAGTCAGCGCGTGTGTCCCCAAACTCATCCCTACGCGTTTCATCACGAGTTGGGATTCATCAGGGGCTGGGGTACGCACATTCCCCCTAGCATTAAGTATGCATATGTCCGTCCCCTCCTGTTCGCTTCCCCAGCTTGTCTTTAGGATGTCCACTAATCCAGGGATGATGTGGGAGGTGGGCCAGTACCGTTTACACATTGGTCCATCTCCTAAAATCGAATTAGTAAAATAACAGAAAACATATAATAGCTCCCCGGTTTCCATGTATTCAAATCCTGCGCTACCCATGTTGCTCATTCACTGCTACATACGCACTTTTTGGATTACCCTGCTTCTTAGCATCTGCATCGGTTATTTTACTCCACTTATACAATTGTACACCCCCCTTCCCCAGGACATAAACCTCTATTCAGCACATCTGTTCAGTTTCATACCCCTACACAATCCTCATAAAGGGGAACTGCCACACTTAGGTCAATTCCCTCATACCCTCTTAATCACTCGATATGAAACAATTTATGTCAAATCCATTATTTAGAAATTCAGGAGACATCTTGTCATGTTAGATAGCTCACGCAGTCTGTCAGCTGTTTACCACTTTAAAAGATGCCAGGAACTAACGATGTGAACTAGGCCTAACTGCACTGATGAGCATAGACATTATGGCAATGCCAGTTTGTGTTTGGACTAGTTTGCCCTGCCCTCTGCTGCTGTACAAAAAAAGAGACCTCCTCTGTTAAAACATTTTAGCCAACAGAATTTGTGGCAATCAGGAAGTAGCAGAAAGGGTTGGCACTAGATGCTGATGGTCAGACAGCTGAGTGAACGAGGTGTGTGGCTGCGCCTCCAGAGACCAAGAGCTTGGTAATTCATCAGTTTTACACTTGAAAGGTTAAGGCACCAGACCACTAGGATTCGCCTTTTTATTGCATCCTCAGCAAGACTTTACAGTGTAGAGTAGAGCATCTGACAGCCATTATGAGGGCTCTACCTGCTTTGTCAGAGGCCACCAGTAAAGTACTTGTGGCCTCCTATGAAGAGGGTATATAGCCAGTGAAAAGGCTGTCAAGGCCATCTACACTGTAATGTCTGGTCTGACTTGTTCCTGTAAATATATATTTTATCTTTTCTAGCTGAGTTTAAGAGAGCAGTGAAGGTGGCCACAGGACAGGAGTTATCAGAGAATGTGCTGGACACAGTTTTCAAGATCTTTGACCTGGATGGGGACAACTGCTTAAGCCATGGAGAGTTCCTAGGCGTGCTGAAGAACCGACTACACAGAGGCTTAAAGGTAATGCAAGCAGGCTGATTAATACATGGGATATGTTGTAAAGTCGTAGAGTCTAAAAAGATGTAGAAAACAACAGATTTCCAAACATTTGTGTTATATTTTTGTAATGGAGAGCCAGTTAGTCAGGAGAGTCTTTTATCTTTTACAGTCTAGTCATTGTAAGTACAGTACAAGTTTGTGTGCCACACTATAGTGTACAAGACCTCGGGCATTGTGGGATACAAGAGCCCTTGCTCTTGATACGTGTGTGTGTGTGTATATATATATATATATATATATATATATATATATATATATATATATATATATATATATATATATATATATATATATGTGTGTATATATATATATATATATTAGGAAGATACTGCTTGCTTGGCAGTTGGCAACAGCTGTTATCTCCCACAATGCAACAAGGTTCGCAGACAGGAAACTGTCATGGCAATGACATCTGACTGTAGCTGGGTTTTCACCTCAATGATCTATTTGAGAAGTGGTAAAGTTTTCTTGTGAGAGGAAGATTAATTTTGAATTAAAGTTCCTCTTAAGAGAGCAACATTCATTTGATATTCCAGAGATATGTGGAACCATGGTGCTGTAAAATTGGTTAAATTCTTTTAGCAGAATAGTGAATGAAGACTGGGACACGCCAGAAATTTAAAGGACAACTGAAGCGAGAGGGATATAGAGGATGCCATATTTATTTCCTTTTAAGGAATACCAGTTATCTGGCTATCCCGCTTATTCTCTGCCTCTAATTCTTTTGGCCATAGCCCCTGAACAAGCATGCAGCAGATCAGATGTTTGTGACATTTTTGTCAGATCTGACAAGATCAGCTGCATGCTTATTTCTGGTGTTGTTCACTTATGCAGATCAATCAGATCAGCAGGGCTACCAGGCAACCGGTGTTGCTTAAAAGGAAATAAATATTGGAGCCTCCATATACCTGTCGGCACAGTTGTCCTTTAAGGTTTGTAGCCCATGAGAGCCTATCTTATTACTTTGCACATGGGGTCGGTAAAGGTGCCCATACATCTCTCGACTTGGCGGCTGATCAACCATCCGATTCTATAATTATTGAATCGGAAGAAAATCAGTGCGGCCAAGAGCATGCCCAATCGACTATGCAACCAATTTCAGGCTAAAATTGGTCACATGTATCGGTTGAACATGCTGCAAGATGTCGGGCCGTCGCGGATGATCAGGTGCATGGCGGTAACGGCGAGCGATATCAGGATGAGCACTGAAACCTCTGCCAACGCAAAGCACATGTGACGTCACACTATGCAGCGGCGGTGTGTATACTGCTGATGGAAGAGCGGCCAATTCCAAAGAGGAATGGGCACAGTGCGATCGGCGGCACAGAACAGGTAATGTATACATGCACACACGGGGAGTACATTTATACACTAGGGGCAGCAGTGAGGTGGTGGATGCAGCGGACGGTTCCTGGGAAATATCATGCTGAAACCGTTCGGGAATCGGCCTGTGGTGTATGGGCTTCTGACAGATCTCTCTCTTAACCAGATTCGATCAGAGAGAGTTCTGTCTCTTTGTCGAATCTGCCCATTATCATTAGATGTATGGGCACCTTAAAGGAGTTCTTTGGGGGGGGGGGGGGGGGTTAAAAATAAAAATGGAATTTACCTGGTGCTTCTACCGCCCCCTGAAGCTGTAATGTCGGCTGCACCGTCCTCCAACGATCCGCCGTTCTCCGCCGCCAGTCTAGGTCTGATCGGCAGCTGAGACCCACTGCAGCAGCGCGTGTCATCGGGAGCTTACTGCACCACAATAAAACTTTGTACTGCGTCTGCCTCCCGATGACGTGTGCGGAAGCGAGCATTATTCGTCTTGTTAGACGAATATATTACTGGGGCCGGTGTCGGGGAACCGAGGATCGTAGGAGTACAGCGTGGGACATTACAGCTTCAGGGGGCTTGTAGAAGCTCCAGGTGAGTGTCAGTTTTTATTTTAAAAACCTCCCAAGAGAACCCCTTTATCTCAGCAGCGTTCATTGTCTCATCTAAGATTTCACTAGCTTTATTTTAAAATGTGTAATTTTAGTTAAAATAGATTATTATGTGAGACTGAGATTATGTGGGGGCAGATGAGTTATATCACAGTCATTGTTTGAGTTAACCTGAGATGGTAAGTTTTTTCCAAGTTTGGACCAGTGGCTGAATCTAAACGTTAGCTTCATTCATTAACACAGGAGAGGGGCAAATGCATTCTGCGTAATAAGGTGTAGAACCCTAGATGAGACAATAGGTGTAGCATCGTGTGGTTGGGCTCCGGGTAGAATGGGGAGCTGGGATGCCATAAGGGCGTTCTGGAAAGGTCCATTGCACTCAACAGTTTCATATGTTATACAATCTGCCGAAGAGGAAGGTCTATAGAAACAAGCTGAAGCAGCTGGTTCACCGCACTGTATATAAATATCCTGTCCAATTCAGAAGAGTTTGGCTGCTAGCTCAGAGGGCGGATGATAATCTAATGATTGAAAAGGCCAAGAGGAAGCTTTACTTAACTATGCGGAGGTATTTTCAGCAGGGGAATCGCTCTGCCAAGTTGCTGCCGCAGCTATTTAATGCTATCACAACATTGCACAATAGCTGTAAAATATTCAGAGAGAGGTCTGAAAGCAATTCACCTGATATCCTTAAAGGTGCCCATTAACAGTACAATTTTTTCACCAAATGCGATCTTTCGATGCGATTTTTACGATCAGATTGTGTAGAAAATTATGAAGGCAATCGATAGCGAATGATTCTTTGGTCGATTGCTTTATGGGATAAAATCCATCCAAAAGTTGGAAAATATCATCGCATTTGAAGGAAGAATCGTTCAGTAAATGTGAACATTTGATAATTGCCTTCAGATTACTTACGGTCATTCAAATCACATCGAAAGATCGCATTTAGTGAAAAATTGTACCGTTAATGGGCACCTTTTATATGGATCTATAGCAGTTCTGGACTTCCTGGTACTCACGTCAGGAAAGGATTGAGATGAAATGGGGCCCTAAGTAAGATAGCAGCTTCTGCCCACCGCTGATGGTCACCTGAGGTTTTTTAGTAAGATTTAGAGAATTTTACTTAAGAAGAGAATTAAATGGCAGCCTCCATATTCCTCTCACTCTTTATAACTTAAAGGAATACTGTAAGGGCGTCGGGGGAAAATGAGTTGAACTTACCCAGGGCTTCTAATGGTCCCCTGCAGACATCCTGTGCCCACGCAGCCACTCGCCAATGCTCCGGCCCCGCCTCCAGTTCACTTCTGGAATTTCTGAACTTTAAAGTCTGAAAACCACTGCGCCTGCGTTGCCGTGTCCTCGCTCCCACTGTTGTCACCAGGAGCGTACTGCGCAGTACGCTCCTGGTGACGTCAGCGGGAGCGAAGGCACAGCAACGCAGGCGCAGTGGAGCATCGATGAGTGGCTGTGCGGGCACAGGATGTCTGCGGGGGACCATTAGAAGCCCCGGGTAAGTTCAACTCTTTCCGCCGACCCCCCTACAGTATTCCTTTAAAATTCTGCATATAAGACGAGGCTGTCCAGAGGAATATGGTAAAGAAGGAAATCTTCTTCCCAGAGAACTTGCACCTGTAAATATATTTACTTAGCCAGTAAAATGTTTGCATGCAACAACTGTCCTCCTCCTTTCTGGCTGTGGTTTAGTTATTGGCTGATACACATTTCACACCCTTTTATGTGTTTTCTGCAGCATGTGCCCCAACAACAAGGCTTTCAAGGGTACATGAAGTGCGTCAAGCGGGAGAGCATCAAAGGAGCAAACGAAGCCTGGAGACAAGCTGGAAAAAGTCCATTTTAATATCATGTATAACCCGAGGCCTGTTGAGTGACTGAGTCGCTCTGTGTGTGTTCGATTGTTTAGCTGTGTAATGCAGCATATATCTCTGTTATGTGCCAGACTTTCATATTATGCCATGTCTAGTCTACCTTCCATCATTCTCGCTTCCATTGGTGGATTCAGCTATGTATGTAGCTCTATGTATTCAGCTAGCGTAAACCTGGTCCACAATGTACTGTCCGCAAAGGTTTTGTTTTTTGTGTTGTTTTTACTACAGAGTGAGCTCAGCTCGGCCATTCTTCACACAAAGTACCTGTGGGGGGGGGATGTATGCACCATAACTCCTTACAGTGATCTGAAACTCTGACATAACATTCAATAAAAATGTGTTTTCCTACTTATTACCCATACAGTTATTATATTTGCTTTTGTGCACAAGTAATGTTATCCTTTTACAAAGTACAAGTTCCCCAAGTACAGTTTATCTGCTCTGAAAGCTGCTATTGCATTTTATTCATAGCTGCTTTTATTATATATTAACTTCTAGTGAGCTCTTCTCAACCATGTGTATGCTAAAAGCAGAGCGCTTGTTTTCAGCACAGCTAAGAATGTAACAGAGGGATGTAAACAAAAGATATTATCTCCTCTTTGGATGCGGATCATAAGCTGAAGGGGCTTTCCGCTGCAGAACAAAGTGGCGTGTTTAACTGTTTGAATGCTGTTCTGCATTGCTAGTAGGTTTAAGGCTGTAAATATTTTTTTAGTGCAAAGATGAAATGCTGAGTTTCAGACCAATTTAATGTACAATGTATTGATAGATGTATCATCTACGCCCTTCCTTCCCCAATATGTTTCTTAGGTCAGGGCCCATTGTAGTGTAACCTCATAGTTTTCTGATTGGCTGCTGTTTAAACTTTGCACTTTAATAATACATTACTGGAGTAATAGTCCTGTCTGTAGTATAACCAGTCAGCTTTCCTTTTCCATCAGTTTACAGCAATATACACAATCAAAGATTATCAAGTAGGGCCTTTATTCAATGTACTTTTTCTCCAGAGTTTCTGTGATGAGATAATTTTTCCTCTTCTCTTTAACACAACCTTTCTGCACTCTGCAATTTAAAACGTACCATTAGGCCTCTTTTATACTGCAAATCACACTTCCCATTTCCAATTTGCGATTTTTTTTCAGTGGATGATAGCAACAGAAGAACGAAAATGCAGAAAAAATGCAGGATGCAGGCAGAGGCGTATCTGGGTAATATAGAGCCTATGGCAAACATAGAAATTGTGCCCTCCCCTCTAAGAACTGCCTCTCTTCTCACATACATTTGTAATGGTTGCCTGTGTTTTTGGGCTCGGGATATTACTGAAGACTTTTTTTTTGGAAATGTCTCTTCTTATTTCCTCTCTTTCCTCTTTTCTAACACTAAGCAAAGTGCACCCAACATACATAAATTAAGTAGCCATGTACCCCAGATAACAGAATTAATCTGATCTGAGGTCTGAGTGATGGGGGGGGCATGGGGGCACATCACAGGGGCAGGCATGGCGCCCATGGTGCTGTGGCGCCCATGGCAAGAGCCATGCCTGCACCCCTCTAGATACGCCTCTGGATGCAGGACTTTTTTTTTTAATCACATCAAAAGTCGGAATTGCATGTAAAATTGCATCTAAATCGGAAATCTGAATCGCATGTAGTGTAAAAGAGCCCTCAAAGTTTTCTTGAGTATTTTCTTGATTGCTGGTGGCCTAAAAGGCATTTTATTGATAAGGTGTAAAAATGTCACCCACAGCAGGAGAAAACTCTGAAGAAATGTTTATGAAGTAGGGGCCTCTATGTCATGGTTTTGTGCAATTATTTTTCTTTTTTCAGTAATAGTATATTTGTATTTTAAGTGAAAACTGGATACACAACTGTATTAAAAAAGCAGTTTTAGGGGTGTTTTGAATACAGAGGGTGTGTTTCGGCACAGTTTGACCCAGTCTGTCCCTTCACCGGTGGACACCATATCCTACATTGTTGCCTGGTCCGGGGCTTGGACTGAACCGCACCAAACCCAACAAGCTGTTTTCAGGAGAATTACATTTTTTGTTTACGCAGCTTTGCTAAGCAGACTCTGCTTAATTGCCGGCCAGTAAATATTATTTCACATAATGGATACTTCGCTAATGGATTTCATGCACTTATTGATAGGCTGAAGTCATCCCCAGCTGCTGGGAAGTGTTTTGTTGTGATGCATGGTGATTCATCCCACTCATATGTATGTATAGCACATGCTGGTCTACTGCAGTGCCTAATGTGTCTGGTAAACAGCGAGGACCCTCAGCGACGGGCGAGCCTAATACTTCCTCATATTCTAAAATGGGAATACTCAGACTAAGAAAGGGAGAGCGGAAGTGAGGTGTGATTGGCTGTTGTGGGCATCACACACAAAATTTATTTAGACACTTCCACATGACTTATTTCTCACACAATTCTTTAGAGGTTTAGACTTTGATTTATTTGTAAAGTAGGGGTATGCTTTAATGCAGAACATGTACCTAATCTACATCTCACTGGATTTGTTGCCATGGACAACACAGAGACCCGTGCTGTGGATAATTCCGGCCTCATTCACATTGTGAGATGCAATCCCATGAGCACCTGAGGAGTTCACTAACGATATGATGTGACATCTTTATTCCACAGTACTGGCCCCTCTCACACCTTCGCAATTCCCTCAATGCACTTTCACAGTCAGGAAACCATTGGGGAACTGGCCACCATTGTCCACAATTGACCCAGAGATGTGCTTGGGCCAGGTGCACTCATAATCTGCTTTGTGGATAAGGTGCTCTAATAATTATCCATGCCTTCATCATCTAGGCATTGCTTTAAAACTGGATATCATTCCAAACTGTAGCACAGCTAAGGAACAATGGGCCCCAATGCAACTTTTACAAAAGATCCCCTCAAGCACTCATATAATATATACAGTAATTGATATAGAGCATCAAAACCTGCACAAATTAAGAGCAAATACAGCACTTGAAGAAGAGCCCCCTGTGGGCCCCTCTGGTCCAGGGACCTCAGTGCGGTCGCATGCCTCTGCATACTCTTTTGCTACGCCACAATTCCTCTTCAGAACTCAAGGTTTAGTGTGAACCCGTTGTTAGTACACTATGAGCCCATTAAATAAGTATAACACAACTACAAAATTGTATCATGGGGAATTCTAGACACACACACAATCCTAAGAATAAGAATAATCCATGCTTAAAACATAACCTTTATTAGATCATAGGATAAAAAAAGAACAGCACAGAAATAAATATGAATAAGAAGAGGCCGAGATCGCTGATATGACACTTGGCCAGTACATTAACTATGCACACTGAGTAGGCCAAACACTCCTATGTACGGTAGTAGGTCATCTCTGTTAGAACCGGCCATTGAGCCAAAGTTGAGTATTTTAGACCTGGTGTGCTAGTCACATTATTGGTCCATACAGTGCAAAGTGCTCTCATATAATGATTACTAAACCACCCACGACCCCAACATGTTTCACTCTTATGTGGGCACCTTGGTGAAAATTAAGCTTTTATGCTAACCCTACTTGTACTTCTATCACAGTAACATAATTAGTTCGCTAGTAAAGTCTCTTACTAAAAATGACTAGTAGTGCCATATCAGAAGTTCTGTACAGCTCTCCCCGTCAGGCTGTGTCCCAATGGCTTATCCTCCTCCTGATTACAGTCAGCTGTCTCTGACACTCCCCAGCACAAGCCACGTTATACCTGCAGGTGTATTACTGATTATCCATCGGCAAGTAGTCTTCTGATGGGGAGAGAAGCTGTAATATGACAACCACCTCAAAAGCCCATATCTGAGCTGAAAGGCACCATTATATATGGGATGGTTGCTGGAAAATTAGACTGGTAGGAGGTGCTGATACTGCCTCCTCCCCATTATTTTAATGCATGTTTTCCTACTCATAAACTCCCAATGAATGTTATGTTTTAAGTGTTGATAGGGCTTATCCTTAGGATAGTGTTTCTGTCCCTTCAATCAATAAGTAACTATCATAGAATGAAGGAAGGTTAGGAAGCAGTATTTGCTCTGTAGTGCTATTTGTATTTTAGGACAACCTACAATCACCCATCCTAGTTTCAGAAGCACCATTAATAGACCATAATGAAAGATCTGAACATCTCTGACACTGGAAGCAATAGAGAATATTTTGTATAGACTGGAATCCATGTTTACTCGTTTTGGTTTACGTGTGGGTCAGTTTACCAGAGAAGGTTATTTGCCTTCAGAGTTGCTTGTGTGTAGCAGAAGTACAGAGGAGACTGTGACCAGGTGGTAGATTTCTATGGTCATGCGCTACTGTGACCACTTCCTGCTTTGGCTTACACAGGAAGCAGAACCAACACATGATCATCCCCAGTGAATCAGAAGCATGCAAGCATACACAAACTGATCACATGCTTCTCCAGGAGTTCTGCTACACACACATTTAGTGTTCTGCAAATTATTCAAGAAAGTTATTTTTTAAACCAACAAGTGCATTTATTTTTTACCCTTTGTCTTTGGTTTGGTTTATTTTGCTGTGCTGTTTTGTGTTTTCTTTAATACAGATCTAAGGTGATGGTATCAACTGGAAATCTAATAAAGTTTATGTAAAAAACAAAATATTTTCCCAATAAAAAGTAAAGATAATATAATCAATCTACACTCTAGCATTTTTTTCTTTTCCACCTTTTGTTTTTTTTATTTTTCACTGGTAAAATATGCACATTAAAGCAAATCTGTGGCGATTTAAAAAAATAAAATAAAAAAGCAGCTACTCACCTGTGGAGAGGGAAGGCACTGGATCCTATTGAGCGCCCCCCCCCCCCCCCCCCCCCCCCCCCCCCCACACACACACACACACACACACACACACACACACACATATGAGGTTACCCTGAAGTTACCTCTCCTCTGGGAGCCCTTGTGTCCTCAAGTGCTCACAAAGACTGGTGGCCCCATACTCCCATGCCCAAGCAAGTGCCACTCCAGCGCATGCACAGTATGGAGCCGCTCCTCTTTGGGGGTACTTAGGGATACGAGTGCTCCCAGAGCCTTCCGAGAGTCCTGAAGACATATTCCACCAGTTGGTCAAATACGGAGGTGACACCGTTTGAATGAGAGGACAGGGAGGGCTCCTCCCCTTTCTTTCCATCACCAGATCTCCCTGTGTGCGCCATTCCTATTGATCATTCCAGCTCAGATTGCAGAGAATGAGCTGGGACATGCGATAGCAGGCAGAGCATTACGCCAACCTGAAAGCTGTTTCAAGGTTGCCGCCATTTTGAAAATGGAGGACCCTAAATCTCCAAATGGGACAGGGCCAAATAGGACACTGCAAGTAATGAATACGATGCACCTTGTAATCTGCAGAGGGTTTTAGATTTATGTGTTCATCTTTTGTATTGCAGTAGACTTCAGATTTGCTTTAAGACAGAATCCATCAACATGTCCGCTGGCGCATTGTGGTCTGTTCCATGAATTGGACCAGTTTTGGCTCTAGTGTGAACCCAGCCTTAGGCCCGGTTCACATTAGCGGTCGCCGTCCGGAATCGCCGTGCCGGAGCCGGACCACATGCAGAACGGACGGAACGGACGCACGGCATAGCAATGAAAGCCTATGCGTCCGTTCACATGCGTCCGTTTCGTTCGGACCGGATCCGGACTCCGGCATAAGACCCAACATGCGCTATTTTTTGGTCCGGCTCCTCCGGCAGCCGTATCCGGAGCGGAGCCGGACTGCACCATCCGGCCAATACAAACCAATGAGAACCGGAGAGCGCACAACACACTGGCTAAAAATCCGGATGTTCTACCCCACTTCCTATGCATATTGAAGCGGCGATTTTGGATGGGGACACATGGGCAAACATTTTGGAGTGGAGCAGCAGTGATTTTAAACGTGCTGGAGATGTTGGCAGTATGTCGGAGGTGGAGGTGAGTGCTAAACAGCGGAGGGCCTGATTCCACAGGTCCACCTTCTGCTGACCTCCCAGACCCCAACATTTTTATTCTATTTCTACTATCTTTTGCCAAACGGATCCGGATCGCATCCTGATGAACACCTGATGCAACCTGACCGGATCGGATCCGGATCAGAACCGTACGGTTCCGGTCCGGATTCGGTCAGGTCATCTGGTCCGTTTGGCAGAGAACCGCAAGTGTGAACCGGGCCTAACTTAGAAGTTATAAAGTGTTGGTGCTTCTCTTCGCTGAAGTGACTGAGCTGTTGCCAAGGAGATGTGTCTGTGCAGCAGAGGGAGGGAGCAGAATCAAAACAGAGGCTGAGACTGTCTCCTGCCTTTGCCAATGAGACAGAGACAAGCTACCTTGTACTGCTCTCTGCAGTGAAAGTAAATGTTTTTAAACACGGGGGAATGCTTTTGAATGTTCTTTTATGTAACTAAGAGTAGTTACTGAAATGTTAGTTTTGGGAGTATAATCCCACCTAAAAAAAAATAAAATAAAGACAGTGGAACTCCAGGCATCAGATTTAAAATAGCCAATTTACATGTTGGAAGCGTATTGGCACAGAAGTCCTGGAGCCCTAGATTCCGCCCTCCCTCAATCCTGACATAAACACGCGTCACCCACCTTACCACACTGCCATTGTGTGCTGGATGCCCCCGTTCTCTGAAAGGCCTGGCCTGCAAACTTCTCCTCCTCCACCTGCCTGCCATGCCTGAACTCAACATCCTGAAGCCGCGCTGATGCCACCGTACCCGAAACATAGAGAACTGGATGGGCAGTATCATCCCGCTTGCCTATCCAGCACTCTGTGCTCTGGGGGTGGCGGTGTCCACGCGATTACGGAACGGTGGGTGCGGGTTCGCAATCCCATGGCAGCCCCCTCTTAGCACACTAGTGCCTCTAGGTTCATGCCTAGTGCTAAATCCAGCTCTTGTTGTATGCACGTGCTTTTCAGATGCAGGGGAGGTGCTTTATCAATAAACTTCAACATAGAGTGAGAGACTTCACTCATTTTCATTGCTGTACCCCCTTCCCTCTTCTAGCCTGATCAGTGACTGAAAATCTCAGATATGGTGGGCTGGCAGGGTGAGGCACTGGATTTACACATGCAGGTAAGGTAGGCTGGGCATGAACCAAGGGGGGGTGAGTAAATTGCTAAAACCAACACGTATACTTAACATTACATGCATAAATACTAAATAACAATACTGCTTGGTGAGGATTTTTTAGTTTTTGTCTGAGGCCCCTTTTACACTTACCTAGGATTCCTGCATTCCTCTCCACTGCCACATAGGCAATGCAAGGTTATAGAGCCTTGCACACTTATTGCGGCCCGTTGCGGTGCAGCGGAAGTGTCTGATCCACCGCTTGCCCAATGCAGAGACAACAGCATGTTACGGTGTCAATGCATCGGCCATGGGAGTGATGTAAGTGAATTTTTAAAAAGGTTGGTGGGGGTGTTGTGGCATACATGCGCGGAACAGGAGTATTATGGGGATCCCCAGGAATCCCATTGACATACTTCCTGTCTAGAGTGGAGTACATCACTGGGTGAAGGAGGGGGGGGGGGGTGCAGTGGCACTGTGCATATGACCCTGTTGGGTTACGCTGCTGCAGGGTCATAATGTTTGTGATTCTGTGCAATGCAGCGTGGAATAGCACCGCAACGCACGCATCAAGTGTAAAACCATCCTGAAGCTAAATTTTAAGCGGTCTACAGAGGGGATAAAAGTTCCACAATATACACCTATTATCTCAAGACTGCGCAGTCATCCTAATACAGACATACATACCTATATAGTATTTACCATTCTATATGGAGAGAATACAATAGCAATCTCTTCCAATAATATCCAGTGTAGAAACAAGTAACATCTGAAGCAAAGAGATCAGTGTTACAGTTAGGAAACTTTTTAAATGGTTTAATTAGCTCAGTATTTGAAATCTTCATGAAGTCTCAGGGTATGTCCACTTGCCGACCGCGTCACACCGATGAGCGTGCACGTGGCGGCAGCCCCAGGATCGCCTAACGCCGATCGGCGTAAGGTCCTGGAGCAGTGGTTTGCAGGAGATTGGAAGGCGGAGCTCCGCTTTCAGTCTACCAGCAGCGATCGCCACTCGGAGAGTGTTTTTGACGGCGAAACCGCCGTCTATTAACATAGTACAGCGCTTCAATCTAAGGCAGCGCTGTACTGGGGACAGCCGTGTGACACAGCTGTCCCCCTGGGACACAGGAGAGTAATCGCCTCTCATAGGCTGAAACCTATGATAGCCAATCGCAGTTATTGGTTGGCTGTCGGGAGGGAGTTGAGTAAAAAAATTATAATAAATGGCTAAATTAAAAAAAAAAACATAAATATTTATTAAAAAAAAAATCAAACACTGGGGGAGAGCGATCAGACACCACCAACAGAGAGCTCTGTTGGTGGGGATAAGGGGGAGGGAGGAATCACTTGTGTGCTGAGTTGTGTGGCCCTGCAGCAAGGCCTTAAAGAGACTCTGAAGCGAGAATAAATCTCGCTTCAGAGCTCTTACTTAGCAGGGGCATGTGTGCCCCTGCTAAAACGCCGCTATTCCGCGGCTAAACGGGGGTCCCTTCACCCCCAAACCCACCCCCACAAGACTTGGTCGCAAAGTTGGTTGTGAAAAATCTCTTCCTGGAGGCAGGGATAACGGCTGCAGCCCTGCCTTTAGTCGCGTCTATCAGACGCGCATCGCCGCCTCTCCCCCGCCCCCCTCAGTGAAGGAAGACTGAGAGGGGCGCGGGAGAGGCGGAGATACGCGTCTGACAGACGCGCGCGGGGGGACGGCCTGAGGCGGTTAGCCCAATGCGGAAGCGCTCCCCCGCTGAAGGGACCCCCGTTAAGCCGCGAAATAGCGGCGTTTTAGCAGGGGCACACATGCCCCTGCTATCTATGAGGTCTGAAGCGAGATTTATTCTCGCTTCAGACTCTCTTTAAAGCTACAGTGGCCAATTTAGCAAAAAATGGCCTGGTCTTTAGGGGGGGTTTAACACTGCATTCCTCAAAAGAAACACAGAGGTGGGCGGGGAATGGGGAAACCTATAAAGTTGTTATTATTTATTTATAAAGCGCCAACATATTCTGTGGCACTGTACAAAGTAGGAAAACAAACAAGGGATACATAATGATACAGACACTGGTATATATATCAAATATGGACATTGGTACTAAATACAGAACTGGTGGTTACAATGACAGCTGTAACATGATGAATAAAATGTATAACAGAGTGCAAGCTATTAAATGAATAAAATGCTAAGACACAAAAGGGTGAGAGAGCTCTGCCCTCCCGAGCTTACAATCTAAAGGAATGGGGGGAAACAAGAGGTGGGGAAATATACAGTATAAATACAGGAAGTGCGTGATTAGGTTATTTAGTAAGGAGTAAAACTAGACGCGAGGTTGAAGGGTGCATGGCCTAAGATAGAGCATAGGCTTATCAGAAAAGGTGAGTTTTGAGGGAGCGTTTCAAGATTTCAAAGATGGGAGAGTGGCGGATGTGCTGTGGAAGAGCATTCCAGAGGAGGAGTGAGGCACGTGAGAAGTCTTGTACACGTGAATGTGAAGAGATAATTGTAGAAGAGGATAAAAGAAGCTCCTGTGCAGATCTGAGATTGCGGTTGGGTTGGTATCTGGAAACTAATGAGTAGTGATGGGCTTCCGAGTAGGAAGCCCTCGAATTCGGAATTCAAATGAGGCTTAATTGCCTCAGGTGTGCGAGCGGGAGACAGGAGGTTACTTACCCAGAAGTCCATCGGCTTCTATGAGTCTCAATTCACTTGCACCTAAGCTGGAAGGAGGAAGTGCATTAGTGAGTCTTGGATTGTGTCCCATAGGTCACATTTAAGTGAATTGAGACATATAGAAGCTGATAGGTCACATTTAAGTGAATTGAGACATATAGAAGCTGATGGACTTCTGGGTAAGTAACCTCCTGTCTTCCGCGCGCACACCTGAGGCAATTAAGCCTCATTTTAATTCTGAATTCGAGTGGCTTCCTACTCGGAAGCCCATCACTACTAGTGAAGAGATGTACAGGGGAGAGAGATTGTGGAGAGCTTTGTAGGTTAGGGTTAAGAGTTTGAACTGGATCCTCTGGTTAATTGGCAGCCAGTGAAGAGCTTGACAGAGAGTAGCCACAGAGGAAGACCGAGAAGAGAAATAAATTAGATGAGCAGCAGAGTTCAGTACAGATTGGAGAAGTGCCAGTCGGTTAGTTGGAAGTCCACCAAGCAGGGGCATAACTAGAAATCACTGGGTCCTCCTGCGACACAAGATGGGGCCCCCTCCCCCCCTCGCTTTCTGCGCAGGTAAACTGTCCATTTCTGATGGAGCAGAACTGGCGCTGCAGACTCCTCCAGCATCACTACAGTACACAGCACTTGGGGAGGGGTAGAAAGGTTGGGGGCTGGCTGCTGTACACAAGACCCTGCTGCGCACAGAATAGGGACTGTCAACAAATCTTTGTCTGCAAAACTTTGTATGATTCCTTATCAGTGGCTGAGCACAAGCAGTCATTAGAACAATTGTGCAGCTTTTTCTCTCTGCTTCCTTAATTGTCAGTCTCTCAGGACAGGGAAAAGAAACTTCTTCCCCCACAGGGCACCTTGTGGCTTCTGGGCCCCCAGCGGCTGCATCCCTTGCAGGATCTATTGTTACGCTTGCCACCAAGCAATATATTGCAATACTCCAAACGAGATATAATAAGAGCATGTACTAACATTTTGGTTGTGTCCTGAGTGAGAAAAGGTCAGATGCGTGCTATGCTTTTCAGTTGGAGATAATAGGAGCTGGTTAAGAAGTTAATGTGAGTAATAAATGAGTGGGAAGAATCAAATATTACCCCTAATCACCGTGCTTTGGGAACTGAAGTTATAGGCGTGTTATTAACATTTATTGTAATATCAGGCAGAGGTGGACAGAGATGGTGGAAAGACGATTAGCTCTGTTTTATTCATATTAAAGAGACACTGAAGCAAAAAATAAATAAAATGATATAATGATTTGTATGTGTAATACAGCTAAGAAATAAAACATTAGGAGCAGAGACATAAGTCTAATATTATTTCCAGTACAGGAAGAGTTAAGAAACTCCAATTGTTATCTATGTAACAGCCATTGAGCTCCTGACTTTCAAAGTTGCAGAGAGCTCTGTCTTCTGAAGCTTGTTATCTCAAGTGTCTGTCAATGTATTTTATTTTTCTCTGCAGAGAAGGGTTCAAAAGTTCACTTGCCTGCTCTGTAAAATCATTTAGAATGCTGAGTAGCGTATAAACTGCAAGTATTAGAGAACGATGCAATTTTATTTAAAAAAATCTATATAACTGAAAATAAAAATGAGAATATTTTCTTTGCTACCAATCTTCTAGTCATTATCCGTACTACACAACCAATTCATTATATTATAATTTTTTTTCCGCTTCAGTGTCTCTTTAAGTTTTAAGAAGCGAGAGGACATGAAAGAGGAAATATAGTGGACAGACAGTCGGGGACCTGTGTGAGGAGGGAGTTACGGATTGAGGCCGAGAGGCACAGTTGTGCATCATCAGCATATAGGTGGTATTGAAAGCCAAATGAGTTAAGTTACCAAGGCATGTAGATGGAAAACAGGAGGAGACCCAGGACAGAGCCTTGAGGTACCCCTACAGACAAAGGATGTGAAGAGAAGGTCTGATCTGAATAAGAAACAGTGAAAGACCTTCCAGAGAGATAGGAAGATATCCAGGAGAGAGCGAGACCCTTTATTCCTATAGATGAAAGGATCCGTAAGAGTAAAGTGTGGTCGACAGTGTCAAATGCTGATGACAGATCTAGAAGGATGAGTATGGAATAATAGCCTTTGGATTTAGCTGTGAGGAGATTATTGGCCACTTTAGAAAGAGTTAAGGGGCCCATACACCTAACGATTTTTCCGCCGATATACGGCCGATTCGATCACAGTGATCGAATCGGCTGTGAAATCGCCGCGCACACCGCTGACAGAATGATCGATTTCTGTCCGAAATCGATCGCTCCCGTCGACTCCCATCCGTGCGGAAAATTTTTCTCACTCGCCGCCGGGTCGGGAGTCCGTCGATAACGGCGTTCAAATGCCCGACGACCGACGCAATACAGCCAGTATACATTACCTGTTCCGGCCGGCGCGAGTCCCCTGGTCCCCGCTGTCTTCTTTCCGCGCTGGGTTCCGGACCGGCTGCAGCTACACAGAACTTACTGTCCTGGCTGGAAGTTTAAACAGTAGAGCGCCCTCTACTGTTTAAACGTCCCATGGACAGGAAGTTCAGTAGCTGCAGGAACTGTCTGGAGCCCGGAGTGGAGAAGAAGACAGCGGGGACCAAGGGACTCGCGCCGGCCAGAACAGGTAATGTATGCAGGGGGGGGGGGGGGCGGCAGCTCCACAGATTGTGATCGGATTCAGGCTGAAATCGATTCACAATCTGTTTGCAGTAAAGGTGGCTGTTAGAACCTATTCTATATCACCTTGCTTCAACACCATTAACTTCTTACAGTTGCGTCTCACAGACTGTGAGACCACTTTGACTCTCACCACAGCAAACAGGAGATAGACTTTTCTCAGACTTCTTCAACGTTTACGGAGTTTATTCAGGAAACAAAAATACCGATAGATACAGTTTATCATATCCTAGCCACGCCAATCTTCATGTTGCGTTACAAGCTTCTTGATTAGACTTCCTGCTGAAGTCAATCAGGTACCTTCTTCCTAACTACGTTACACTAGACTACCTATGTACAGCATACATTATATCAGATTACATATAGAATGGAAATACTTAGATGTTCCAGTCAGCCTTTAGATCTAGTGGGAAAGTCAGAAGCATAGTGAGCTCTGAGCGCCCACCTAGGTTTTTAATACCGACTAGGAAAGAGTTACATGTGACATCATATTCGCCATCCCCTAGACCCGACTATTGGTTGGGCCACCTCGTGGTGTCATAATACCCACCCACTCGAATTAATATTTAATGTCACCTTTCCTTTACTTATTGGAATGTGGATATTTAGTAAATATGGCTGATGTTTATTGTTCCAGTGGCGTACAAGCTGAGGTCAGTGAGACCTGCGGCCTTGTCCATAGAACAGCTTCTTGGTATGTTCTAGTTCTGCTGACAGAACTGCAGATTTTCTCTCTAAGAGAAAATCCCTTAAAGGGCAGGTCTGCCCCTCAAGCCTTTTTGACTAACTCAGTCCAAATAACTGAGGCCTACTTAAATTATAACAGTGGCCATACGATCCCTCTCTGATCAGATTCGATCAGAGAGGGATCTATCTGTTGGTTGAATCTGATGGCAAATCGACCAGTGTATGGCCACCTTTACATCACTGATGTCCTGGAATTCCTCTGCATAGACATTCACAAATTATTCTCTAACCTAAAACTAGAAAAAAAAATCCAGTTTATATTTCCTAGATTCATTGTTATCCACTGTTCTCCAATGTCAGCACCTGTGCCAAATTTCCTGTTTATAAACAATTTGGGCAAGAAACCTGAAATGACCCATCTGGAGAAGTTAACAATAGATGCTCTGTCAATAGGGCAACTTGACTCAAAAGACAATGTAGCAGCTTTCTGGAAACTGAGACGGTAGACTCTGCAGCTTTATCCAGCATGGTTACACATGACACTGTGCACGGTTATATAAGTAGGTAGAACATGGCATAGGTGGGCTCAGGTATAGGGAGGTTAAGTTCAGGCTTGCTGTAGAGACCTAATAAATTATGTTTTTACAATATTAACCACTTGAGGACTCAGCCTTTACCCCCCCCCTTAAGGACCAGCGCTGTTTTTTCCATTCAGACCACTGCAGCTTTAACGGTTTATTGCTCAGTCATACAACCTACCACCTAAATTAATTTTGGCTCCTTTTCTTCTCACTAATACAGCTTTCTTTTGATGCTATTTGATTGCTGCTGCGAGTTTTACTTTTTATTACGGTATATTCATCAAAAAAATGATTTTTTTAACTTTCTGTGCTGACATTTTTCAAATAAAATAAAATTTCTGTATACATGCAGCGCGAAAAATGTGGACAAACATGTTTTTGATTAAAAAAAACCCATTCAGCCTATATTTATTGGTTTGGGTAAAAGTTATAGCGTTTACAAACTATGGTGCAAAAAGTGAATTTTCCCATTTTTAAGCATCTCTGACTTTCCTGACTACCTGTCATGTTTCATGAGGGGCTAAAATTCCAGGATAGTATAAATACCCCACAAATAACCCCATTTTGGAAAGAAGACATCCCAAAGTATTCACTGAGAGGCATAGTGAGTTCATAGAAGATTTTATTTTTTGTCACAAGTTAGTGGAAAATGACAGTTTGTCACAAAAAAAAAAAAAAAAAAAAGGTTTCCATTTCTGCTAACTTGTAACAAAAAAAAATGAAATCTGCCATGGACTCAACATGCCCCTCAATGAATGCCTTGAAGTGTCTATTTTTCAAAATTGGGTCATTTATGGGGTGTGTTTACTGTCCTGGCATTTTGGGGGGTGCGGAATTGTAAGCACCCCTGTAAAGCCTAAAAGTAGTCATTGCACTGTGGGCCCCTTAGCGCAGTTTGGCTGCAAAAAAGTGTCACACATATGGTATCGCCATACTCGGGAGAAGTAGTACAATGTGTTTTGGGGTGTATTTTTACACATACCCATGCTGGGTGGAAGAAATATCTCTGTAAATGACAATTTTTTGATTTTTTTTTACACACAATTGTCCATTTACAGAGTTATTTCTCCCACTCAGCATGGGTATGTATAAAAATACACCCCAAAACACATTGTACTACTTCTCCTGAGTACGGCGATACCACATGTGTGGCACTTTTTTGCACCCTAACTGCGCTAAGGGGCCCAAAGTCCAATGAGTACCTTTAGGATTTCACAGGTCATTTTGAGAAATTTGGTTTCAAGACTACTCCTCACGGTTTAGGGCCCCTAAAATGCCAGGGCAGTATAGGAACCCCACAAATGACCCCATTTTACAAAGAAGACACCCCAAGGTACTCAAGTAGGAGTATGGTGAGTTCATAGAAGATTTTACTTTTTGTCACAAGTTAGCGGAAAATGATTTTTATTGGGTTTTTTTACCAAGTGTCATTTTCCGCTAACTTGTGACAAAAAATAAAATCTTCTATGAACTCACCATACTCCTAACGGAATACCTTGGGATGTCCTCTTTGTAAAATGGGGTCATTTGTGGGGTTCCTATACTGCTCTGGCATTTTAGGGGCCCTAAACCGTGAGGAGTAGTCTTGAAACCAAATGTTTCAAAATGACCTGTGAAATGCTAAAGGTACTCATTGGACTCTGGGCCCCTTAGCGCAGTTAGGGTGCAAAAAAGTGCCACACATGTGGTATCGCCGTACTCAGGAGAAGTAGTACAATGTGTTTTGGGGTGTATTTTTACACATACCCATATTGGGTGGGAGAAATATCTCTGTAAATGACAATTTTTTGATTTCTTTACACACAATTGTCCATTTACAGAGATATTTCTCCCACCCAATATGGGTATGTGTAAAAATACACCCCAAAACACATAATACTACTTCTCCTGAGTACGGCGGTACCACATGTGTGGCACTTTTTTGCACCCTAACTGCGCTAAGGGGCCCAGAGTCCAATGAGTACCGTTAGTATTTCACAGGTCATTTTGAGAAATTTGTTTCAAGACTACTCCTCACGGTTTAGGGCCCCTAAAATGCCAGGACAGTATAGGAACCCCACAAATGACCCCATTTTACAAAGAGGACATCCCAAGGTATTCCGTTAGGAGTATGGTGAGTTCATAGAAGTTTTATTTTTTGTCACAAGTTAGTGGAAAATGACACTTGGTAAAAAAAAACCAATAAAAATCATTTTCCGCTAACTTGTGACAAAAAGCTAAATCTTCTATGAACTCACCATACTCCTAATTGAGTACCTTGGGGTGTCTTCTTTCTAAAATGGGGTCATTTGTGGGGTTCCTATACTGCTCTGGCATTTTAGGGGCCCTAAACCGTGAGGAGTAGTCTTGAAACCAAATGTTTCAAAATGACCTGTGAAATGCTAAAGGTACTCATTGGACTCTGGGCCCCTTAGCGCAGTTACGGTGCAAAAAAGGGCCACACATGTGGTATCGCCGTACTCGGGAGAAGTAGTACAATGTGTTTTGGGGTGTATTTTTACACATACCCATATTGGGTGGGAGAAATATCTCTGTAAATGACAATTTTTTGATTTCTTTACACACAATTGTCCATTTACAGAGATATTTCTCCCACCCAATATGGGTATGTGTAAAAATACACCCCAAAACACATAATACTACTTCTCCTGAGTACGGCGGTACCACATGTGTGGCACTTTTTTGCACCCTAACTGCGCTAAGGGGCCCAGAGTCCAATGAGTACCGTTAGCATTTCACAGGTCATTTTGAGAAATTTGGTTTCAAGACTACTCCTCACGGTTTAGGGCCCCTAAAATGCCAGAGCAGTATAGGAACCCCACAAATGACCCCATTTTACAAAGAGGACATCCCAAGGTATTCCGTTAGGAGTATGGTGAGTTCATAGAAGATTTTTTTTTGTCACAAGTTAGCGGAAAATGACACTTGGTAAAAAAAACCCAATAAAAATCATTTTCCGCTAACTTGTGACAAAAAGTAAAATCTTCTATGAACTCACCATACTCCTAATTGAGTACCTTGGGGTGTCTTCTTTCTAAAATGGGGTCATTTGTGGGGTTCCTATACTGCTCTGGCATTTTAGGGGCCCTAAACCGTGAGGAGTAGTCTTGAAACCAAATTTCTCAAAATGACCTGTGAAATGCTAACGGTACTCATTGGACTCTGGGCCCCTTAGCGCAGTTAGGGTGCAAAAAAGTGCCACACATGTGGTATTGCCGTACTCGGGAGAAGTAGTACAATGTGTTTTGGGGTGTATTTTTACACATACCCATATTGGGTGGGAGAAATATCTCTGTAAATGGACAAATGTGTGTAAAAAAAATAAAAAAATTGTCATTTACAGAGTGATTTCTTCTACCCATCATGGGTATGTGTAAAAATACACCCTAAAACACATTGGTCTACTTCTCCCGGGTACGGCGATAGCACGTGTGGCACTTTTTTGCAGCCTAACTGCGCTAAGGGGCCCAACGTGCAATGACTACCTTTGGGCTTTACAAGGGTGCTCACAATTTAGCCCCCCCCCCCCACATGACAGGACAGTTAACAAACCCCACAAATGACCCCATTTTAAAAATAAGACACCACAAAGTATTCCATGAGGGGCATGGTGAGTTTATAAAAAAAATTATTTTTTGTCACAAGTTAGCAGAAAAGGATACTTTGTGAAAAAAAACATAAAAAAAACAATTTATGCTAACTTGTGACAAAAAACAAAATCTTCTATGAACTCACCATGCACCTCACGGAATACTTTGGGGTGTCCTCTTTCCAAAATGGTGTCATTTGTGGGGTCTGTCCTGGCATTTTAGGGCCTCTGCAATCATTACATGTACGGCCAGTATTTATGCTATACTCCTTATATTGGACATACAGGTAGTGCATTCTGGGCTGAAAGGAAAAATGAACGGCAAACATCCCTTCATTCGCTTCGATCAATGTGGATGAACAAATATCTGCCAAAAAATGTGAAACAAAAAGAAAAGAAAGAGGGACATAGGAGCTGCCACCCCAAAAATCCAAACTCACCAGCTCGTATGCCCAGGCAAACCTGATTTATTCATCCACATCGATCGATGTGAATGGAGAAATCATTGCTTGAGTTCTTTTTTGATACAAAGTGCTTGCCAAAGCATATGAACCCCAACACCGCTCCTCGGCCCATATGCCTCGGCAAACGTATCTTTTTTACTGTGGAGGAGAAATCTCGTCCTACAGCGCTGCATGCACCGATTTTGTGTATCCTGACAGAAGCGCAATGCTTCTGTCAGGATGCATCATCAGTGCTGCAGCTGATTGGTCGGTCGGTCGGTCGGTCGGTCGGTCTGGATAGAAAAAAGAGAGAAGAAAAACGAAAAAAACAAAAAGGAGGGGAAGGCGTCCGCCTGGACATAGGAGCTGCCATCCCAAAAATCCAAACCCACCAGCTCGTATGCCCAGGCAATCCTGATTTATTCATCCACATTGATCGATGTGAATGGAGAAATCATTGCTTGAGTTCTTTTTTGATACAAAGTGCTTGCCAAACCATATGAATCCCCAACACCACACCTTGGCCCATATGCCTCGGCAAACGTATCTTTTTTACTGTGGAGGAGAAATCTCGTCCTACAGCGCTGCATGCACCGATTTTGTGTAACCTGACAGAAGCGCAATGCTTCTGTCAGGATGCACCATCAGTGCTGCAGCTGATTGGTTGGTCGGTCGGTCGGTCTGGATAGAAAAAAGAGAGAAGAAAAACGAAAAAAACAAAACAAAAAGGAGGGGAAGGCGTCCGCCTGGACATAGGAGCTGCCACCCCAAAAATCCAAACCCACCAGCTCGTATGCCCAGGCAATCCTGATTTATTCATCCACATCGATCGATGTGAATGGAGAAATCATTGCTTGAGTTCTTTTTTGATACAAAGTGCTTGCCAAAGCATATGAACCCCAACACCGCTCCTCGGCCCATATGCCTCGGCAAACGTATCTTTTTTACTGTGGAGGAGAAATCTCGTCCTACAGCGCTGCATGCACCGATTTTGTGTATCCTGACAGAAGCGCAATGCTTCTGTCAGGATGCATCATCAGTGCTGCAGCTGATTGGTCGGTCGGTCGGTCGGTCTGGATAGAAAAAAGAGAGAAGAAAAACGAAAAAAACAAAAAGGAGGGGAAGGCGTCCGCCTGGACATAGGAGCTGCCATCCCAAAAATCCAAACCCACCAGCTCGTATGCCCAGGCAATCCTGATTTATTCATCCACATTGATCGATGTGAATGGAGAAATCATTGCTTGAGTTCTTTTTTGATACAAAGTGCTTGCCAAAGCATATGAATCCCCAACACCACACCTTGGCCCATATGCCTCGGCAAACGTATCTTTTTTACTGTGGAGGAGAAATCTCGTCCTACAGCGCTGCATGCACCGATTTTGTGTAACCTGACAGAAGCGCAATGCTTCTGTCAGGATGCACCATCAGTGCTGCAGCTGATTGGTTGGTCGGTCGGTCGGTCTGGATAGAAAAAAGAGAGAAGAAAAACGAAAAAAACAAAACAAAAAGGAGGGGAAGGCGTCCGCCTGGACATAGGAGCTGCCACCCCAAAAATCCAAACCCACCAGCTCGTATGCCCAGGCAATCCTGATTTATTCATCCACATTGATCGATGTGAATGGAGAAATCATTGCTTGAGTTCTTTTTTGATACAAAGTGCTTGCCAAAGCATATGAATCCCCAACACCACACCTTGGCCCATATGCCTCGGCAAACGTATCTTTTTTACTGTGGAGGAGAAATCTCGTCCTACAGCGCTGCATGCACCGATTTTGTGTAACCTGACAGAAGCGCAATGCTTCTGTCAGGATGCATCATCAGTGCTGCAGCTGATTGGTCGGTCGGTCGGTCGGTCTGGATAGAAAAAAGAGAGAAGAAAAACGAAAAAAACAAAACAAAAAGGAGGGGAAGGCGTCCGCCTGGACATAGGAGCTGCCACCCCAAAAATCCAAACCCACCAGCTCGTATGCCCAGGCAATCCTGATTTATTCATCCACATTGATCGATGTGAATGGAGAAATCATTGCTTGAGTTCTTTTTTGATACAAAGTGCTTGCCAAAGCATATGAATCCCCAACACCACACCTTGGCCCATATGCCTCGGCAAACGTATCTTTTTTACTGTGGAGGAGAAATCTCGTCCTACAGCGCTGCATGCACCGATTTTGTGTAACCTGACAGAAGTTCAATGCTTCTGTCAGGATGCATCATCAGTGCTGCAGCTTATTGGTCGGTTGGAAAAAAAGAGAGAAGAAGAAAAAAAAAAAAAAAAAAAAGCAAGCAAGCAGCAAAGCACTTCAATAACATTAACTTTTTAAACTTTATTAAATATGTTCAAACCAAACAATAACATTGGTAACCAAATATTAACTTTTTGCTTACCTGTTTTTTTTTTTTTTGTTTTTTTTTTTACCTGCGAGCTGAGGATAAACTTCTCCTCCCCCATGGGTCAATGTGCAAAGTGCAAATCGCACAGATATGTGGCGAAGTACATTATGCATTCTGTCCCAAGTGAAAGGAGAGGTTTCTGGCAGGCCAGTGTATTTGGATCTCTCAAAACCTGATGTTTGGGTTCACACTGCATACTGGCCTATCCGGTCGGTCGAGCCCGCCGCACCGTCTCGCCCAAAATAGATCTTCAGGGAATACCACAAGAGTAGCATTCGGCCTAGTAAATTAACTGCGTCGCCATAGACTAACATGACTTCCGGGCCGACCCAAATTGCCGCAGAAGCCACGCAGTAACGTAGGCATGCACTAGCGTTAAGTCAAGCACTTCCGGCGTAGGGGGGGACCGCAAAGTGTGACTTTTGCCCTAACGCATCGCGCCAGTGTGAAATAGCACTGAGAGACCCTTGTGTGCCTACTGCTGTGTCTGTAGTTCCCTAGGTTCTAAAAGTGTGTCTTCTCGTGGTACCTCTCATAACACTCCCCTAGGCATAGGCCAGGCTGGTCAGGACAGCGGGGACAGTAAACGGGGGTGTCACGCCTTATTCCAGCCTTGCTGCAGACACGACATCTTTTTCTGGGGTTGCGTTGAGTTTGGGTACTGGGAATCGGGTAGGCGTAATGCCTTCCATGCAGCCTGCTAGTTGCATTTGGGGGTTGGGCTCTGGCACCTTCTGGCACCTTCTGGATAGAGGAGTGCCGAAACAATGTCTTCCTGGAGTTGAAGGAAAGATCCAGTTCTCCCAGCCTTACTGTAGAGAACAAAGCTGTTGTACATCGCCAATTGAATTAAATACACAGACACTTTCTTATACCAGCGTCTGGTTTTCCGGGAAATTAAATAGGGCCCTAACATCTGGTCATTGAAGTCCACCCCTCCCATGTTGGCATTATAGCTGTGGACGGCGAGGGGCTTTTCAATGACCTCTGTTGCCCGTGTAATTTGTACTGTCGTGTCTGTGTGAATGGTAGACCTCTTGTCCTTCCATTTCACCGAGAGCAAGTCATCGGTACACAAGGCGGTCCTCTCCCCCCGTTGAAGTCTGGTGTTAACGAGCTGTTGGGGGAAACCCCGGCGACTAGGCCGCACGGTGCCACAGCATCGGATTCCTTCTAACTTTAAGTGCTGAAAGAGGGCCACACTTGTGTAAAAGTTGTCCACATAAAGATGGTACCCCTTCTGGAACAAGGGTGACACCAAGTCCCACACAATCTTTCCACTGCTCCCCAGGTAGTCAGGACATCCGACCGGCTCCAATTTTGAGTCTTTTCCCTCATAGACCCTAAAACGAGATGTATAGCCTGTGGCTCTATCACAGAGCTTATACAGTTTCACCCCATACCGGGCGCGCTTGCTTGGGATGTACTGATTTGATGCCAAGGCGCCCGGTAAAATGTACGAGGGACTCATCTACACAGATGTTCTGTTCAGGGGTATAAGCATCTGCAAATGTGGATGACAGGTGGTCTATGAGGGGCCGAATTTTGTGGAGCCGGTCATAAGCTGGGTGGTCTCTTTCATGACAGGTGTCGTTGTCATTGAAATGCAGGAAGCGCAGGATGATCTCAAATCGCGCCCTGGACATGGCAGCAGAGAACACGGGCATGTTATGTATTTGGCGTGTAGACCAATAAGAGCGCAATACATTTTTTTTAGTAATACCCATGTTGAGGAGAAGGCCCAAAAAAATTTTAAGTTCGGAAACTTGGAGTGGTTTCCACCGAAAAGGCTGGGCGTGGCAGCTTTTCGGATGGGCGGTTATAAATTGTGTGGCATATAGGTTGGTCTCAGCCACAATTAAGTCAAGGAGATCCTGGGTGAGGAACAGTTCAAAAAAGTCTAGGGCCGATCCTAGTTCAACTGTCTCCACCTGGACTCCAGACTGGGCGGTGAAAGGGGGCAGTATGGGTGCGGCGGGATCAGGGGAATGCCAATCAGGGTTTGCCAGCACCTCTGGAAAACCAATGGGAGTACGGGCCCGTCTACTTGGTGGCTGCGGATCGGATCTTAATTCACGTACCACCGAACCAGTTTCTACTTCCAGGATGGTGTCCGCCACTTCATCAGGGTCTTCTGCGGAAGTACTGGTGTTGATAGGTCCAGGAGATGCTGCGCTGCTGGTGCATGCCTCACCAAGAAAAATCAGATCAGCGCCACTCTGCTGCCCTTGAGACTGATCTTCCGCCACCTGCAGTCCAGTGACATGGGGTGTGGTACGCCTGGCTCTAGCCGGGACCTCAACCTCGTCATCGGAACTATCGGTCAGAGAGCCACTGCTGTCTACAGGATCGTACTCTGAACCCGAAGATTCGTCGAATAAGTCAACCCAATCATCCTCATCCGACTGGTCCATGTACCTGTAGATGTCTTCATTGGAAAACCTCTTTTTTGCCATGGTGGCCTGCTAAATTTAGGAGGTATTCCTCTGAGACTACCCAGGAAAAGAGCACCTACCTAGCGAAAGGGAGTACTTGAGAGGTAGAAAGCTGTGGTCACTGAGTTTAGATAAAAAAAATCAAAACTGATGTTTACAGTGCCACAGCTTGTGTACAGTGTTTTTTGCAGTGATCAGAAAAAAGAAATTTCTGTCACTGCGGTGGGGCGGGCTGAACGCAGTGCAGGCGAACGATCAGGTCTGATCGGGCAAACACTGCGTTTTTTTGTGGATCCTAGAGACCCTAATATAGATCTGACTGTGATCACTAATAATCACTTACAGATACTATATAGTACCAATGCTGATTAGCGACAGTGATGACGCTAATTAGTGACTGTGGTGCAGTGGGCTGAGCACTAACTGACACTAACAACCCTTTTGCTTAGCTAACTGGCCTAACTGTTTGTTACCACTAGTGATACTAAAAAAGTTTTTAGATCACTAGGATAGTGATAGTGATGTTGATGGTGAGGGGGGGGGGTTGGGGATCAGAGAGCAATCACAAATAATCAAAAACAATCACGAGACAATTACAACACAATTACAGCAATCGGCGCAATCAAAGCCAATCACGGACCAATTGAATCCAATAACGTGACAATCAAAAACCAATTACGTGACAATTGAAGCCAATCACACGACAATCGATGCTAATCACAGGGCAAAACAGCCAATCAGTGGGCAATTGGCACAATCAAAACCAATTACGGGCAATTGAAGCCAATCATGCGACAATCGAAGCCCAATTACGTGACAATCGAAGCCAATCACACGACAATCGATGCCAATCACAGTGCAATTGAGACAATTGTAGCCAAACAAAGCACAATCAAGCCTTACAGACAGGAGATAAGATACACAATGGCAGGGGGGAGAATATACGCAATCAATGAACTAGGACGGTGTGGGGAGGATCGGAAGGGGTGGGGGGGGGGGGGTGATCAGATACCCCTAAGGGGTAGTTAGGGGTCTAATCTGATGGATAGGAGTGACAGGTGGTGACATGGGGTGATAGATGGGTTATTGACAGGTGATAAGTGGGTGTTTACAGGGAAAAACAGATGTAAACAATGGACTGCTGATGTGATCAGGGGGGGTGTCTCGGAGGGATCTGAAAGGGTGGGTGGGTGATCAGAAGCCCCTAATGGGCAGTTGGGGGTCTGATCTGATGGGGGGCAGTGGCAGGTGGTGACAAGGGATGATTGACAGGTGACGGATAGGTGATTGACAGCTGATCAGCGGGCAATTACAGGGAAGATAGATAGATGCAGTATACGGGGGGGGGGGGAGATCTGAAGGGGTGGGGGGTGATCAGATACCCCTAAGGGGCAGTTGGGGGGTCTGATCTAATGGGGGGCAGTGACAGGTGGTGACAAGGGATGATTGACAGGTGACTGATAGGTGATTGGCAGCTGATCACTGGGGAGATAGACAGATGCAGGGGAGATAGATAGGTTCAGTATACAGGGGGGGGGGGGGTCGGGGGGGAGATCTGAAGGGGTGGGGGGTGATCAGATAACCCTAAGGGGTAGTTAGGGGTCTGATCTGATCAATAGGAGTGACAGGTGGTGACAGGGATTGATTGATGGGTGATATGGGGGTTGGTTAGGTCTGATCTGCGTGCTGCAGGGGGGTACAGGGGGGTGTCTGATGGGTGCTGCGGGTGATCGGGGGGTCTGTGGGGCTCCTAATGTGTGTGTGTGCTTTCACTCACTGTGCCTGCTCTCCTCGCTGGTGGTCGATCGCTAAGTGTGACCACCAGCGGGAGGCAGGCAGTATAATACAGTTTGTTACCTAAACAAACTGTATTATACGCGTTCTATTGGTTGTTTTGAATTTTTACAGCCCGCCGGCGCTGCTGATTGGCCGGCGGGCTGAAGTCACATGGGGGCCGAATAGTATGACGTAGCGATCGCGCGATCGCTCGTTAATTAGGCTGCAGCCGGCGACGCAGTACTGCGTCGCTGGTCCTGCAGCTGCCACTTTGCCGACGCGCGTTATGAGTGCGCGGTCGGCAAGTGGTTAAAGTGTACTCAAGGCTTTATGTGACATGATGAGATAAACAAATGTATGTCACTTAAGTGTCCCTCAGAGGGGCTCACAATCTAGTCCCTGACGTAGTTATATGTCTATGTATGTACAGTATGTGTCGTATAGTGTATGTATTGTAGTCTAAGGCCAGTTTAGGGGAAAGACAATTAGCTTATCTGTATGTTTCTGGGATGTGGGAGGAAACAGTGGTGCCCTGAAGAAACCCACACATACACTGGGAGATCATACAAACTCCGTGCAGATAGTGCCCTATCTGGGATCCAAACTGGGGATCCAGTGCTGCAAGGCGAGAGCGCTAACCACTACGTCACTGTGCTGCACGCAGTAGTCTTCTGGTATTAAAACTCGACATCAAACCTGACAAAGTACACTCAAATCTTAACACTAGCCCTCATTCTATATAAGTTTGCCTCTCTGCCCCTAGCCCCCCCCCCCCCTCCCCAAGATCCAGACAGCCCCCCTTTTGCAATAATCTTGTAATTGCCCCTAAAGGCTTAGGAAATAATGGAATAAAGGGTATACTCTAAGGTTGTAAGCCCATGATCCTTTTATACTCCACCGAGTCTTGAAAGTATGGTACATACAGCGCACACACGGGTGATCACATTGACCTTGTCACTGGCAATTAATCTTAATTCTTCTACCTCCCTGACTTTCTCAATCCTGTGAAACCAGATTTATTGGGGGGGGGGGGGGGGGGGGGAGTGGTAGTTTTCCAAAGAGCTGGGATTACTGCACATGCAGTGCTCACCAGGCAGGGCAAAATAGATTTCTTGTAGCTTTTGGAAGCTTTAGAAGGCCCATGGCGCAAGAAAGTCTTGGTTAAATTGCAAGGGTATACTAGAAATCTTATGAATCAGCCGGTAAACATGTTTCCAATAAGATTAAACTGCTGGGAAGTCCCAATCTATATGCTATACAGTGGTGTGAAAAACGATTTGCCCCCTTCCTGTTATCTTATTCTTTTGCATGTTTGTCACACTTAAATGTTTCTGCTCATCAAAAACCGTTAACTATTAGTCAAAGATAACATAATTGAACACAAAATGCAGTTGTAAATGATGGTTTTTATTATTTAGTGAGAAATTAAACTCCAAATCTACATGGCCCTGTGTGAAAAAGTGATTGCCCCCCACCTTGTTAAAAAATAACTTAACTGTGGTTTATCACACCTGAGTTCACTTTCTGTAGTCACCCCTAGGCCTGATTACTGCCACACCTGTTTCAATTAAGAAATCACTTAAATAGGAGCTATCTGACACAGAGAAGTAGACCAAAAGCACCTCAAAAAGCTAGACATCATGCCAAGATCCAAAGAAATTCAGGAACAAATGAGAACAAAAGTACTATAATTGAGATCTATCAGTTTGGTAAAGGTTATAAAGCCATTTCTAAAGCTTTGGGACTCCAGCAAACCACAGTGAGAGCCATTATCCACAAATGGCAAAAACATGGAACAGTGATGAACCTTCCCAGGAGTGGCCAATCGACCAAAATTACCCCAAGAGTGCAGAGAAAACTCATCCAAGAGGCCACAAAAGACCCCAGGACAACATCTAAAGAACTGCAGGCCTCACTTGCCTCAATTAAGGTCAGTGTTCAAGACTCCACCATAAGAAAGAGACTGGGCAAAAACAGCCTGCATGGCAGATATCCAAGGCGCAAACCACTTTTAAGCAAAAAGAACATTAAGGCTCGTCTCAATTTTGCTAAAAAAAACATCTCAATGATTGCCAAGACTTTTGGGAAAACACCTTGTGGACCGACGAGACAAAAGTTGAACTTTTTGGAAGGTGCATGTTCCGTTACATCTGGCGTAGAAGTAACACAGCATTTCAGCAAAAGAACATCATACCAACAGTAAAATATGGTGGTGGTAGTGTGATGGTCTGGGGTTGTTTTGCTGCTTCAGGACCTGGAAGGCTTGCTGTGATAGATGGAACCATGAATTCTACTGTCTACCAAAAAATCCTGAAGGAGAATGTCCGGCCATCTGTTCGTCAACTCAAGCTGAAGCGATCTTGGGTGCTGCAGCAGGAAAATGACCCAAAACACACCAGCAAATCCACCTCTGAATGGCTGAAGAAAAACAAAATGAAGACTTTGGAGTGGCCTAGTCAAAGTCCTGACCTGAATCCTATTGAGATGTTGTGGCATGACCTTAAAAAGGCGGTTCATGCTAGAAAAACCTCAAATAAAGCTGAATTACAACAATTCTGCAAAGATGAGTGGGCCAAAATTCCTCCAGAGTGCTGTAAAAGACTTGTTGCAAGTTATCGCAAACGCTTGATTGCAGTTATTGCTGCTAAGGGTGGCCCAACCAGTTATTAGGTTTAGGGGGCAATTTCTTTTTCACACAGGGTCATGTAGGTTTTGAGTTTTTTTTTCACTAAATAATAAAAACCATCATTTAAAACTGCATTTTGTGTTCAATTATGTTATCTTTGACTAATAGTTAACGGTTTTTGATGAGCAGAAACATTTAAGTGTGACAAACATGCAAAAGAATAAGAAATCAGGAACGGGGGCAAATAGTTTTTCACACCACTGTATATAGTGCCCAGGCGCATTGTGACATCGCCAGCAAGTGGTTTCTACTGATGGGAAGATTTTGTGGACTTTACCGCCAATATCATGATGTTAGGAACTTGTAGCTTTGTTTGCTCAGAAACATTCAGAGACATCTTATGCACCAAAAGAAACATTTTCTCCCATTGAATTGCAGAGAACTGCTTTCCTACTGCTTTGTGCCTTATGACTTTCCTCCAGTAAAGGTACCAGTTTGGAATCGTCCTATTCATTTAGTAAGCCTTATAGCCAGGAAATGACATGTCTATGGGGACCTTCAGCCCTTTTCTTAAAAGGCTGTGTATGGATTTGGAGGGTGTAAGGTCTCTAGATCTCACAAAATGTGCAATTTGTAAGTACTTCCACATGGAAATGGGGTCAGGAGAAGTCACATTTTTGCACTTATCAAATGAGTACAGCAGGCCATTGTTCAGAAAATCAACTACTCTTGGAAAGCAAGATCCTGAGCATCCATCAAGGAATCCCTCGCTCTGGCCAGGGGCAAAGTGAGGATTCTTAAGCAATGGTGTCATTGGATCAATCATATGGGAGAGGGACAACTTCTGGGAGCAATGGCAAAAGGCACCAAGTGAAGCTGTAAGTAAAGGATGCCCCCCTGAACCAGCCCTATGGGAATCTATCATTCAGGGTAAGTCAATCAGGGTTCCCACCACAAAAATCTGCTCCATGGAAACCCAGTTCTTGGAATCACTGTGAGCGAACCAATAATTCTGTTGTGCAGCTAGGTGGTATTTTAACTGGGACGAGCCAAGCGATGTATTTTGAGGTGTTTTATAACTGTGGTACTTGGCATGCAAAAAAAAAAGAAGGGGAAACATGAAAAAATGCAAGATATTTACGCCTAATTCTCCTCAATAAAGTGCCTGTGAGACTAAAAAATACTTGGAAAAATATTACCCAAAGAAGGCCTAGTTTGTCCTGAAAAAACAACATATGTATCACTTTGATGGCATAAGTAAAGCTATTGCTGTATCAATAGTGACATAGCTGATATGCCAAAATTAATACCCCGGAACATGAAGTCGTTAACTAGTCCTGTGTAAAGTTCTGGTTCAGTTTATGATAGTTATTTAGGTTTTTTTTCCATTAGCCGGGCGCAACCGGCAGCAGAGTTACATCTTACCCTACTATCCATGGCGGCCTGGAGGGGGAGTAGTAATTAACGCCACCTAGTGGTTGCGCCCGGCTAACAGAATAGTACTGTTATTTATTTGTCTGCAGGACACAAAAACGCCATGTAAGGCTCCCTGCACACTGCATGCAATTCTGATTCCGCTTTTTAATCAGTTTTTACATCCGATTCCGATTTTTAATCTTTACTGCATGCTGCATTTTTGATCCATTTTTCTGTTGAATGTATTCAGGGAAAATCGGAAGCGGAAACGGAATCGCAAAATGGATTTGCAGCGTGCACGGAGCCTGAAGTTGAATTTTAAACTCCAAGCAACTTGTGACCAGTTACTGATAACAACAGGACTCTAAAAATCGTGATGTAAAAATTGAAGTTGTTTTGCTTGTAATAATGTATTCATACCACTAGATGGTGGTCTTTCCTCAGTTTGCACACACTACTGTACAGTATTTTATTTTAAAGCAAAAGCAAAAGTTTGCTTTCCTAAAACAGAAAGAATTTGCGATAATTCAGGTTAGAGTGAGCTCGAGATGTCTCCCAGGCACCACTGCTGAATATATGCAAATTAACCATTGTACCCTTAGAAGCTAAACACACCTCCAGAACCGCTGGAATGCAATGATGTGTCAGCTTGTTAATGTGTACAGAGCCATAATAATCCAACATGCATACAGGCTGTTTCGGATTGTTTGATCCTCATCAGTGCATGGCATGGATTAATTTGGCTCTATGGAGTAGGGCTTGTAAATCCGAGAGGCACAGACTAACCAGCAAGCTCATGGTGACCCAGAACTCATTGGGGTGTGTAAGGGACTACAATGGTCCTAAAAGCCCCCTTACTAAGATGTTATTTTAAAGCTGGAGAACATTACTTAAAGGGAACCTGTACTGAGTAAAATTATTTAAAATAAACACATGAGGTAACTTCAAATGAACATTACATAGTTACCTTGTCATCAGTTCCTCTCAGAAGCTCACCATTTTCTTCCGACAATGATCCCTTCCAGTTCTGACAACATTTTGTCAGAACTGAAATATATCAGTTGCTGTCAGTTATTTATCAGTTGCTGTCAGTTATATCTGAGAGGACAACTGATGTGCCAAGTAATGTCCATGTTTCCCTATGGCTCAGGTGGGTAATATTACAGTTTAACAGTGTGCAGACCAGGAAGCTGTTATGGGGTAATGGCCATTTTCAAAATGGAGAACAGAGAATTCCATTGATCACAGTGGACAGGATGCGGGAGAGGAGAAAGAGATTGAGGAGTAGACTATATGGGGGGGTTAAGTATGACTTGTGTATGTTTATTTTGACTTCTAATTTTCAGCTCAGGTTTTCTTTAAAGGGAAGGTCCAAGCTGACAAAAAAAAAACCTCCACTTACCGGGGCTTCTTCCAGCCCCTGGCAGTCGTTCTGTGCCCTCGCCGCACTCATCTCACTCCCGGTGTCCTGCGCTGAAGAAGCCGACCTCGCCAGGCCGGCTTCCGGGTCGGCTTCATGTGCGCTCCACGGCGCGGGTCACGTGGTGTACGTGACGTCATCGGGTCTCTACTGCGTAGACGCAGTAGTTCTGCGCCTGTGCAGTAGAGACCCAATGACGTCGCATACACCACGTGACCCCCGCCGTGGAGCGCACATGAAGCCGACCTGGTGAGGTCGGCTTCTTCAGCGCAGGACACCGGGAGTGAGAGGAGCTGCGACGAGGGCACAGAACGACTGCCAGGGGCTGGAGGAAGCCCCACGTAAGTGGAGTTTGTTTTTTGTTTTTTTGTACAGCTTAGATGTTTCCTGTAAAGTGGCACTGAAGCAAAAAAAAAAAAAAAGTATGCTATAATGAATTGTATGTGTAGTACGGATAATTAATAGAACATTAGTAGCAAAGAAAAGAGTTGCATAATTTTATTTTCAGTTATATAGCTGTTTTTCTATAACATTTATTATTATTATTGATTTATAAAGGGCCAACATATGCCGTGGCGCTGTAACATTTATTTATTGTATTTATAAAGCGCCAACATATTACGCAGCGCTGAACATTAATTTAGGTTACAGACAATATTTAGGGGTGACATACAGCAATATGACAATACAGGAATACAAGAAAACCAGATCACACCGCACAGTATGAGTACTAGGTAATGCTTAAAGCTCAACACACACCATACAATCTTGGTTGTTCAATCTTACCACTTTCATGTAGTATAAAGCCGCATCTACACGCGTAGATGCGGCCGCGATGCTCATTATCAATCGAGCTGCTGATGCGGCTCGATTGATAAGATCCAGCAGGACGGATCTTCGCACCGCCGATTCCCTGCTCGATCCTCGCGAGGGGACAATGGCAGGGAATCGTGCGGGAGATAAGCGGCGCCGGCGGGGACGAGCGGGCACGAGCGGGGAATCGAATGCGGCGCACGCGCGGTGAGCGGGGACACGGCGGGCCCGCGGAAGAGGTGATCCGGCGGCTAATCGAGCCGCCGGATCGCTTCAATGTCCCATGGTGTAGATGGGGCTTAAGAGCTTATCCAATCAATCATTCAAGGTATTTTCAGTCTGTTGGCCCTTATACTACATAGATTTGGTAAATCTGTACAACCAAGATTGTATGGTGTGTGTTGAGCCTTAGTCAGTCACTAGATGGAGCATGGAGATTAGGCAAATTAGGTTCACTCAACTGCATAGCATGGGTGCACAGTAATGGAGGTGCATGATCAGGTGGGACACAAAGGCTATCATTCATAAAAGTGTGTTCGGTAAAAAAAATCCATGCGGCAAAATACTGCATTTGGTATTTTAGACTTCTGTGTGCTCATTCATAAAAATGTTTACAGTTGCGATAGCACTGCGGTATTTCCCCGAACTAGGCTGGCGGTAGGCTGGCGGAAACACAAGAAGCTGCCTGAGTTGTTACATTTTCTCCTCCAGAGACAGAGTTACAATAGAAGAGGCAGCCCCAGCATCCCTTTACATGTGCATTTTTTTCTTTAAACTGCCTCTGTTTGCCCTGAATCTGCCCTGAATCTTTCTATTAGTCATTCTAAATCTATTTAATTGCCACAGCTTAGAAGAACTTCAAGAAATGTTACACATGCAGGATTTCTGATGTGAAATATATCTGAAAACAGATACCCAAGGGGTTAAAAAACACAGCTTTGGTATTCTGGGATGCCTTTTTTTGCTTTGCTCTCACTACTGCTGCCTGGGAGGTCTGTCTCCATTAACTTAGCTGTTATCCACATGCTTATCAAGTCTTCAAAGGGAGTGGTATTCTCCATACTGATTCCGCCTGCTCTAATCTTTATGAATTGACATATGGTGACGTGTGGAGATAATCACTGCACAAGGCGGTAATTTATCGCTCTGCTCAGGAATATCAGCTTTTCATGCAGTAACCTCTCTTATAAATGGACATTTTGCTAAGAGGTCGGTAAAGTCAGCTGTTTTCAGCATTACCGCATGCGGGAATGCTTTATGAATGATAGCCATAAGGAGGAGGACCCTGCCCGAAGGCTTACAATCTAGAAGGAGAGGTTGAGACACTAAAGGTAGGGGACCAGAGTTCAGCTGTGGGTTTAGAGCACTTGTGAGGGGTGGTAGGCCAGAGTGAAAAGGTGAGTTTTGAGGGCCTTCTTAATGTTAAAGAAGAGGGCTGCCCTAATGGGTGGAGGTAGGAAGTTCCATAGTGTTGGAGCAGCTATTGAGAAGTCCTGGAGGCGTGCATGGGACTGGGTGATGCGGGGGGGGGGGGGGGGTCAGGCAAAGTTCATAGGAGGAGTGCAGTGAGCGGCTAGGAGTGTACCTCTGAATAAGATCGGAAATGTAGGGTGGACAGATTTGTAGGTCAGACACAGTATCTTGAATCTGATTCTGGACTAGATAGGAAGCCAGTGGAGGGATTCACAGAGGGGAGCCGCTGTGGTGGAGCAATGACATTGCATCATTCTCTAATATTTGCAGTTTACACACTACACTGCTGTATTTTAAATGATGAAACGGAGCACAGCAAAGGACCATTTGAACTTTCTGGCAGAAAAACATTAAACACACAAGTAACAGTAAGAGACAGGTTGAGATAAGTGCTTCAGAAAATAGCATTGCTCTGACTAAATTAGTCGTAGAGCTCAGATAAGGTCTTTTGCATAAATAACAACTGAAGTTTTTTAACTCTTCCTGAACTGGAAACAATATGAGACTCATATCTGTGCTACTAATTCTTAGCTGTACTACACATACAATTCATTATATCATACGTTTGTTTTCACTTCAGATTCCCTACCTTGAAGTAAACTTAGCACCTGGGTGTTCTTAAGTTAAATAAACAAACAACCTAATCCAGTCAGACTTCAGTCAGAAACATCTGATCTGCATGCTTGTTCACGGTCTATGGCTCAAAGTACTAAGCTGGAAACACACATATGCAATTTCCCATCTAATCAACAGGTGATTGGACAGGAAGTTGTAGCGTGTGTAGATGTCCAAATTGCTCCCGATCAATAAATGGATCGATTTACCGATTACAACTTCGCAAAATCGATCTCCTTCTCGACCATAAACAGAATCGGATATGTCGGAAATAATCGCATGGTTCCCGACGATCGGGCGGGAAATTGCGTTGTGTGTTCCCAGCATTAGAGGCAGAGGATCAGCAGGCCAGCCAGGCAACTGCCTGGTATTATTTAAAAGTGTACAGAAGGATCCGCAAACCAGGCATTGGTAGAAAGAATGCTGGTATTTTTTATTTAAAAATTCCACATAGCAAAATGCAGTAAAATCACAGGGTGTGATTTTACTGCATTTTACTGCATTTTACTGCATTTTGCTATGTGGAATTTTTGAATAAAGAATACCAGCATTCTTTCTACCACTGCCTGGTTTGCGGATCCTTCTGTACACATTTATGGATTGGCCTGGCTTCCCAGATCCTGCACCCATTGGTTGAATTGGTAGGGGGTTTGAGCGTTTTTGACTTTTTAGATACGTATTATTTAAAAGGAAATAAATATGGCAGCCTTTATACCCCGGTCAGTTCAGGTGTCCTTTAGGCTGGTTTCACAGTGGGACGTTACAGGCGCACGTTAGAGCAGCCTGTAACGCAGCCCACCGCACAGTAATGAAAAATCAATGGGGCTGTTCACAGTGCCCACGTTGCGTTACATAGTAATGCTGCGTCACAAGACAACGTACTGCATGCAGTACTTTAGACGCAGCTGAGCCGCGTTAGACTGCTTGCACATGCTCAGTAATGTTGGGGAGGAGCGGAGAGCGGCCAGGCACATGGCTAATTAATATGCACTGCACGTTGTGACGTTACTTCCTGGAGCGGCCGCTCTGTGCAGCGATTGGCCGGCGGGACCACGTGATGCCGCATGCGCACAAGAGTGCGCATCACGGCATCACTGACGCCAGAGTGAGCTGCACAACGCGGCTCACTCTGACGTCCAGATCCAGCACCACCAGGCGTTCCGTTAGGGGGACGTTATGCGACCTTAACACCCCCTCTAACGCAACGTCCTGGTGTGAAATTAGCCTTAAAGAAAGGATTGTCCTACTTGGCAGATTTTTTTTCATAGATATGATCATAACTTGTGGAGATATGATCGCAAATTGGTTTCTTTAGTGGTGCGGATCAATTAAATACTATCTTTTCTTTTAATCTGAAAGATCTTATCGAAAATATGATCGTTCGCTACAAATTGTACCATTAATGCGCATCATAAAATTGTCAATTTTGAACCATGGAGAACAAGAAAGTAGCGATCTTCAATAAAGAGAGCCTAAAATAAAGATTTTAGCTTGACTTTTTTCACTCATAAGTGTCCAAGAAATCCTCCAGAATGCCAGTCGCTCTGTCCTTTCAATGCAGCTTCCCCATGCGTAGCTCCAGGGAAGAGGTGTGGGCGGCAGTAATATTTCATCTGGATTCTCAGCAGGAAGAGAAGAAAGAAAAGCTTTCTCGCTGTCAAAGCTCTGAAGCCGCCATCAGTCTTGTGTCAGTTGAGCTGAAGTGGTTCTGTCATGTGCCTCCTCTCTGTCAAGTGGTCTGTGAAAGGGAAGTGGATGAGGCCTGCACAACCTCTGCAGTAAGTTATGACCAAACGGGGAGGAAGTGACAGACTGTATATTATCAGCTTGTGAAATGGTCAGCTCTGGATTTGCCAAGAAGATAATTGGAAAATAGAAATTATTTTGTATACGTGTCCTGGATTAAATAAAACCCAATTCTACTAATAAGTATTTTCCCAGTGATATTCACCACTTTTAGGGTGCCCATAATCACTAGATATTGTGGCCACCCGATTGAAAGGGAACCAGAGATGAACGTTTCACACAAAATAAACATATCAGTCAATAGATTGTAAAGAATAAATGCTCTACCTGATAATTTTGTCGCTCTGGTGTGCCTTTTTTAATGTTTTTTTTATCCATTATTGCTCCAGGAAAAATCCAATATGGCCGCCGGCTCATATCCCTTCTGCTCCCGGGTTATGAGTTGTTCTGGATGTGCTGTCTAGGCTATATGAGAAAGGCTGCTGCAGCCTTTCATCTGTGTGCTTTCATTTTGGTATGATGTGCAGCTGCCTGTAGGAAGTCTCTCTCATAGGAATGAAACTGCAGTCATCATCATCTATGCAGAGTGCACACAGATCATATTGCAGCCACACTTGTCTGTTTCAGAGCTTCTCTCTCAGCAGCAGCAGCCCCTCCCATGTCATCAGAGCTCTCAGTATGCAAAGCAGGAAAGCTGAGCCAGGAGGGGGCAGGCTTGGGCTTGAAAAGACTCCACAGAAGAGTGACTCTGCTATAATGATTCCATGTCAAACCTAGACTGAAGGCTCAGTCGGGGATTCTTATCACAGCTGATGATAGACTAATTAAGCAGATAAGAATGAAACTAAAAGCATGGTAGGTGTTTACTGTCATGTTCCTACTGATAAATGTAGTAAAATACATGAGGGTGCTTCATCTCTGGTTCTCTTTAAGTCAACTTCCAGCCAAATAGCTCAATTTGGAAAGTTGGAAAAATCTTGGTTGCAAAGGCTCGATCAGGTGCGCAGCATAAAGTCGTTAGATAAAGTGACAACTGATGGACCCCTCGCTGGTGTCCCCCCAAATGTTAAGTATCCCCCAGCTTTGTGTTTTAAAGTCTCACCTCGACTCCTAGCTTCCTCTGGTGTCTGCCTTCACTGTGTGTGTGCCTGTACCACGTGACACTGACGCATGTGCGACATCATGTGTTGAGTCGCGTGGTACCGGCACGCTCAGTGATGGGCCACCCATGAGGCGGGGTAAGGCTGGTTCCTCAGGCGGCAGAAGTGGAGGGGGGGCACCCGCCTGGCCGTGGGTGGGGTGGCAGCCAGGAAGGGGGGCAGCGGGTTCAGCAGTGGGGAGGTGTACAGTAAGATAAGAGCTAGAGGGGGAGCACAGACCGGGGGGACACAGGTGAGGGGGGTTCGACCCCCTTCCCCACCGCTGTGCCCGCTGCCCCCCTTCCTGGCTGCTACCTCCTCCAGCTCGCACCACCCCTCCCAGGCGGGTCTGAGAATCTGGATTCTGGTTGAAGGTATTTTGGACCATTCCTCTTTACAAAACATCTCTAGTTCATTCAGGTTTTATGGCTTCTGAGCATGTACAGCTGTCTTTAACTCACACCACAGATTTTCAATTATATTCAGGTCTGGGGACTGAGGTGGCCATTCCAGAATGTTGTACTTGTTCCTCTACATGAATGCCTTAGTGGATTTTGAGCAGCGTTTAGGATCGTTGTCTTGTTGAAAGATTCAGCACCGGCGCAGCTTTGTCACGGATTCCTGAACATTGGTCTTTAGAATCTGGTGATACTGAGTGGAATCCATGCGTCCCTCAACTGTGACAAGATTCCCAGTCCCAACACTAGCCACGCAGCCCCACAGCATGATGGAACCACCACCATATTTTACTATAGGTAGCAGGTGTTTTTCTTGGAATGCTGGCTTGTCCAAATGTGTTTTAGCATACCTTAAGGGGGAACTGAAGAGAGAGGTATATGGAGGCTGCCATGTTTATTTCCTTTTAAGCAATACCAGTTGCCTGGCAGCCCTGTTGATCCTCTGCCTTTAATACTATTAGCCATAGCCCCTGAACAAGCATGCAGCAGATCAGGTGTTTCAGACTTTAAAGTCAGATCTGACAAGACTAGCTGCATGCTTGTTTCTGGTGTTATTCAGATACTACTGCAGAGAAATAGACCAGCAGGGCTGCCAGGTAACTGGTATTGATTAAAAGGAAATTAATATGGCAGCCTCCGTATACCTCTTACTTCAGATCCCCTTTAAGCGGCTCTATTTGTGCTGTGGGTGGAGAAAAGGCTTCCTCTGCATCACTCTCGCATACAGCATCTCCTTGTGTAAAGTGCACCAAATGGTTGAACGATGCACAGTGACTCCATCTGCAGCAAGGTGATGTTGTAGGTCTTTGGTGCTGGTCTGTGGGTTGACTCTGACTGTTCTCACCATTTGTCGCTTCTGTTTATTCAAGATTTTTCTTGGTCTGCCACTTCAAGCCTTAACTTGAACTGAGCCTGTGGTCTTCCATTTCCTCAGTATGTTCCTAACTGTGAAAAGAGACAGCTGAAATCTCTGAGGCAGCTTTCTGTATCCTTCCACTAAACCATGATGGTGAACAATCTTTATCTTCAGGTCATTTGAGAGTTGTTTTGAGACCCCCATGTTGCTACTCTTCAGAGAAACTTAAAAGAGGAGGGAAACTTGCAATTGACCCCCTTAGATACTCTTTATCATAATTGGATTCACCTTTGTATGTAGGTCAGGGGTCACTAAGCTTACCAAGCCAATTTGAGTTCCAATAATTAGTTCTTAAGTTTTTGGAATCAATAAAATGACAACAGTGCCCAAATTTATGCACCTGCCTAATTTTATTAAAACAATTATAGGGCACTTTCTGTAAATCCAATAAACTTCATTTCACTTCTCAAATATCACTGTGTGTGTCTCCTATATGATAAATTTAAAGGTAGAAATTGACCTGCGCTGCCCTGGTAGATATGCATATGTATGAGAAGTTCCCCATCAGGTCCGCATGGCGGATGCAAGGGGATTGGTCGCCATAGCGCGATAGCTAATGCTGATTGGTAAATTGTGTAAAGAGTAACTATAAAAAGTGTGATATGTGTGTTATATGTTAGATGCTGATACAACTTGATAAAAGAGGTTGCATCCTCCGAAACGTCGTATGATATGTCAGCAATCTTTTAATAAATTATAAAGAGCAAAAAGTGGATGGTGCCGGACTCAACTCTATTTGCCCTGGTACTGAGATGGGTTGCAGGTGCTGCTTCTTTAACTGGGTGGCGCCAGCAATCCTAAGTGACAGATAGAAGAAACAACGGAGCGCTCCTTGGTGCATTAACTTTTTAATATCAATAGACACGCAACATAGATACGCTTACAGTGTGTAGGTGAAGTAAGCGCTTGTCAGGCCTGCTGGCGGTCCTCTCCCCTCTCCTGTGCCTGGCCGGGGCTACGGGAGCGATGTTGTCAGCGGGAGTAACATGCGGGGGGCGGAGCCTGGTGCGCTGGAGCCGTATGACATCACGACGCGGTTCGGCGTAACCACGCCTTCGTCAGGTGACGCTACGGCGAGTACGGCTCACATTTAAGCTTCCCAGAGTGGGAGTGCTTAAGATTGATGGACTATAGGACTCCGCCTATTTGGCGTGTCCTATTAGAATGCAGGTGTATATAAAACAAAAATTTTATTAGTTTAAAAACAATAAATCAAATGAGTTTTACTCTATAGATCGCCCCTGATTAAGGTAAAAACTACCGGGCGGGAATGTTGTGCTTGACAAACGTGCTAAGGTTACTACAATTTTGCTAGCATTCGCAATAAGTGTCATTGCTATTTGCAATCACTCTCCAGTTCAGAGCAGCTCAGGATGCTGTCATGAATCCACCTATGGCTTGTTGCAGCTGAACTGCAGGCAGACAGTGCTGAATTCCCTGCATACATGTTTCTGCAAAATGTTGCATGCAATTGTAATGCGTTTCCTAGCCATCTACAATCAGCCTGCAGTCGTCAGAGTAACACAGCATTGAGTGATTACCATTCAGTTGTCTTGGAATTTCCATACCTGCTCTCATTAAGTGATGTTCAAAGAAAAGCCTCCTCCTCCTCATGATAGTGATTGGCTGGCGCTCCTGCTGGTTCTGTGGACACCAAAGTCCTACCAGTCCTGCTAGCTTGGACACAGCACAAGGTTATACATGCAATCAGGGTATAAAATGCGTTTTACAGACACCCAGCAAATCAAGTCCGAGTTAGTCCACAAGAAGGGTGTCATTGCTGGGGTAGCAACATTAAAAAGGACACACTAAGGGGAGGGGGAGGCTTGGCCTGCCAAAGGCTTACAATCTAAAGGGTGGGGTAGTACTCTTGTCTTCCCGGCCTCAGTCTCTATACCTTGCACGCTGAAATCCTGCGGGGTAACCGTAGTGAAGTAAGCATACTGGTCTCGCATTCACGCTGGTGCTTGGCCTATAGGTGAAGAGCGTGCTATTAGCTTGGGGTATACAGGCTGAAGGAAGGCAAGAGATCTGCCAGGCCTTACAGACACATAGAAATATCATTGCAGTGACATTGTCTGTTAAAAATCAATGCAGAATGGCCCTAAAGGTGGCCAATTGATTGCTCCCTGGATAGAGATCAATCCAGAGGTAGCGATCATTTTAGCACATTGCACCACATGATCTCGCTCAGATTTCTGGTCAACATATGTTCTAACTACTGCTCTGCTAGACTTGTACTAATCAATGCTGTACAAACAAATATGTCTGTTGATACTCTGCCCGCTCAATTAACATGTACCTTTTTGACCAAATAACATTGGATTAATAATTCTTTTTGTTCACCTTTTGTCGTTGTTATCAAATTGAATGTCTAATTAAAAAAATCATATAGAGGATTGGGGGCTTACTTAGCTACTCAGGCCTGGTGCACACATTAAAAAAAAGTCAGCCGAGGCAAGCATTTGGGGCCATCTGGGCCAAGATTTTAGCAAGTGTACAGGAGTCCCATGAGGTTGCTTAGCGATCAGGCATACCTCATCTCTTAGCGATACTGACAGATGAGCACATTGTTCTCCTCTTTACCCCGCATGACAGAAGCTGCTCCATTGTGTGCCATGCCTTTGTCACTTCCATAAAAACATTACACACCGCAAACATTGCACATTGCGGCAAATGGAACGCAGAGTCCTGACCTGCTCCGTTTTTCCAGATGAACGGATGCGTTGAGTCATAGCCACCAATGGTGCTAATGCATCCCCCCTGGATGTGACGAGAAAATGGAGCAGAGTGGACACTGAACTGGTCAGCTGCACTCTGATCCAAATGGGCCGTAAAGCTGCACTGCAAATGAGAACCAAGCCTAACTTCTATCTATAACCTGAGGGATCATATACAGAGTAGCTGGGTGACCCTTCCCTGCCTTGTAGTTCTATCCACAGCACAGTTCTCAGGGATGGGAACGGAGAAGGGTGGATCATTTGGCTTCTAGTTAAAAGAAAACACATCAAAACATCTGGTTTATATCTGTATATACTGTTTCTCATTCACACACTGCACAGCTGATCCCTTTAATTTGTGATGAGGAGATTCAGGGAGACCAAAATAACTCCAAGGACCTATCTATAAAGCATCTAATAATAGATTGCCACTTCTTTCATTCTTTGATCACCACACTGTAATAAACTTAAAGAGATAACCCACAGCTCCATTCACTTGAATAAAAGTGGAACTTTAACCCAGGTTTGAACTGCATCGTTCTGTAAAGTTCCTCTTAAAATTGCCAGCTGTGCCAACTACTTGTACCTTGGTTCAATAACAAGGTACGTCTGCTTCGGTGCACCAAAGGGGAAGCTCACAAGTCAGGTACCCCAGAAGAATCCAAGAAAGCCAGGAACTCCCTCAACAGAGAACTGAGAGCTGCTAAGAGGTCCTACTCTGACTAACTGAGACCGGACCTTAGCTTAGCTTAAACAATGTGCAAGAAGTCTGAAAAGGTCTCAAAATGTCTATAAACTATAAGAGCAACCCCAACGTGTGACCCCCAGCAATGAGCTTGTGAAGGCACTTATCAGGTTCTACTCTAAGGTCAAAGAAAACCAACCAAACCTTGGCCCAGCCTGCACCCAGCATCAATTACTTTTACCCCCAGACTGATTTTGCCCCCCCCCAGCCTCACTAATGGCAGACATGGGGGTGGTTTAGAAACTTCTCCGCATACTGGATCCAAAGAAAGCTCCAGGCTCAGATAGTGTGACAACACAGTGCCTAAAAACATGCGCTACCCAGCTGTCCTCTCCATCCTCCTCATGATCCCTAAGGGAATGCAAGGTCCCTTTCTGCCTAAAGAACTCTACCATAATCTCTATCCAGAAGAAACTGGGTGCTGCTCAACGACTACAGATCAATTGTTTTAACCTCAAATGTTATGAAGCTCTTTGAAAGGCTGGTCCTGTCACACCTGAAACTCAGTCACCACCAGCGACCAAACTGACCCTCTCAAGTTCTCCAACAGAAAAAACAGGTCCTTAGACAATGCCATTAATACCGGCCTGGATCCTGTCCCATATAGACAAACCAGACACCTATGCCAGGATACTCCTCCTCAACTGCAGCGCCCCCTTCAATACTATCAGCCCCGACATCCTTTACGGCAAGCTGATGCAACTCAATGTGCATCCCACCTCTGAGCATGGCTGAAGAACCTCCTTACTAACAGAATCTAAGTGGTGAATATCAACACCCTCTCCCCAGGAGTGCTAACCACCAACACAGGTGCTTCCCAAGGATGCATCCTGTCGCCAACCTTGTTCTCGGGTGTAACTAAGACCTACTGGGCCCCCCCTGCAGAAATTCTGAGTGCCCTATCCCCCCTGGGGCCCGCTCAGGGCTGTTTTGGGGTGCTGGAAGAGTCGCAGCATGAGTGGAAAGCTATAGCCACACTCGGCGGGGAGGGGGGATGGTTCCCCCCTCCCTCACCTCGGGCTCTCCCCTCCAGCTTCAATAACTATATGTGTGCAGCGGCAGACAAACATACCTTCCATGTGTTCCAGCGCGGAAGGTATGTTTGTCTGCCGCTGCACACATATAGTTATTGAAGCTGGAGGGGAGAGCCCGAGGTGAGGGAGGGGGGGGGGACTGTCCCCCCTCGCCGAGTGTGGCCATAGATTTCGCCTCATGCTGTGACCCTTCCAGCACCCCAAATTGGCCCTGAGCGGGCCCCAGGGGGGGACCTGGGCCCCCCCACGGGCGCAGAAGCTGCAGCCCCTATTGTTACGCCTATGCTTGTTCTCCTTATACACAAACGTCTGTACCTTATTATGCGGTAATGCACTGCATTGGGATACTGTAAACCATCAGATCGCATTGCCCCTGATGCACTTTGAACGTCGCATAGACTTACTATTGGAGTGCAGTATTCTGCATTAAAATGCCTCCGTTACATCACACAGCAGTGCCCCACTGTGAACTTAGTTTAAGAGGTGCCTGGAGTGGATATTAACCACTTAAGTACCAGCGGTCTCTGTGACCTTAAGGACCAGAGACCGCTGGTACAAGAAACGACGGAATAATGGCGAATCGCCGCACATACCCGCCGCAATCACCATCACTGCCGCACGTCGGGAACAGCAGAGTTCCTGTGAGCCGGTCAAGAGCCGCTTTCATTGGCTCCTGACCCGCTCACAGGGCTCTGCCGTTATAGAGACAGCAGAGCAAGTGAGCTGCGGCAGGGAGACAGCGGCGAGATCCTCAGGAGCGACGAAAGCAGCGAGAACGTGCGGCATCGGTGTGTTGAAATCTACGCCCTGGCAGCCAGATAGTTATCAAAACAGGGCGTAGATTTCAATTAGCGCGGTCCTAAAGTAATTAAAAGAAAATGCACTTCAGGAGACATACTGTATTCAGTATAGCCAGAAATAGCTGACTTTGCAGACCTGACCTTTTTTACTTGAGGAAGATGTCTGCAATTGACGAAACATGTTGTATAATGAAGTTAACCACCAATACCTATATCGTGTTAAATAAGTTGTATGCTTAGATGTAAGCACTCTCCTAAAATGTTTTTTCTTCTTTTCATTTCATCTACATCCAGTTACCTTTTATTTATTGTTGTGCATTTGGGGCCTGTTTCCACTAGAGCCAAATGCGTGGCGAATCTGCAGCGTTTCCCCGCAGGCGAGTCAGTTGGGGAAACGCTGCCATAGGTGGGCAATTTCTTGCTGTCCAAATCGCACTGCGGTGCAACATGCAAGCTGCCTCAGTGGAAATGGGCCCTTAAAATACACCCTTGGAATTTGCTTGGTGGTTGCACTTATCAAAGAATCTGAGAGTGTGATCAGGGTGCGTGCGTCTCGAGAGCGCGCATGTACAGCAGCCTCCGCCTGACCGGCCACTTTTGAGGGGGTTGTTGCTGCTTGCTGGAGGGTCTCGGAAGGACAGTGTGGGCACAACAAACACACAAACACAGAACATTTATATTGCGCTTTTCTCATGGCAGACTCAAAGCGCCAGAGCTAGGACACGCTGTATAGGCAGTACCACTGTTAGGGAGACTTGCCCAAGATCTCCTGAATAGGTGCAGGCTTACTGAACAGGCAGAGCCGAGATTCGAACCCTGGTCTCCTGTGTCAGAGGCAGAGCCCTTAACCATTACACTATCCTGCCACAGGATGACTCCAGGGGGCTGCAAGACAAAGCAGGTCTTTTTGGCGCACGACGCTCAGCACCAAAACTGACCGCCCCATAGCACTAATGTTATACTGCGCCGGACCCCGAATTATATCTCTCTCCGAGTTGTGAAGATTCAGAGGGGGAATAATATTCGGAGCTAGTCTACTTTAGGGGACCCACCGTAAATCCCCATAGAGAATTGGAGCTGTGCTGAAAACGGAACAAATTTCCGCTTTCAGCTCTTTTAAACCCCCACAAGTTATACATGTATGGAAAGCTCAGAATCTGCTCTAACGAATGATGCCACTTTCGGTGAGAAGAAACTGAAACTCACCGTGAACGAGGCGCCGAAAGGCCGCAATCGCGGCTCCGTCGGCCATCTTACATCTGTGCTGGCTCATATTGTTCTCCCTCCTCATTGGAGGGATTGTTAGCTGGGGGCGTGCCAGAGAAAAAAAACAAACCGTCAGTAGCTAGTTCTGCGTTGGTCTTGTCCGGGGAGAAGGGAGAGCAGTTTCTGGCACGCCCCCAGCTAACAATCCCTCCAATGAGGAGGGAGAAAAATATGAGCAGCACAGAAGTAAGATGGCCGACGGAGCGATCGCGGCCGTTCCGGCGCTTCCTACATGGTGAGTTGCACCTTTTGCTCACCGAAAGTAGCATAATTCGTTAGAGCAGATTCTAACCTTTCCAAAGATATATAGCTTGTGGGGGTTTAAAAGAGCTGAAAGCGGAAATTTGTTCCGTTTTCAGCACAGCTCCAATTCTCTATGGGGATTTACGGTGGGTCCCCTAAAGTAGACTAGCTCCTAATATTTTACACCGCTCACCCTGCACCCAGCTCACCGGCGGCATACATATACATACGACTACATATACTGTACGAAGCCCCAGGTAAGTTAAACTGATTTGTTCTTCCGCCTTTAGTAACCCTTTCTTGAACAGCATTTGCAAAGTCTAACTAAGAAAATAGTGTGCAAATGAGTAGAGAGGCTGGCTGGTATCTTACTATTTTGGCAGTTAAACTGCTGTTCAGGAAATGCTGTTGAAAACAAAGAAAAGCCTGAGAATCCCCCATGAGGAGTAGAGATGGCCCGAACCGGGCGAACATCTCTGGGCCTTCTACTACTTCCGGGTTGCTATGACCTGGAGTAGTACGCCTGCGCATGAGCGTGACATCGTTCTCTGCGCATGAGCGTTACGTCGTTCATGACGTCACGCACATGCGCAGAAACTGCCCGGCAACAGGAGCGCGATCTAGGACGCGCTCCACCGGGCAGCGCAGGCGTACTACTCCAGGTCATAGCGACCCGGAAGTAGTAGAAGGCCCAGTGATGCAGAGATGTTTGCCGGCGAACGGTTCGGGAACCGTTCGCGACAACTCTGATGAGGAGATGGACTGGCCCAAAACCTGTTGGTTCTGTCAGATTTTAACTGCCTACTTTTTTCGCGATAGTGGTCCTTTACTACGGGGTACATGAAAAGGTGTGGGTATTGAATTTGTGCTAGGATCACCCCGTGACAATATGCCAGCAGCCAGGTGTGGCTCTCCCTGCTCCATAGGTGTACTATCGCCTGTATAAAAAAAAGGATCTGGGCAACTGGGGTATCTAATTTCGGCAAGCAGAATATCAGTAAATTTACAGATATTCTACATTGTTAAATTGGCAGTTATAATAAGAAAATATCAGCAAATATCAAAATTTTACTATAACTAAACCTTCCCCTATTTTCACACTGATGCCTAACCTTGACCACCCCCTGCCAATGCCTATCCCTAAATCCCTACTTCCCCCAATGCCTAACGTTAACCGACTCCCTCCCAAACATCTAACCTTAAGACTCCCTCCACGCTTAACCTTAAAACCCTCCCCATGGACCCTAACCTTAACCGCCCCTACCCCGCCACAAAAATCCATTATGAGCGCACGCTATTTGTAGCTGCATTTTCCGTTGCGTTCGGCCCCAGCACCTGCTATTTATCAGGCACCGCAGGAACCCATATTTCATACTTGTGCTAATATCAAACTTATGCCGCTAACAGGCGCCCAGATTTTTGCTTCAACAGCCTTGTAGCAGAAATGGGGTCAGGAGGACAGTGGGGGCTATTTGGCCAATTGCCTCTCAGTTGTTAGATGCACATTTGTCCATGTCCACACATACCCATGATGGTTGGAGACGAGACAGGATGGAGGAAATGTGGGCGCACCATGCACTATAGCAGCACCGGAACAATAACTTGGGTGTCGTCAAAAGACAGAGCCCAAATTACTATAAAAACAGTGTAATTCGCCCACCTGCTGGCAGCTGAATTACACCTCACCCCCCTTCCCCCCCCCCCCCCCCCCCCCCCCCCAAGTCCATGGTGGCCTGCAGGAGGAATAGTAATTAATGCCGCCGGGACTTTTGCAGGAGCAGGTTGAGACATTTTTTGCCATTGCCCTAAGCCCAGCTCTAATGCTGCATACACACTTGAGATAAAAGTCTCTGGAAAAGGCAAGATCACAGACCAATTTTACCCCATTCCATGTAGTATGAGAGCCATACTCTACACAGTCTATTCTATGGAGCCGCACTCCCCATCAGATAAAATCTTTGCAAGATGCTGCACACAAATATGCCCATACACATCCAAAAGATCATTATCTGCAAAAGATCTCTTCCTGCAATAGATCCATTCCTTCAAAATGCATTCATAGTCTATGAGATCTGCAGATCATCATACACACCTTGTTTAGCAGGCAATCATCTGCAGTTCATCTGCAGATCAGATCCACCAGGATGGATTTTCAGATCTGCAGATGATTGCCAGATATGCAGATGAAGTCTGTTAAACAAGGTGTGTATGAGGATCTGCAGATCTCATAGACAATGAATGCATTTTGCAGGAATGGATCTATTGCAGGAAGAGATTTTTTGCAGATAATGATCTTTTGAGTGTGTACGGGCATCTTTGTGTGCAGCATCTTGCAAAGATTTTATCTGATGGGGAGTGCTGCTCCATAGAAGAGACTGTGTAGAGTATGGCTCTCATACTACATGGAATGGGGTATAATTGGTCTGTGATCTTGCCTTTTCCAGAGACTTTTATCTCAAGTGTGTATGCAGCATTAAAAGAATACCAGAGCCAAATACAGCTAGAGAAAGGGTAAAGCAGGCATATACTATCGCCTCTCTTGATGCCCACCGATCCCCCCCGTTCTCCTTTCTGCCCCGGTATCTTACCTAAAAGCCGCCTGGGATCCTCTTCCGGGTCACCGGAGTCAGGCTTAGTTGTGCAGGTGCTGGCCGTGCTGCATGCGTCCCACGTGAGTGCTTAATCGTTACATCATGCACAGTGCACTCCCGGCCACAGGCACGCGCTGCAGGACGCACACAGCCCAGCCAGTGCCTGTGCAGTTAAGCCCGACTCCTGCGACCTGGAAGAGAATCCTGGGGGGCCTTTAGGTACGATACGGGAGGCAGAAAGGAAAACGGGTGGAGCAGTGGGCATCAAGATAGGTGACTGGCATCCTTCTGGCTCTGGTATTTTTTAATTACATGCATGCGGAAAGAGAAGGGTGCATGGATATAATTATATTCTAAAGACAATAACATTTATATTGTGCTTTTCTCCTGCCGGACTCAGAGCCAGTGCACACAAAAAACGGCTAGTGGTTTTTGAGAAGGTTTTTCAGAGCAATTCTAGGCATGTTTAGAGAGATTTTCTAAACATGCCTAGCGGTTTTTGGAGCATTTTTGTGTAGCAGATTTTATATTTTGTTACAGTAAAGTACAGCTTCTGTAACAAAAACACTTGGAAAATCACTCTGATTTAGGGCCCATTTCCACTAGCGCGGAAACCGGGCCGAAACCGCAGAGTTTCCCCACAGGCATATCGCGCGGGGAAACTCTGCCATAGGAAATAATGGCGCAGCCGGCCGAGAAGTTTACCTTAGCGATTCAGCCGACATTGCCATCAGCTTCCGTGCGGGAGGCTGCGAATCCCATAGCCCTGCATGGCACAGCTCATGGGATTCGTCAGCGTTCCCGAAGACGAGGAAGTGCCTCCGTGCGTCTCTCAGCTGCGCGGCACTAGTGGAAACGGGTCCAAAGTTCTTTTCAGTGCGATTTTCCACTTTCCAATACTTTACATTGGGGCAGAAAACCGCAAAAATGCTGCAGGACCAGAGTTTGTGTTTGGGGAAAAAACGAACCGCTCTGGTGTGCACCATCCCATTCATTAGCCAAGCGGTTTTCCCCCGCAAGCGGTTTAAAAAACGCTCAGAACTGCTCTTGGTGTGCACCAGCCCTCAAAGCAGATAGGGCGCGCTCAGTAGGCAGTAGCAGTGTTAGGCAGTCCTGCTCAAGGACTCCTTACTGAATAGGTGCTGGCTTACTGATCAGGGACCCTGGTGTCCTCAGTTAACTTTCCAACCATAGATTGACCCGATTTTTGTGGGGTCAACCTGGGGCGGGGGGGGGGGGGGCCTGCGGCGCGCATAGATGACATTGTATGGGCGGAGCTAATGAAATGATGTAACAGCGAGGCATAAGAAAGCAGTGTTTACGCCATGATGTGGTCAAACGAGGATTCGCATCAAGGGTGTGCAGAAACTGTGTGATGCTATTTAATAGTATACCGTAACCGCAAAGCAGCATACATAGCCAACTGACCATTAAATAATAAATGCAGCAACAGTTACCCCAGACACCAGAAAATAAACGCAATGTGGGCAACATGTCAGCACAAAATAAACGAAAACCATCAATATTTTGCTGATTAGCCAATGAATGCAGTCCCCTCGCTTGGATGTGTTACTGCTATGAGCTGAGTGAGGACATGCTTGTCCCCGCTAGGGGCAGACCTCCCACAGGCAGGACAGCCGGGAGCAGCAGGCAGGGGTTCCCCGAGAGCGCCCTCATTAGAAGCAGCAGCTCCATCCTCCGCCCGCACACTCCCTCAGCAGCACTAGTTCCCCACTCCCTCGTGACGTGGCGGGGCGGTGACGTCAGTGAGTAGGAGTGGCCGGAGAATGATTTATGCCTTGAGCCCCGCCCCCTCCAGTGACAGTTGCTGCTCGGCACCGGCAGCTGCGGGTGGTGATGGCGCCGTCTCATGTACTGCGCTGCTGCCAGCGGGTGGTCGGATGGATCCCGGTAGTGTTCATCACGCTGGTCGTGTGCTGGTCCTACTACGCCTACGTGCTTGAGCTGTGTATATGTGAGTAGTGCGCTTCCTGCATACACCCGCCCAGTGCCAGCACACTGCACATGTCTCTGTATACCCAGGGCTGCCTGTATGTCTGTGTACCTCTATAAAGGGCTGCCTTCTGTGTGTGTACTCCCTATACACATAGACAGGGCTGCCTTCTGTGTACTCTCTTTACACAAAGTGCTCCCTTCTGCTCTGTACTCTCTGTACTTACACATACCCATTACTCTCAATACACATATCAATTGCTGTCTTCTGCTTGTATATCTGTGTATTCTATACACATGCACAGTGCTGCCTGTATATCTGTGTACTCTCTATACACATACACACTGCTGCCTTCTGCCTGTATATACATGTATGTGTACTCCCTATACACATACACAGTGGTGCTGTCTGTACTCTCTATACACATACCCAGTGCTGCTTTCTGCCTGTATATCTGTGTACTCTTTATACACATACACAGTGCTGCCTTCTGCCTGTATATCTGTGTACTCTTTATACACACACGCACACACACTGCTGCTGTATATCTGTGTACTCTTTATACACATACACAGTGCTGCCTTCTGCCTGTATATCTGTGTACTCTTTATACACACACGCACACACACTGCTGCTGTATATCTGTGTACTCTTTATACACATACACAGTGCTGCCTTCTGCCTGTATATCTGTGTACTCTTTATACACACACACACACACACACACACACACACACACACACACACACACACACACACACACACACACACACACACACACACACACACACACACACACACACACACACACACACACACACACACTGCTGCTGTATATCTGTGTACTCTCTATACACATACACAGTGTTGCCTTTGGCCTGTATATGTGTGTATTATTTACACACACACACACACACACACACACACACACACACACACACACACACACACACACACACACACACACACACACACACCTTCTGTGTTTATACCTGCGTACTCTCTATACATGTACCCAGTATTGCCTTCTGGGTGTATATCTGTGTACTTTCTAGACACATACACTGTGCTTCCGTCTGCGTGTATATCCAGGTATTCTGTATACACATACTACGGAGCAGTGCTTTTCAGCACAATAATGGCAATCACTTCTACAGCGGCGCTCAGTGAGTTATGTCGGCTCCGTCAGAAGACGGAGCCGAAGTTGCTTAAAAAACACAATAATTCAGGGGATATTAAAAATTCCTGCAGCCCCCTCTGGCCAGATCGCTACCACGCCGCTGTCCTCCGTTGCCTGCAGCCTCCGCGACTGGCCCAGGTAAGTCGTTCAGTTGGCGCAGTGGGGCTGTGTGCGTGCTCCCCGTCGTGGTCCTGTGGCTGGGAGCATTCTGCACCTGTGCCTTATGCTCCCAGCCACGGCCGCACAACAGGGGAGTGCGCACAGCCAGCCTACGCAGTATGCCCTGGACCGGAGGACTTATTGGGGCAATTTGCAGAGGCTGTAGGCAGCGGAGAACGGCGGCGTGTGAGGGATCTGGCCGGAGGGGGCTGGATGAGGCCCCAGGTATGTATACAATTTTGGCTACTATTCTGTTATCCGGGCGCAACCACTAGGTGGCGTTAATTACTATTCCCCCTCTATTCCGCCAAGGATAGTAGGGAAAGATGTAACTGCTGCCAGCGATCGCTGGAGTTTTATCGACACCTATTGTTTGCGCCCGGCTAACTGAAAAGAACCCATTTATTATATACCCCCCCCCCCCATCTCAGGTTTACTTTAAAGGCAACCTGAAAAATAAAAATCCACTTACCTCGGGCTTCCTCCAGACCCTGGTAGCCGTCTTGTGCCCTTGCCGCAGCACCGGTGGCTCCCAGTCTCCTCCGCTGCAGAAGCCGTCCTCGCCAGGTCGACTTCTGGGTCAGCTACTTCTGCGCTCCACTGCGCAGGTCACATGGTCTGGCTGACGTCATCGGGACTGTGCTGCGTAGGCACATAACTACTGTGCCTGCGCAGTACAGTCCTGATGACATCAGCTAGACCACGTGACCTGCGTGGTGGAGCGCAGAAGTAGCTGACCCAGAAGCCGACCTGGCGAGGACGGCTTCTGCAGCGGAGAAGACCGGGAGCCACCGGAGCTGCGGCGAGGGCACAAGACGGCTACCAGGGGCTGGAGGAAGCCCGAGGTAAGTGGATTTTTATTTTTCAGGTTGCCTGGAGGTATCCTTTAAGCAATGTAGGGCGTCTGCCTTACACACACTACATAAGCAAAGGACCATCAGGCGAAGGGGTTGCTAATGGCCTTTTTGACCAACTTTTTTCTAGTGCGTGTACATAGCGTTATTTAATTCAATTCAAATTACCTTTGTACGGTGTTTGTGCAGAGCCTGTGTGCAGTATACTGCTACTAACACAACATGCAGTATATCACAACATGTATATGGTGCACTGTCTGGGAGTGCTGTGTGTACAGTAAACGTCCTCTGGGTAATTTGTGCTTGTTTACATTCTGTTAGCTTTGTACAGTGAAGCATTGCACACAAGTTAAGAGGCCCATACACTGGTCGATTTGCAGCCGATTTCGATCGATTTGATCTATCATATCTATCTATGGCCCATAGAGTTGCATTGGATCTAATTGTCCAATAATGCATTTAGATCAATTTCCAATAGATTTCATTCTGAAATCTATTAGAAATCTATCTGAAGGTCAAATCAGCTGCAAATCTATAAGTGTATGGCCACCTTATAGACCTTAGAAAAAAAACTTGGCTAAGATGTTCGCTCTGCGAGGTCTCCCCCAAGGTGTGTGTGTGTGTGTGTGTGTGTGTGTGTGCGCGTGCGTGCGTGCGTGCGTGCGTGCGTGCAGCCTAACAATGTAACGTAGCAATCCGGCATCTTGGATCATTAAGAGGCTGAACACACTTGTGCACGTCTGTCTGGGTCTGTGTTAATTTCAGCAACACATCAATGTTAAGGCCTGGTTCACACTGTACGCGTTGCTGTGTGCATTTCACAAGAACATTAGAAGTGCATAGAGTACACTGTCTGACGTGCACAGCAATGTGTTGTAATGTTGCATTTTTGTCAAAATGCGGAGCTGACCCATTCACAGTAATGGATAGAAGCATCAGCGTAACGCAGTGTGAATGAGGCCTAAATTGGCACAGAAACGGACAGAACAGTGCAAGTATGTTCAGGCCGTAAGCGTTGAATAAGTGCATTCGTTTTGTGCTTCTCAATCCTTGAGACCCCATTTACACATGTGGCATCACATCGCAGTAACTATTAATCTGTAGGAGTACCTGCGGTGTGATGCTACTGAAGGTGCTCTTGGTGCCCGAGGGTAATGCTGAATACACACGGTTCGTTCCCGCATCGAATGCGCCGCTCGATTCCCGACAAATCGATTATTCCCGAACATTTCCGAGTGCATTTCGATGATTTTTAGGTCGATTGCCATGTAAAGTATGGCAAATCGACCTAACAATCCATTGAACCGGACATGTCAGAAATAAACAAATCGACGGGAATCGAGCGGCGCATCGACGGGAATCGAGTGCGGGAACGAACCGTGTGTATCCAGCATTTCGTAGTAGCTGCAGTGTGTTAGCCTACGATTCCTGCAAAGAAAAGGAAATCCCACGTTATTTTTAATTGATTTTATTCTTTAACTCTCGCACCACTGCTAAAACAGTTACAACTTTCCGAGGCCTAAAATGTTGCCCTAACAATTAAGCAAAGATCATTAAGGGTCATGTTTCTTTGGTGTGTTTACCAATAGTGTTGCACAACAGAGTTGTATACTGCAGAGAACTTGTGCTGTAGCACTGTTGCTATAGAGCAGCTTCCAATGTAATAGGGGAACAATGCATTACAGCATGCTGGATCTTTACATGAGCTTGGAGGATACTACATTCTTGCTTACAGCTGGTTCACAAGGGTGGCACATGCAACGTTTTCAGCGGCCGAAGAAAGTGTCATTTAACAGGGATCTACCACTGTATCATTCAAAAGAATGGAAACAGCTTTTTTGACAGTAAGAGCAGTTGGCATCCGCAGAAACATTGCTGTAGACCGTGTCGTCTCGTCTTGGACGCTACATGTGGCGCCTTACATCGGCTGCATTTTGTGGTTCCATGTCTCCCTAGGAGCACAAAACGCAGCACAATGATGGAATCCAATGCGAACAGATGGCGAACGCTTTTCTGTTTGGTAGCTGAAAAGAATTTAGCATTTGGCTAAACAAGGCGTTTCCAGTCGTCCCGCCAGCTGCCTGTGTTAACCAGCCCTTTGCTGGGTACACACACTGCAATTTCACATCTGATCGACAGGTGATTGGACAGGAAGTTGTAGCGTGTGTACATGTCCAAACTGCTCCCGATCAATAAACAGGTCAATTTTCAGATGATAACTTCACTAAATCAATCACTTTCTCGATCAGAAACAGACGAGGCATGTTCAATATAATCGCCCGATTCCCACCGACAGGAATTTGCATCGTGTATTCCCAGCTTTGCGTATGTAGCTTCCGTGCCGTTGTTTGTTTTTTAGACTCTGCACTAATTATTAGCAAAGTGTCTTGAGTCTACAGTTGTGCACATTATATTTGTCATGTTTTGTGTGCACAGCACTTAGGATGTGGGTACAGAGTGTTGTATCTGTGTGATTTGTGGGTGTTTTGCTTCTAGGTTGCAAATAATGGTATGCGAGCGACATGCTATTGTTCACAGTATCCTATTTGAGGGTGTTGTGTGCGCACCACAGCTTGCCAGCTCCAAATTAAATTTTAATGAAAAACTGCCCAAACAGTCCATGGGCAGACAGTTCAGCAATTTCACGCTACAACCTTACCCACTAACATTTTTGGCAGCAGTGTTGATGCGATTTACCAGCATATAACTCTTTTGTGCCACAGCAGTATGCTGGAGCCAGTTGGCATCACTAGGTAGAGAGCGGTTTAAACCTATAGAAATCTCCCAATTGTTGGCTGGCTTCCACACTATACATTTTCATTAGTACGTTCTGTTTAGTTGCAAGGTAAATATTGTTACTGGTAAAGCAGATATATACAGTATGTACAACTTTCATCAATCTTTTAAGGAGTGTTTGTAAACTTCTGGGCGGTCAGCTCTTGGTGTGTCTGAGCACTGAGTGGTGTATGTGAGCTTTGCTGTTTGCATAATATATTGGCAGGGCATGGACTTTGTTGTCTGATATGGGGAAATACATTGCTACCTAGTGACATTAGCAAACAGTCCTCTGACACCTTCATTGTGCTGCATTGTGTTATTGTACATCTAGTGGATGCATTTTTGTAGCGCTGACGTCCTACATGTTAAAGGATACATCCGGCAATATTTTAAAAATCAGATTTACTTACCTGGGGCTTCCTCAAGCCCCTGGAAGCCTATGTGTCCCTCGCCCCCAGCTCCGCTCCCAGCCGGCCGCCTCCGTAGTAGCTGGTGAACTGGCCAGACCAGAGGCCTCTGCGCATGCGCATGACAGCCTCAGCAATGCGCAGAGGCTGCTGACCTGGCCGGCTGCTACGGAGGGGACCCCAGGAGACCAGGTTGGAGCGGAGCTGCGGTGAGGGACACATAGGTTTCCAGGGGCTGGTGGAAGCCACGGGTAAGTAAATCTTATTTTTTTTTTTTTTTTTTTTAATATTCCTGGATGTATCCTTTAAAGCACACCTGAAGCGAAAATAAACTTCTAATATAATGAATTGTATGTGTAGTACAGCTAATAGAATATTAGTAGCAAAGAAAAGTGTCTCCTATTGTTTTCCAGTACAGGAAGAGTTAAAAAAAGTCAGTTGTTATCTATGCAAAAGACCTTCTCTGCGGTATTTTGATCCACAGGGTTAAATGCAGTCCTTTTTTCTGAACAACTTAGACCCCTTTCAGACGGACAGCTGAACTTTGCATTTGCCAAGCAGTTCAGCCTCTTGTCTGCTGCCTGCCAGTGCAATTTAAATGCAGCTAAGTTGCAGCGGTTGTAACACCACGTGTGTTAAGTGTTGACATGTGGTGGTGTTACTGGGCGGCAGAGAACCGCGACAAGTCGAATCCGAGTGCGGCATTGTCTGTAGTACACATACAATTAATTATACATTATAAGTATTTTTTCGCTTCAGATTTGCTTTAAGGTGCTCATACAACAAGCGATTTTGACAGCCAATTGACCAATAGACAGATCTCTCTCTGATTTGAATCTGATCGGAGAGAGATCTATTGACTGTAATAAAACGCAAGCCGATTCCTGACCGATTTCAGCATGAAATCTTTCTGCAATCGGCCTTGTGACGCTGCCTTGTCGTCTCGCCGCCCCTGCCCGCTGTCCCCCCAATGTAAATGTACCCCCCATGCCCCTGCAGTAATACACTTCCTCTCCGCCCCCTACCAGACTTCTCTTCCGGGTTCGCACCCCACATGGTTGGCAGTGCATTTAATTGCACTTGCAGTGGGATGCGAAAGTTTGGGCTACCTAATTAATCGTCATGATTTTCCTGTATAAATTGTTGGTTGTTACGATAAAATTTGTCGGTTAAATATATCATTTAGTAGACCCACACAGTGGTATTTCAGAAGTGAAATTAAGATTTATTGGATTTACAGAAAGTGTGCAATAATTGTTTAAACAAAATTAGGCAGGTGCATACATTTGGGCACCACAAAAAAGAAGTAAAATCAGTATATTTAGTAGATCCTCCTTTTGCAGAAATGACAGCCTCTAAACGCTTCTTGTAGGTTCCAATCAGAGTCTGGATTCTGGTTGAAGGTATTTTGGATTATTCCTCTTTACAAAACATCTCTAGTTCATTCAGGTTTGATGGCTTCCAAGCATGGACAGCTCTCTTTAACTCACAACACAGATTTTCAGTTATATTCAGGTCTGGGGCCTAAGATGGCCATTCCAGAATGGTGTACTTGTTACTCTGCATGAAAGCCTTTGGATTTTGAGCAGTGGTTAGGGTCGTTGTCTTGTTGAAAGATCCAGCCCTGGCACAGCTTCAGCTTTGTCACTGATTCCTGGACATTGGTCTCCAGAATCTGCTGATGCTGAGTGGAATCCATGCGTCCCTGAACTTTGACAAGATTCCCAGTCCCTGCACAGGCCACACAGCTCCACAGCATGATGGAACCACCCCCATATTTTACTGTAGGTAGCAGGTGTTTTTCTTGGAATTCTGCGTTCTTTTTCCTCCATGCATAACACCCCTTGTTATCAGGGCTGTGGAGTCTATACAAAAATCTTCCGACTCCGGGTACCCAAAATGGCTCCGACTCCTTAATCTAATACTTAGCAGGGCTGTGGATATTGTACAAAAATCATCTGACTCCCACTCGTCAGTTTATGAACCCACGACTCCAATTCTGACTCCGGGTGCCCAAAATTGCCTCGACTCCGACTCCACAGCCTTGCTTGTTATGCCCAAATAACTAAATTTTAGTTTAATCAGTCCACAGCACCTTATTCCAAAATGAAGCTGGCTTGTCTAATTGTGCTTTAGCATACCTCAATCCGGCTCTGTTTGTGCTGTGGGCGGAGAAAAGGCTTCCTCTGCATCACTCTCGCATACAGTATCTTTTTGTGTAAAGTGCACCGAATAGTTGAACGATGCAGTGTCTCCATCTGCTGCAAGATGATGTTGTAGGTCTTTGGTGCTGGTCTGTGGGTTGACTCTGACTGTTCTCACCATTCGTCACTTCTGTCTATCCGAGATTTTTCTTGGTCAGCTACTTTGAGCCTTAATTTGAACCAGGGCTGTGGAGTCGGTCCAAAAATCCACCGACTCCGACTCCTCAGTTTAGGATTCCACCGACTCCGACTCCACGACTCCGACTCCTCTAATTTGCATATTACAATTTTGTTGATTAAAAGTATGTAACATGAAATTCGTCTCTTAACTGCCAACGCTTAGGAATTTTACAAGACAACTGAAGTGAGAAGGATATGTAGACTACTATATTTATTCCCTTTAGACTAAAACTAGTCCTTGGTAAGAGTACTTGTAAAAGGTACAAACCGGAACAAAGAACATCTATCAGGCCCTAGGCAATGTAACTGTGGGTACATGTAAGAATGATGTGCAGGTACTCTGCAGGGGAATGAGGAGATTATAAACAGACAACACCTCTGTGTTCAATGTGCACAGCATTCTCAGTGGATTCCCTGCAGCTCTGTGGGGAGTGCATATGTAGAGTATAGTACTACTGTGTAACAAAGTAAACCTGAGACAGATGAAATTAAAGTTTTATACATACCTGGGGCTTCCTCCAGCCGCCTTCAGGATAATCAGTCCCTCGTTGTCCTCCTCCGCCACCTGGATCTTCTGCTATGAGTCCAGGTACTTGAGCCAGTCAGGCGTAGTGCGCATGCACACACTCCGCCGCCAGGAGCATACTACACCTGTGCAGCACTATTGCGCAGGTGCAGAATGTTCCTGGCTGTGGGAGCGGCATGCGGCCGGACAGCGCTGACTGGCTGAATTACCAGGACTCATAGCAGAAGATCCGGGTGGTGAAGGACAGCGAGGGACTGATTAGCCTGAAGGGGGCTGGAGGAAGCCCAAGGTATGTATAAAACTTTACTTTTCAACCGTCTCAGGTACCCTTTAATTTGTAGTCACCAAACCAAATTTTAACAACATATCAAATTATTTGATTTCATCAGCAAAGGGAGTGCATACATTTGCATAAATCAGCATCAATGCAGAATTATTTCCATCTCGTTGACCATCTCTATTAGTGACACAGCTACACATCAGGCTTTATTCTTACAGCATAGATGTTATTTAGTATATATAAGAGATTCCTGTGTACACATATATACAGTCACAATCAGATATGTATATCTGACCTTAAAAATACGGGGACTGCTTTATTGAAGCAGCACAAGTAACTAATTTTGATTGGTTTATTTCATTTTTGTGGACTAAGCACAGCTATTACTGTATATATACTGTATATATACATTATTTTTAATGACTATTATCTGAGAAATAGAACATTTTATCATATTTTCTATTTTAATTACAGTTACAAATTCATTAGGAGTCGGAGTCGGTGCATTTTTTTCCCGACTCCGACTCCAGGCACCCAAAATTGCCCGACTCCACGACTCCGACTCCGACTCCACAGCCCTGATTTGAACTGAGTGTTTGGTCTTCCATTTCCTCAATATGTTCCTAACTGTGGAAACAGATAGCTGAAATCTCTGAGACAGCTTTCTGTATCCTTCCCCTAAACCATGATGGTAAACAATCTTTGTCTTCAGGTCATTTGAGAGTTATGAGACCCCCATATTGCTACTCTTCAGAGAAAATTAAAAAAGGGAAACTTACAATTGACTCCCTTAAATACTCATTCTCCTAATTGGATTCACCTGTGTATGTAGGTCAGGGGTCACTGAGCTTACCAAGCCAACTTGAGTTCCAATAATTAGTTGTAAAGGTTTTTGAATCAATAAAATGACAACAGTGCCCAAGTTTATGCACCTGCCTAATTTTATTTAAACAATTATTGCGCACTTTCTGTAAATCCAATAAACTTCTTTTCACTTCTCAAACATCACTGTGTGTGTCTCCTATATGATATATTTAACTGACATTTTTATTGTAACAACCAACGATTTATACAGGAAAATCATGATGATTAACGAGGTTTCTCAAACTTTCGCATCCCACTGTATTGCACCTGTTTTTGTGTGGGGCCATCCCTGCTGAGTATGCTTGTGCATAGGCTGAACGACCTATATTGACACATTATGACTTTTGTCATAATTGCTTTATACCGTAGTTTCTTTTTACATTTTGGACTTTGCCAGTCTTAATTTGTTCCTCACATTGTAGCTTGTGCTTTCCTTTATTTTGCAATATTTGGTTTCTACTTTTAAAAGCAGTTGAATTACAACAAAATCAATTGCCTGACTCGCTGTCATCAAAGAAAAAATCATTACGTTGCATGTTATGACCGCAACTGACAACAATTACTCAAGCGTTCCACAAACACTGCACTTCGATCCAAGGGAATAAGAATTTTTTTTGACCTTTCCTCTAGTGTTGTCCGGATCATGAACGATTCGGATCTTTGATCCGAATCTATTTTATGAGTCGATCATCCGAATCATCAAAATGAGTGATTCGGATCGCAAAAGGGGGCGGGGCCAGAAGCGACACGCCCCCTTTCAGCGGGCAGCGGGGTCCTGGAAGCAGAGCTGAGATGGATCGCTCTGTTGGATGGGAGGCAGCCTTGCAGGGAGACAGGTAGATGAGAGAGAGGGGACATGGGTGCCACTGCCAGATATGTGTAGAGCACACATACTGGCTGCAATGTGCTGCCCATTATAGGCTGTCTGTTCCGTAGTGCTGCACAGTGATCACATGGGAAGCTTTTGGCTCAGCTCAGCACAGCTCAGTAACTCTGCAGGCACTGTGATTGCAGGGCAAAATGATCCTCCTCCACTCGGCACTAAACAGCTGCACTTATCTTCTGGGAATGCTTTCCTTCACTGTGTGACGTTTGCATGGAAAGTACACAGATGAACATATAGATGAAATATATGTAATGCATATGATTGCAGCATGTGGGTATTGTGTGCAAACATTTCTGCTCTCTGCTCGTCCCTCCTCCCCTCTCTGTCCACTCCCTGCCCTCTGTCCACTTTCTCCCCTTCTCTGTGTGTCCACCCCCCTCCCCTTCTCCTGTCCACAGCAGGGAAAGACCTGTCCTGCTAGTCATCTCACCCCGAATGCTTCCGTAGTAAAATGATCCGAGATTCGGATCAAAGATCCGGATCTTTTCAATGATCCGATTCGAATCATCCGGCTCATTGAAAAGATCCGAACTTCCCATCTCTACTTTCCTCATCAATGTATCCGGCAGCACATTTTGATTGGCTCTTATTGAAAATACAGCTGTGCTCACTGTAAATGCAGGAAGATAGAAAATTGTTTCAAATTACGTTGTGTACAATTGTAGTAATGTAGGCTTCATTATATGTGCAGGAATTAAAGTAGGTGTATTTAACCTTCCTGGCGGTGCATTTTTAGGCCTCTAATTCTTAAGTTATAACTCACCAAAATATGTCAGAATAAAAGCCTAGAGGTACAGACTAACCAGCAAGCTCATGGTGACCCAGAACTCATTGGGGTGTGTAAGGGACTACAATGGTCCTAAAAGCCCCCTTACTAAGATGTTAAGAAAAACAAAAGTTTGCTTTCCTAAAACAGAAAGAATTTGCGATAATTCAGGTTGGAGTGAGCTCGAGATGTCTCCCAGAGCACCACTGCTGAATATATGCAAATTAACCATTGTACCCTTAGAAGCTAAACACACCTCCAGAACCGCTGGAATGCAATGATGTGTCAGAATAAAAGCCTGGTAGACATTCTGCACATAAATAAAAGACTAGAAAACAAATTTGTTGAATTCATTAAATTTATGAATAAACTTAAAAATTGTGAAACTGTACAAATAAGGCAGGCAGAGAGTAGTCAAAATCCAGGCAGACATCGGTTGGTACATATATATTTGTGTGTGTGTGTGTATATATATGTATATACATGTACATGTGTGTATATATGCATATGGGCAGGGACGATCATTAAAAAAAAAAAAGCATCACGCCACACTGTCACACACCGCCGCTCGGCCTGGAAGAAGAGCGTAGCAGAAGGGGATCCTGGCAGCTGAGGGGAGATGCCTGGGTCCCGCTGGCAGCGCAGATCGTGTGCAGTACCCAGGAAACTGCAGCATGCGCCGGATTTGGGCTAGCCCGAGCTGAGCTCTGGAATACCGGCCTGGGTAAGTGAAACCCAGCCCGAGCTCAGCTCGGGAATACCACCAGGGGGGTTAAAGGACAACTGAAGTGAGAGGGATATGGAGGCTGCCATATTTATTTCCTTTTAAGCAATACCAGTTGCCTGGCTATTCTGCTGATCCGCTGTCTTTAATACATTTAGCCATAGACCCTGAACAAGCATGCAGCAGATCAGATGTTTCTGACAATATGGTATGTTGCATGCTGGTTTCTGGTGGTTTTCCGACACTACTGCAGCCAAATAGATCAGCAGGGATGCCAGGCAACTAGTATTGTTTAAAAGTGAATAAATATGGCAGACTCCATATTCTTCTCACATCAGTTGTCCTTTAACGCCCCAGGTCAACTTCCTATTTTGAATGCATGTAAATTTGCATCATTTTTTTTTTCCTTTTGTTTTTTGTTCCATTTTTTGTAATAAATATTTTCAAAATTCCTGGTGGCTGGTTCCTGTAGTTTTCCTTGCCAGTAGAGTAGGAGTTCCTTCTGCAGCATAGAGCAGATCACCTAACCCCACCCACCTCTTTCTTCTACCGAAAGTGTCAAAAACCCCAGCAGTTCTAGCCTGTATGCATGATCTGTAAGGGAACCAGCCTTCAAAGCATTGCTATAATAATGTGGGTATAGTGGGGTCTGTACGCTTCTACAACGGAGACAGAATTTCCTGCATAAAAACATTCACAGCAGGTGGTTTCCGTCGGTTTCTTTTTTTCGTGATTATCTCACGTTGTCACCGCCTCGCACCAGATCGAGCATGTCGGCCTGAGATTTTCCAGCATCGATACATGCGACCAATTTTCCCCTGAAATTGGTTGCATCATTGATTGGACATGCTTTTGACGGCACCAATTTTCATCTATATCAGATGGTCGATCGGCTGCCAAATCTACAGATGTATGGCCTCCTTTAGACTTGTGCTGAATTGGTCACACCATCATGGTTGTACGGCTCGATGCAATACAGCACTATGCGGCCACTGATATTCCCACCTCCCTGCACTCAGTGGAGATTTTATTATATGAATTGCCCCAAAAATACAGAAAGGTGAGCGCTTTGGACCCGCCTGTACTGCTCACCTCCATCTGAAAGCTTAGAACAACTTACAGGTAATCTAGCTCCCAAGTCACACAGCAGTGGTTAGGAGGCATAAACACTGCCTTTAAAGGTGGCCATACACTTATAGATTTGCAGCAGATTCAACCATCAGATAGATTTCTGTCAGATGCCTGCCAGGTCAAATCTGACAGGAATGTATCTGATGTATGCCACACACTAGGAACAGATTTCAGAATTAAATCCATTGAAAATCGATCTAAAGGCATCACTGCACCATACGATCCAATGCAACTGTAAGGGCCATTGATCTGCTGTCGGCAGCAGATCAACCTAGATCTTCCATCCTGTCGGATAGATCAAATCGATCGAAATCGGCCGCAAATCGATCAATCTATTCAGTTGATCAAATTAATCGATCGAAAGTTGAAATCGACCAGTGTATGGGCCCCTTAAATTGCTGACAAGCTTATCCCGCAGATAATTTAACTAGCCAGGTGCTACCTGTGAGCGAGAACATGCCAATGTTTGTGTTTGAAAAGTGATTTAATTAGACATATTTAGAGTAGATGTAATCAGACATATTTAAAGTGGAAACCCAGGACAAGCATGTGAGCAAGTGCTGCAGTAGCGTGAAACAGCTGTTGTGCCGTCCCATCATCCCCTGGTCACCTCTCCTTCATCCACCAGAGCACAAGCACAACACCAGGTTTGATTTACAATCATGCTGGACTTGTTTACTTTGATGGCTGTTCTGCTGTAATGCACGGGAATAAAGGCAATTAAAGCGGACCCAAACCAAACATTTTTTTTTTAATTCAAAATATTTAGTTGCACCACTCTGACACATACAAAGATAAATAAACACTCCTTCAAGCCTATGTGCATTTCAGTGCATGCTTTTCACCCTTCTCTTTCCATAACTAGGGTTATACAGGTGGCAGCCATTACTTCTGAGCGTAGTAGGGGGTTTTAGATCAGATCATGGGTGCGTTTGTCATCAGCTACCCTCCCTCACAGGGGCGTCGTCTATGTGAAATCTCACACAAGCTGAGATCACCTCCCCTGTGACATCATCAGTAGCAGCCTGCGTTTGATTTTTTATCTCCTCCACCAGTCTGACGGATTCTGTCCCGGCGATATGAAAGGAAGGGAAGGGGTTCCTCCAATAATTGTAAAATATTTTATATTTGTCATCATGCAGCTGAAAAAAGGCTGCTATTTATTATTATTAGTTAGAAAATAGATTTTATTTCTGAAGAAGACAGTGGGACAGTAGGGTTAGGGTTAGCGGGCTGCATCTTTGTGCACAACTATCTTGAGTGTTCCTTCCTTTAGTATACCGGCAGCATAGCCGGCCTTTGACCGGAGCGATCGCTCAGGGCGCCGGCTTCCAAGGGGGCGCCTATAGCTGGTTACCTATACTGAGGGCACCTACATCTGATTTCCTATACTGGGGGCTCCTATAGCTGGCTAGCTTTACTGAGGGCACCAACACCTGGCTACCTATACTGGAGGAACCTACGCCTGGCTACCTATGGGAGTGATGGAGACCTTCAACTGACTTCCTATACTGGGGGCACCTATGCTTGGCAACCTATATTGAGGGAACCTACACATGAGATCCTATACTGGGGTCACCTATACCTGGCTACCTACCTATACTGAATCTGAGGGTGTTTTTTTTTTTTTTTTTTTTTGGGGGGGGGGGGGGGGGGGGGGCGCACTACGGCTATAACGCGAGGTGCAAATTGTCAGCGCTGTGCTATCATTCCAAAGGGGATGGGGGGCGGCTAACTGTCCCACTGATTGTTTTTATTAATATTCCTGAAAGGTTCCAGCCTTCATTTTAAAGTATATTCAGATTAATGCAATCTTTCCATCCATTCGTGGTTATTAATAGTATTTTTCCTATTATACCTATTTGACATGTCACGGAGATCTGAGCATTTGGTGTGATGTGTCACGACATCAAAAAGGTTGGGAACCACTGTCCTAGGAGGTATCTCAGGAGAAAAGGTGTGTGTGTGTGTGTGTGTGTGTGTGTGTGTGTGTGTGTGTGTGTGTGTGTGTGTGTGTGTGTGTGTGTGTGTGTGTGTGTGTGTGTGTGTGTGTGTGTGTGTGTGTGTGTGTGTGTGTGTGTGTGTGTGTGTTTCGCTGTGTTTCTTTGTGTTTCTTTGTGTTTAGATAAAAAAAAAAGTTTCTGCCGCTAACTGCCTACACAGAAGTAAGAAAAGATTTGTTTTTAATGAAGGAAAGTAACGAGAATACTCACAGGGTTTGTTTTATATTCTGCATTTATTGGCATAGAGCTGCTCCGTAAAGAATGTGATTTACCGCCATATCTGTGGAAGGAAACCAGCATGTAGCAGACTTGTACTTGTGAATGTTATTGTTAGTATGCAGTGTGTTGTGTGTGTCTAGAGCTGTGAGAAGTGCACACTTCCTGTCATGTTGTAACAGAATAGAACAAGCGTGTTGGCTGCAGGCCTAGCACCTGGGTAATTCTTTTACCTATTATTTCCACAGTGACAATGCTGCGGTTACAAGGAACCTGAGGTAAGAGACATATAGAGGTGAGAGAGATATGGAGGATGCCATATTTGTTTCCTTTTAAGCAATACAGGTCACCTGGATGTCCTGCTGATCTCTTTGGCTGCAATAGTGTCTGAATCACAGACCTGACACAAGCAAGTTGCTAATCTTGTCAGATTTTTGTTGTTGTCAGGAACACCTGATCTGCATGCTTGGTCAGGGTTTATGGCTAAAAGTATTAAAGGTAGTGGATCAGCAGAACTGCCAGGCAATGTGCATTGTTTAAAGAGAATCTGTATTGTTAAAATCGCACAAAAGTAAACATACCAGTGTGTTAGGGGACATCTCCTATTACCCTCTGTCACAATTTCGCCGCTCCCCGCCGCATTAAAAGTAGTCAAAAACAGTTTTTAAAAGTTTGTTTATAAACAAACAAAATGGCCACCAAAACAGGAAGTAGATTGATGTACAATATGTCCACACATAGAAAATACATCCATACACAAGCAGGCTGTATACAGCTTTCCTTTTGTATCTCAAGAGATCACTTGTGTGTTTACCTTCTGTCCCCTTCTTCTCTCATGCACTGAACATTACAGGCTTCCTGCAGACAGCTCTGCCTCTGCCTGTGCCTGTGTTTGTAATTCCTCAGTATGTGTCAGCCAGCTACTTTCACAGCCAGAGGAGGATTTTTATCCAGCTCTCTTCTATCACTGATAAGATAGCAGAGAAGCTGCTGGCTTATGTAAATAAAACACACACTGGAGTGTGCATAGAGGAACAGACCAGCACAGAAGAGTTGGCAGCCTTCCAGACACAGGCCGACAAGTCTGACAGGGAAAAGATACATTGATTTATTACAGAGACGGTGATAGTAGAAAGTGCTGCAGTGAGCCAGAACACATTAGAATAGGTTTAGGAACTTGTAGGATGGTAGAAAAAACGTTGTAATTTTTGTTACAGAGTCACTTTAAAAGGAAATAAATAGGTCAGCCTCCATATGTCTCTCACCTCTGGTTTCCTTTAAAGTAGACCTGAACTCTTGCAGAGGAGACAAGGTAAACACAGAGAAATCCTCCCTTTGTGTGCTTATAGAGAACAGCCTAATTTCTCCTATCTCAGCAAGTAATCAGCTAGTGCAATTTGAGCTGTAAGCTGTCTCCTGAATTCTGAGCTGATATGTAATCACAGGAAGTTAACACTTTCTGTGCTCCCAGCAAACCAGGAAGTAATCACACTGCAGCATCATTGTAGGAGTTATATAAGTTGTAACAAGAATTTTTTTTTCTTTAAAGGTTATTGTGCGGGTGCTTATCTTTTAGAGCAGAGAGGAAGTTCTTAGTACAGGTCCACTTTAACCTCCCTAGTGGTAATCCAGAGTCTGGCTCAGGGTTGGAAATCCGCAGCACAGAGTGGTAACCCCGATCTAGACTTGTGACAGCTGCGAGGCTAAGGCAGAGCAATGGCGCGCAGCAGGCATATTTACTCACCTTCCCGGGATCCAGATGCTGGCAGCCATTCTTCTTCCTGTCCTCCAAGGCTCTGCATCCCCCTGGTGAGATTGCCGCCTCACATCATGATGACAGCCAGCAATTTCGCTATAGGGTTACAGCGCCACCCGGAGTACAGCCGAAGAACTGCAGCGCTGGAACCCAGGGAGGTGAGTAAGTGCAGGGGCCGGCAGTTGTCTCGGCGGTATGATTATTTCACGGTTTTAGGGTCTAAAGGCGGGCAAAAAAAATGCACTGCTTTTAGATCCTAAAATCTGGAAATTATCATACCGCCAGGGAGTTTAAGGCTTGGTTCCCATTAGAGCGGATTCCACACAAGTATATGCGCCCCACCTGTTTTCCATCGGCTCAGCCATGCGCTGCAATTGCTGATACTCATATGTCCCCCAGTTCTGCCACTGCTGACTCCTTTGCTCAGTCCCTCCTGAAGACAGTACACAGACACTAGGCCGACAGGGGCTCTTCATTGGAGACAATAGACCAATTCTCCCTAGCAACCGGGAGAATTTTCATAGGTTCACCATGAACCAGTGAGAATCCTCCCTGTTTCTAAGGATTCCCATTGCTCAAAGGCAACCCATTGGAGATCCCCATGCTTCTACTGGCCACCGATCTGTTTCCCAGTCAGCAGCAGCGGAACCAGGAGACATGTGAGTATTTGCATGACAACGGCAATCAAGTCGTCCCAGTGACCAGCCTAGTGAAAGTGAATACCTCATAGGCTTTCATTGCATATATTAAACACTTCAGCCTTCAGTGTTTTTTCACCTTCGACATCTGAGCAATTTTCACCTCCCATTCATTTGTCAATAACTTTATCACTGCTTATCACAATGAATTGATCTATAGCTTGTTTATTCTGCCACCAATTAGGCTTTCTTTGGGTGGTACATTTTTGCTAAGAATAATTTTTTTTCTAAATGCATTTTTACGGGAATATTAAGAAAAAAATGGAAACAAATATTTTTCAGTTTTTGACCATTATAGCGTTAAAATAATACATGCTACCAGGAGAAGGGTGCTTTTTGCGTATCTCTCCAGCAGTTGCTGTAAAGATACGTAGAGGGCGCACTTCTCTTACGTCAGACTGGCTCTCACTGACGGGAATGCGGGGACCCGGACCGGCACTGCAGAAGACTGAGGATGGCAGCGTGGGAGAGATCAGAGAGTATCGGGCTGGAGGAAACCCCACGTATGTATAAATCTTCCTATTTTCAAGAGTTCTGGTACACTTTAACTAGCTGTTTCCTTACTCTAAATCCAGCTCTTTAACACTGCAGCTGTCTTTGATAGGTTTTGGGGCTCCATAACAATAGAGTGCTTGAGGTCCCATGTAAAACTTTCCCTGGGGCCCCAAGCTCCTTAATTATGCCACTGAGGAAAGTCCTAGGCAGGCATGCTCAGATGTACCAAAATTCGGTTCGGGTACATTCGAATTCGGGTCCGCATGACATTCGAATTCGCCTTCGACCACGAAACTCGGTTCGGATTCAGATTCGGTTCGGGTGTCGGGGTCAAAATTCGGTAAAAAATTTGTGTTCGCGAATTCAGGATTTTTTTTAAAGGGAAATCACATAGAAATAGGTGTAATTAAAAAAAAAAAGTGAAGTGTGGCACTGGCAGCAGGCAATGCATTGTGTGGACCCGAGCGGTGGGACCACTGACAGCAGGGGGATAAATACAGCAGCAGGAGGATAAATGCAGCAGCAGGAGGAGTGACGTGTGGCACTGGCAGCAGGCAATGCATAGTGTGGACTCTGGCGGTGGGACCACTGACAGCAGGAGGATAAATACAGCAGCAGGAGGAAGTGACGTGTGGCACTTACAGCAGGCAATGTATTGTTTGGACCCTGGTGGTGGGACCACTGACAGCAGGAGGATAAATACAGCAGCAGGAGAATAAATACAGCAGCAGTAGGAGGAGTGTCATGTGGCACTGGCAGCAGGCAATGTATTGTGTGGACCCTGGCGGTGGGACCACTGACAGCAGGAGGATAAATGCAGCAGCAGTAGGAGGAGTGACGTGTGGCACTGACAGCAGGCAATGTATTGTGTGGACCCTGGCGGTGGGACCACTGACAGCAGGATGATAAATACAGCAGCAGGAGGAGGAGTGACGTGTGGCACTGGCAGCAGGCAATGCATAGTGTGGACTCTGGCAGTGGGACCACTGACAGCAGGAGGATAAATACAGCAGCAGGAGGAGGAGTGACGTGTGGCACTGGCAGCAGGCAATGTATTGTGTGGACCCTGGCGGTGGGACCACTGACAGCAGAAGGATGAAAATACAGCAGCAGGAGGATAAATACAGCAGCAGGAGGAGGAGTGACGTGTGGCACTGGCAGCAGGCAATGTATTGTGTATACCCTGGCGGTGGGACCACTGACAGCAGGAGGATAAATACAGCAGTAGTAGGAGGAGGGGTGACGTGTGGCACTGGCAGCAGGCAATGTATTGTGTGGACCCTTGCGGTGGGACCACTGACAGCAGGAGGATAAATACAGCAGTAGTAGGAGGAGGGGTGACGTGTGGCACTGGCAGCAGGCAATGTATTGTGTGGACCCTGGCGGTGGGACCACTGACAGCAGGAGGATAAATACAGCAGCAGGAGGAGGAGTGACGTGTGGCACTGGCAGCAGGCAATGTATTGTGTGGACCCTGGCGGTGGGACCACTGACAGCAGGAGAATACTGCAGCAGGAGGAGGAGTGACGTGTGGCACTGGCAGCAGGCAATGTATTGTGTGGACTCTGGCGGTGGGACCACTGACAGCAGCAGGATAACTACAGCAGCAGGAGGAAGAGTGACGTGTGGCACTTACAGCAGGCAATGTATTGTTTGGACCCTGGTGGTGGGACCACTGACAGCAGGAGGATAAATACAGTAGCAGGAGGAGGAGTGACGTGTGGCACTGGCAGCAGGCAATGTATTATGTGGACTCTGGCGGTGGGACCACTGACAGCAGCAGGATAACTACAGCAGCAGGAGGATAAATACAGCAGCAGCAGGAGGAGGAGTGACGTGTAGCACTGGCAGCAGGCAGTGTATTGTGTGGACCCTGGCGGTGGGACCACTGACAGCAGGAGGATAAATACAGCAGCAGCAGTAGGAGGAGGAGTGACGTGTGGCACTGACAGCAGGCAATGTATTGTGTATACCCTGGCGGTGGGACCACTGACAGCAGGAGGATAAATACAGCAGTAGTAGGAGGAGGGGTGACGTGTGGCACTGGCAGCAGGCAATGTATTGTGTGGACCCTTGCGGTGGGACCACTGACAGCAGGAGGATAAATACAGCAGTAGTAGGAGGAGGGGTGACGTGTGGCACTGGCAGCAGGCAATGTATTGTGTGGACCCTGGCGGTGGGACCACTGACAGCAGGAGGATAAATACAGCAGCAGGAGGAGGAGTGACGTGTGGCACTGGCAGCAGGCAATGTATTGTGTGGACCCTGGCGGTGGGACCACTGACAGCAGGAGAATACTGCAGCAGGAGGAGGAGTGACGTGTGGCACTGGCAGCAGGCAATGTATTGTGTGGACTCTGGCGGTGGGACCACTGACAGCAGCAGGATAACTACAGCAGCAGGAGGAAGAGTGACGTGTGGCACTTACAGCAGGCAATGTATTGTTTGGACCCTGGTGGTGGGACCACTGACAGCAGGAGGATAAATACAGTAGCAGGAGGAGGAGTGACGTGTGGCACTGGCAGCAGGCAATGTATTATGTGGACTCTGGCGGTGGGACCACTGACAGCAGCAGGATAACTACAGCAGCAGGAGGATAAATACAGCAGCAGCAGGAGGAGGAGTGACGTGTAGCACTGGCAGCAGGCAGTGTATTGTGTGGACCCTGGCGGTGGGACCACTGACAGCAGGAGGATAAATACAGCAGCAGCAGTAGGAGGAGGAGTGACGTGTGGCACTGGCAGCAGGCAATGTATTGTGTGGACCCTAGCGGTGGGACCACTGACAGCAGGATGATAAATACAGCAGGAGGAGGAGGAGTGACGTGTGGCACTGGCAGCAGGCAATGCATAGTGTGGACCCTTGCGGTGGGACCACTGACAGCAGAAGGAGGAGTGACGTGTGGCACTGGCAGCAGGCAATGTATTGTGTGGACCCTTGCGGTGGGACCACTGACAGCAGGAGGATAAATACAGCAGCAGTAGGAGGAGTGACATGTGGCACTGGCAGCAGGCAATGTATTGTGTGGACCCTGGCGGTGGGACCACTGACAGCAGGAGGATAAATACAGCAGCAGGAGGAGGAGTGACGTGTGGCACTGGCAGCAGGCAATGTATTGTGTGGACCCTGGCGGTGGGACCACTGACAGCAGGAGGATAAATACAGCAGCAGTAGGAGGAGGAGTGACGTGTGGCACTTACAGCGGGCAATGTATTGTTTGGACCCTGGTGGTGGGACCACTGACAGCAGGAGGATAAATACAGCAGCAGGAGGAGGAGTGACGTGTGGCACTGGCAGCAGGCAATGTATTATGTGGACTCTGGCGGTGGGACCACTGACAGCAGCAGGATAACTACAGCAGCAGGAGGAGGAGTGACGTGTGGCACTGGCAGCAGGCAATGTTGTATTGTGTGGACCCTGGCGGTGGGACGACTGACAGCAGGATGATAAATACAGCAGGAGGAGGAGGAGTGACGTGTGGCACTGGCAGCAGGCAATGCATTGTGTGGACTCTGGCAGTGGGACCACTGACAGCAGGAGGAGGAGGAGTGACGTGTGGCACTGGCAGCAGGCAATGTATTGTGTGGACCCTGGCGGTGGGACCACTGACAGCAGGAGAATAAATACAGCAGCAGTAGGAGGAGGAGTGACGTGTGGCACTGGCAGCAGGCAATGTATTGTGTGGACCCTTGCGGTGGGACCACTGACAGCAGGAGGATAAATGCAGCAGCAGTAGGAGGAGGAGTGACGTGTGGCACTGGCAGCAGGCAATGCATAGTGTGGACTCTGGCAGTGGGACCACTGATAGCAGGAGGATAAAAACAGCAGCAGGAGGAGGAGTGACGTGTGGCACTGGCAGCAGGCAATGTATTGTGTGGACCCTGGCGGTGGGACCACTGACGGCAGGAGGATGAAAATACAGCAGCAGGAGCATAAATACAGCAGCAGAAAGAGTGACGTGTGGCACTGGCAGCAGGCAATGTATTGTGTGGACCCTTGTGGTGGGACCACTGACAGCAGCAGGAGGAGGAGTGACGTGTGGCACTGGCAGCAGGCTAAGTATTATGTGGACTCTGGCGGTGGGACCACTGACAGCAGGAGGATGAAAATAAGCGTGGCGTAGTATGTTGCCGCTTTATAAATACAATAAATACATAAATCAATTCATGAATTCATAGGTAAATAAATGCAGCAGGCCAGCAGCAGCAGGAGGAGTCACGTAGAAATACAATAAATACATAAATAAATTCATAAATAAATCAATGCAGCAGGCCAGCAGCAGCAGCAGGAGTCACGTAGAAATACAATACATACATAAATAAATTCATAGGTAAATACAGCAGGCCAGCAGCAGCAGGAGGAGTCACGTAGAAATACAATAAATTAAATGCAGCAGGCCAGCAGCAGCAGGAGGAGTCACGTTGAAATACAATAAATACATAAATTCATAGGCAAATAAAGGCAGCAGGCCAGCAGCAGCAGGAGTCGTCACGTAGAAATACAATAAATACATAAATAAATTCATAGGTAAATAAATGCAGCAGGCCAGCAGCAGCAGGAGGAGTCAGGTAGAAATACAATAAATACATAAATAAATTCATAAATAAATAAATGCAGCAGACCAGCAGGAGGAGGAGTCGTCACGTATGGCAGGCAGCAGGCAATGTATTGTAATTCCCAGGCAGGCACCTCATGCCCTTCTTTTCGCCGACAACAGGTGCCAGGAACGTGCCTTCTATCCAGGCCTGGTTAATCTTCAAAAATGTCAGTCTATCCACGCCCTCTGTGGACTGACGAGAGTGCTTCTCTGTGACCACGCCACTGGCCGCACTGAAGCACCTCTCGGACAGCACGCTGGAAGGGGGGCAAGACAATACCTCCAGGGCGTATTGCGCAAGCTCCCTCCAGATGTGCAAGCGCTCCAGCAAGTACTCCATGGGGTCCACAGGCTTCTCGCTGCCGGTGTCAAGCCCACTGAAGGACCCCATGTAGTCGGCTGCTATCCGGATCTCCTCTCTCGGCTGCTGTACCTTCATGTAGAACGCCTGCGTCAATGACAGCAGGTCTCCTGGGCGCCTAACGCTGCTGCTGGCCTGGCTGCTGAAAAGGGACAGAGGGGGTGGAAGGCTTCCTTCAGTCGCCGAACAAGGATCTCCTGCAACTCCCTTGCTCGCTGCTCACGGTCTCTGGCAGGCAGAAACTGATCCCACCTAACCCTCAGCCGTGGGTTCAGGATCATGCTGATGCAGGCGTCCCTTGCTTGCATCCGCTTGACCCTGGGATCTGAGCACAGGCAGCGCAACATGTGCGCTGCCATGGGGAACAGGGTGGACTGTCTAACAGAGACATCAGGGTCAGCGTCCTCTTCCTCCTCCTTTTGCCCCTGAGACTCTTCCTCCTCTCTCCATCCTCGCACCACTGCTGCTGCGCTCCGATGCCCCCCCCCCCCCAGCAGAAACGTCCAGCTCCTCCTCCTCCAGAGACTCAAATACCTGCGGAGCAGTGGACTGCGCAGGCGGCGGCTGTTCCAGCTGCTTCAGGGCCTCCTCTCCCAAATTCACCAAATCGCCAAGTGCCCTGTCCAGCAGACAAAGGGCACCCACTGGCAGAGGGATACCCGTTGTTCACTCACCAGGTTGGTTCCCTGCAGGAAGGGAGCCAACACCAAGCAGACCTGCTGCATCTGCCCCCATTGTGCGTTGGTGAGGAGCTGGAGTGTGGTGCTGCTGCTCCCGGTGCCGGCGACAGTGGCATCATAGATGTACCGGTTGACACCCCTTCTCTGCTCAACCAGCCGCTCCAACATCGCCAGGGTGGAGTTCCAGCGAGTTGGCACATCTATGATGAGGCCGTGTCGTGGCAGGCCCTCCTGCTGCTGGATGTCTGCCAGTTTTGCTGCGGCAGCTGCTGAGCGGCGGAAAGTGCGCACAATTTTCCGCGCCGCTTCTAACAGCTCCTCCATCCCCAGGTAGGTGCGCATGAACTTTTGCACCACCAGGTTCAGGACGTGGGCCAAACAAGGGACGTGGAGCAAGTCTCCCCTGCTGATGCAGGGGAGCCAGCAGGTTGGCGGCATTGTCGGACACCACCAATCCTACAGTGAGGCCTCTGGGGGTCAGCCACGTCCTCTCCTGCTCCCTGAGGTACCGGAGCACGTTTGATGCCGTCAAGGAGTTTTTCCCCGGGCTTTTCATCTCCAGCAGCGCTTGGCAGTGCCGGGCCTTCACTCTGCTGGAGAGACGGGATCGCTTGGCAGCGGGAGCTGCTGCTTCTCCCCTGACCCCACGCGGTGGCACCACATAGTGGGCCACTGGTGCCGCTGCTGCGCCCGAGGGTGGACCTGCTGCTTCCTCGCTCGGGCTTTCCACCAGGCTGATCCAGTGGGCCGTAAAGGACAGATAGCGCTCTGTCCCAAAACGGCTGCTCCATGAATCCATGGTTATGTGGATCCGCGCACTCACAGCGTGATCCAGCACGTGGCCCACGTTCGCCATGGCAGAGAGGTGCAGTGCTGGGATCGCCCTGCGGGAGAAATAGTGGCGGCTGGGGACTTGGCACTCCAGGATCCCAACCTGCAGCAGCGCTCTGATGTCACTCCCCTCCTGCACAAAGGAATATGGCAGGAGCTGGGAGCACATGGCCCGGGCAAGCAACCCGTTTAGCAACCGGATGCGCCTGTGGGTGGGAGGCAGCACCTTGGTCACACCGGAGAATGCTTCACTGAGCAGGGTCTGGCGGCGTTTGCCTGCACGGGTGGATGAGGAGGCCAATGTGGAGGGAGCTGAGGAGGCCACTGAGGACTGGCTGCCCGGGGGGGGGGGGGGGGGGGGGGGTGAGGGAATGAGTTAGTTGCTGCTGCTGCTGCTGGATGGGCAGGAGGGTCTGCTGATGATGATGATGATGATGATGATGATGATGATGATGATGATGATGAAATCTGTGCAGTGGCTGTCTGGCTCTGACCACTGCCTGCACCACTTTGCATCAGCTTCTCCAACTCACTAAAGTCCTCAAAATGTCTCCTCTATAAGTGGGTCTGCAGGCACGAGGTACCCAACTTGAGCAGATCGCGACCTCTGCTGAGACTGACACCGCAACTGTTGCAAATTGCACGTGTCGCGTCCACTGGGCACTTGAAGTACCACCAGACTGGGGACTTCAACCTGCTCTTTGAGCTTGAGGGCTGGGGTTTTTGGGTGCCCTTGGAGGATTGTGCCTTTTTGGTTTTAGTTGGTTTGCCGCGGGTGGTGGTAGCGACTGAAGCAGCAGGCTGTGGCTCCTGCCTTCCACGCCCTGTGCTGGCCGCCTTGCTGCTGCCGCGCCTCTGCGCCACAGACGCCTCCTCCTCCGATGACGAGCTGCCTTCAACCAACTGTGCTGGTGGTACTGGTGGCAGATAGAAAGGATCCAGCAAGTCATCATCATCAACCCCAAACATATCCTGTGAGCCCGCCTCAACCAACTCCTCTACCCCAACATCCCCTGCATCACGCCCCTCCTCCTCAGCGCCAACAAAAACTTCTGCTCCTCCTCCTTGGATGGCCCCATCATCTCCAACTCATACTTCTCCAAAACATCTCTGTACATGGTCACAGTCTCAGGGGAGAAGAGCGTGCTCATTGAGGGCAGGCTGGCCGATGGGGTCACCGTGACCATGGCCTCAAGCGCTGGTTGAGGCCTGCTGCGGACCAGAGTGCTGGTGGTGGTGGCACTGGTCTCGCTGGTGCTGGAGGCCTGGCTGGAAACGGTGGCTTCCTGCCCGCCATCATTTCCACCTCAGCCTGCACCTGACTCTCCCCAATGGGCCGCGGGCGACGACCCGTCTCAAAGATGGGCGCAACACGCTGCTGTTGCGCCTCTGCTCCCTCCTCCCTGTGGTCAGTGGCTGGCGGTGGACCAGTCCCAGACCTGCTGCTGCTGGCAGTGGCTCCTGCAATGGCGCTGCCTCTCCTGGTGGTGCCTCGCCCTCTACCTCTGCCAGTCATTGTGCACTATACAAATAGTAAAAAAAAAAAAAAAAAAAAAGTAGAAGAGGACGGGAAAGGTTGCAAACTTTAATAAAGTCTGTGTTGGTGGTGACTAGTAGTATCAGTAGTAGTAGTACGCACACAGGTAACTAAGAAATACCTAGAGTACTACACTATAAGTAAGTCGTGCGGCAGACACTCGGTGACAATTACAATCGGTCACACACGGTCAGACGCAATCAATCAATCAATAGGCTCGGGCAGGTGACAGAAAGTCACAGGTCACTCACAACGGATGCTGGTGGTGGCCTGTGTGTGTTGTAACTCTTACTTATTACACACTACAGATGATAATAAAATCACACAGTAACCGTAAAAAAAAAGAAGTGAACGGGGTACTAGTAGTGGACACTAGTAGTAGTACGCACGCAGGTAACTAAGTAAGAAACGCCTAGCGTAGTACACTATAAGTAAGGCGTGCGGCAGACAGTCGGTGACAATTACAATCGGTCACACGCGGTCAGACGCAATCAATCAATCAATCAATCAATCAATAGGCTCGGGCTGGTGACAGACAGTCACAGGTCACTCAGACCCTGCTGGTGGTGGTGGCCTGTACAGTCAGTAACTAACACAGTACTGAAACTAATAAAGTAACAGACTACAGCAGTAAGTAATAAATAACCTAAACTAGTACTACTAAGTACACAACTAACTAGAATCCCTAACCTATCTAAGCTAGTATTCGGCTAAGGCTACCTAGGCTAGCAGGCCTAGCCTGCACACAGACTAACACTAGCCTAGCACAGTATACAGTATACAATAGCTGACTAAAAACAATAAAAATACTAGCTAACTATATAAGACAACAATAAATGTGTTTAGGAGGTGTTTAGGAAGCAAAACGCTAGGTTTAGCAGTGAAATGCACTTGCTCAGACACAGCACAACACTGGAGAATCTCTCAGTACCAAGCAGTCACACAGGTGCGTGGATCCGCAAGTTGGCTGCCGCCTTATATAGAGCAGGGGAGGGCCAGGCTCCCCTCCTCTGATTGCTAGGGTTGCCAGGTCCTCGGCTGGAGGACTTCTGATTGGCCCAATGAGTCATTCCCGAAGTCGAAACCGAACCCACAGCTCCTTCCAGCCAAATTCGAGTGCGCACATTCGGGAGACTTTGGATTCGGCATGGATTGTATTATTTGGGTTCGCATTAGGCAAACCTTAAAAATCACCCGAATTTTCGGGTAAACTTCGCATTCGGGGTCCTGCTGAGCACCCCTGGTCCTAGGAACAGGAAATGGACAGCAGTAAAAAAAAAAAAAACTTTTATTATTTACATTGTCAGTACTGTTCCTCTTTAAAGGAAATTAATCTAGCCCTTTTGGGCTGTAGGCCTTCAGGCCATGTCACATGCTGGCAACTACTGTAGTCGCCAATCCTTGCAATTAGTTGCGCAGGTTAGTTGTTACACCTCCATTAAATGTATTGGAGTCTAGTCATAGTCACTGGTTTCCTGTGTGACTTGGTTCTACAATAAGAACAGTTACACCCTGCTATATAATGATAAAGTATTGTTGCCGCCATATAATTTCACCTCATTCAGAAAAGGCTGTAAACCTCTTTCCACAAATGGAACCCTTTTTATATGGCTATTAGAATGTACTTTGTCCTCTTCACCTGGCCACAGCAATCTGTTTTGGCATAAACATGTCAGATGCATTTTGCATCGTGTGTGATCCTGTGCTTTACGCTGCGGCTTATGCTAATGATGTGTAAATACATGCTGCTTCCATGTCACACTGGCCTCTTACAGTGTTTTATCACCAGTTACACCGTGCAAAGTGGGTCATGGGAAATTTCTATAGCAGCTTGTGGAGTCAGTTCTGTTGTGCAGCTAGCTTATAGACGTGTGAAGATCTGATCCTTTGTGTAATATAGGCACTTGTAGACATTCTGCTCGGGCATTTTGCTCACTTCCTGTGGCAGAGCAAGGGCTGCCAGGAACAATTAGCCAGGTTAATGAGTGGCACAGTCCTCTGAGGCATTAGTGTGATGATCTGGAATCCTGCGTCAGAACCTTCCTAGACTGTTAGCCACTTACGTACGTTTCTAGCTGCAAGCAAACACCATCACTGCACTGTGATAGTAGAATGCAGTAAATTATTCAGGATACTCACTTTAACGGTAATAATCCTGGTTTCAGCATGAGAAACACTTCCTATAGCTATAATGTATATGGTATGTAACCACGTCCTCCCCGTTATGCTTAGCTTAGGCTGATTAGATATGTGGAATTCTCTCCCAGAGCATTCTGTGCGGCAAGGTATGTTTTCTACTGGCTTTAGAATTCTCAGTACACAAACATTCGGCAAAGATCACCTGACAGGACTAAAGATGCCACCACCTTTGATAAATAATTAACAAATGTACATTGGAGTGAAAAATGTTTTACAATGGGCAAACACTGTCTAAATAATATAATAATTATTGTAAAAAATAAGCAATTTTATTCATTGTTGTTATTCACTACAATTCCTCATTAAATTTCCAGGATGCCTTAGGCCTCGTTCACATCATTTAGCGCAGATAGCTGTGCGATCGGAACGCAACACGTTCAATCGCACGCCATCTGCGCTCCTATGCACTGCGCTGCAGATCCCATTCATTACAATGAATGGGATCTGCGCTGCGATTCACAAAAATGCGTGGAGTACGCGATAGCGCAATCGTGCTGCCACGCAGCGCATATGATGGGAACGGTAGAAGGGCTGTCTATGCCCTTCTACCGTTCTTGCGTGTCGCACACTATACGCGCTGCCAAAATGCGCACGGCAGCGCGTATAGTCTGAACGAGGCCTTAATAAATCACTTTTTGTGAATTGTTACCGTATATTCCGGCGTATAAGACGACTGGGCGTATAAGACGACCACCCAACTTTTCCAGTTAAAATATAGAGTTTGGGATATACTCGCCGTATAAGACTACCCCTCTTCCAACGCACACCAAATTAAAAAAAAATAAAAAATCATATACTGGTGCTATGTATGAACAGATATTGGTGCTGTACTGTATGTGGTACCCAGTATATAACAGTATATAGGCGATTGACTGGTTGGCTTGGTCAACTCTCCCTTTCCCTAAGTGGATTGGTCAGCTCTCCTTGTCTACCTGTTTATCAGAGCGGTATGGAAGAATAGATTGCGCTGTGCCCATAAAACACGCCTCTTTCACCTGTCTAGCCCACCCCTATTTACCTCCTTCTCTGCCCCTCAGATCTCGCACATGTGCGCCTGCACCACTTCACTACAGTCCTCCGCAGCGAGATCTGAGAGTCGGGAAAAGGATAGGACGTATAAGACGACCCCCGACTTTTCAGAAGATTTTCAAGGGTTAAAAAGTAGTCTTATACGCCAGAATATACAGTAATTGTATTTTTTTTTACCTTATCTGCTTTGTAAAGGTAGTAATAATATTTTTTAATTCTTTTGTAATCTGTTTCCTGGTTTGATTTTTAAAGTGAGCCCGAGGTGAAAATAAACTGATGAGCTAAACAATTCTATTTATCCTCCTACACCTAAAAGTGACTTTAAGTATCCCAGGGTTTTCTTTTATATTTAAACAATTACAAAGTAGGCTGAATCTTTTAATGTCTCTAATCAGTGACAGTCTATTAAGTGTCCCAGACATTAAATACACAAACTATTGACCTTTTTATTTCTCTCCCCTTAGCTCAGATGTGGTATTCTGCCAGAAAAACTTTTATGACTGTAATCTGCTTATTAGTGATGCTTACTGTATTGCTGACAAGCTCCTGACAAGACAGAAGCTGTCACTTTGATGTCTAAAAATTAACTTTCAGGAAGAAAAATAAAGTAAAACAGCCTGGCTATTAATATGCTTTGTACTGTACATACACATGTTTATCTCATGTCATATGTTGCCTCGGGTACACTTTAAGGAAACCTGAAATAGAAATAAACTTGGATACATAATTGTATCTGAAGTAATAATGGTTCGTAGATCTTGCCATGGCTGCTGTACACAGCCAAGCGGGATTTCGGACATAGAGGCCTAGTGCACACCAGAGCGGTTCTGCTGCGGTTTGCGATCCGCTTGCGGGTGCGGATCCGCTAGGGAAATGTATTACAATGGGCTGGTGCACACCAGAGCGGGAGGCGTTTTGCAGAAACGCATACTCCCAGGCTGCTGCAGATTTTGGATTGCGGATGCGTTTCTACCTCAATGCACCGACTCCGACTCCTAATGAATTTGTAACTGTAATTAAAATAGAAAATATGATAAAATGTTCTATTTCTCAGATAATAGTCATTAAAAATAATATATATATATATATATATATATATATATATATATATATATATATATATATATATATATATATATATATATATATATATATACACATATACACACACAGTAATAGTAATGGGCAGCACGGTGGCGTAGTGGTTAGCTCTCTCGCCTTGCAGCACTGGGTCCCTGGTTCGAATCCCAGCCAGGGCACTATCTGCAAAGAGTTTGTATGTTCTCTCCGTGTCTGCGTGGGTTTCCTCCGGGCACTCCGGTTTCCTCCCACATTCCAAAAACATACGGATAAGTTAATTGGCTCCCCCTAAAAAATTGGCCCTAGACTACAGTACTTACACTACATAATATAGACATATGGCAATGGTAGGGATTAGATTGTGAGCTCCTTTGAGGGACAGTTAGTGACAAGACAATATACATACACTGTACAGCGCTGCGTAATATGTCGGCGCTATATAAATACTAAATAATAATAATAATAATAATAATAATAGCTGTGCTCAGTCCACACAAATGAAGTAAACCAATCAAAATTAGTTGTGATGCTTCAATAAAGCAGTCCCCGTATTTTTAAAGTCAGATATACATATCTGATTGTGACTGTATATATGATGTGTACACAGGAATCTCTTATATATGTTACGGCCAGAACCCGAAGTTTGGCCAGAACTAGAAGTGGCCGGCCACTTCGGGTTCTGGCCGGCCAATGTGCGAACTGGCCGCTGCGCTGCGGCCAATGTGAGAAATGCAACAATTCCTGTAAAGTTAATGGGATGTTGTGGCCGCAGCGCAGCGGGCAAATGTATCACACATCTTTACTTTATTCAATGACATTAAGCCCACCGGCTTTTTCCCCGCTTTCTCTCTTCCCCTCGCCTCTCTCTCCTCCCCTCGCCTCTCTCTCTTCCTTCTCTTATGGGCAGCCGGGCGGGGGACACGCGTGTCCAGGAGAGTCGTTCGTCGCGGCAGGAGAGCAGAGCGGGGAGGCTGCAGACATCGCTTCTGCCAGCACCCGCTCTGCAAGAACGGCAGGATTCCCCTGCCGCGACGAACGACTCCGGAGGGACACGCGTGTCCCCCGCCCGGCTGCCCATAAGAGAAGAAGAGAGAGAGGCGGGGGGAGGAGGAGAGAGAGGCGGGGGGGAGGAGAGAGGCAGAGAAAAAGCCGGGCGGCTTAATGTCATTGAATAAAGTAAAGATGTGTGATACATTTGCCCGCTGCGCTGCGGCCACAACATCCCATTAACCTTACAGGAATTGTTGCATTTCTCACATTGGCCGCAGCGCAGCGGCCAGTTCGCACATTGGCCGGCCAGAACCCGAAGTGGCCGGCCACTTCTAGTTCTGGCCAAACTTCGGGTTCTGGCCGTAACATATATACTAAATAACATCTATGCTGTAAGTATAAAGCCTGATGTGTAGCTGTGTCACTAATAGAGATGGTCAATGAGATGGAAATAATCCTGTGCTGATGCTGATTTATGTAAATGTACGTACTCTTTGCTCATGAAATCAAATAATTTGATATGTTGTTAAAATTTGGTTTGGTGACTACAAATTAAAGGGTACCTGAGACAGATGAAAAGCAAAGGTTTTTTTTATACACACCTGGGGCTTTCTCCAGCCCCCTTCAGGCCAATCAGTCCCTCGCTGTCCTCCTCCACCACCTGGATCTTCTGCTATGAGTCCTGGTAATTCAGCCAGTCAGCGCAGTCCAGCCACGTGCCGCTCCCACAGCCAGGAACATTCTGCACCTGCGCAATAGTGTTGCGCAGGTGTAGTACGCTTCCGGCGGCGGAGTGTGTGCATGCGCACTACGCCAGACTGGCTTAAGTACCTGGACTCATAGCAGAAGATCCAGGTGGTGGAGGAGGACAATGAGGGACTGATTAGCCTGAAGGGGGCTGGAGGAAGCCCCAGGTATATATAAAACTTTAATTTCATCTGTCTCAGGTTTACTTTGTTACACAGTAGTACTATACTCTACATACCGTATATACTCACATACAAGCCGAATTTTTGACCCCCAAAAAGGGGTCAAAAGTTGGAGGGTCGGCTTGTATGCGAGTCTGGTGCTGGTGATGGTGGTCCGAGCCCCCCGCACTGTCACCCCGACCGGAGGGGAATATAAGAAGTGGCGCCTGCTAAGGTAAAAGCAGCGGCGGCCGCGGGGGAGAGGGGAGGCGGGGGGGGCACTGGGGCACTACCTAGCGATACTGGGGCACTACCTAGCGATACTGGGGCACTACCTAGCGATACTGGGGCACTATACTAGCGATACTGGGGCACTATACTAGCGATACTGGGGCACTATACTAGCGATACTGGGGCACTATACTAGCGATACTGGGGCACTATACTAGCGATACTGGGGCACTATACTAGCGATACTGGGGCACTATACTAGCGATACTGGGGCACTATACTAGCGATACTGGGGCACTATACTAGCGATACTGGGGCACTATACTAGCGATACTGGGGCACTATACTAGCGATACTGGGGCACTATACTAGCGATACTGGGGCACTATACTAGCGATACTGGGGCACTATACTAGCGATACTGGGGCACTATACTAGCGATACTGGGGCACTATACTAGCGATACTGGGGCACTATACTAGCGATACTGGGGCACTATACTAGCGATACTGGGGCACTATACTAGCGATACTGGGGCACTATACTAGCGATACTGGGGCACTATACTAGCGATACTGGGGCACTATACTAGCGATACTGGGGCACTATACTAGCGATACTGGGGCACTATACTAGCGATACTGGGGCACTATACTAGCGATACTGGGGCACTATACTAGCGATACTGGGCACTATACTAGCTACACTGGGCACTATACTAGCTACACTGGGCACTATACTAGCTATAATGGGCACTATACTAGCTATAATGGGCACTATACTAGCTATACTGGGCACTATACTAGCTACAATGGGCACTATACTAGCTACACTGGGCACTATACTAGCTACACTGGGCACTATACTAGCTACACTGGGCACTATACTAGCTATACTGGGCACTATACTAGCTATACTGGGCACTATACTAGCTATACTGGGCACTATACTAGCTATACTGGGCACTATACTAGCTATACTGGGCACTATACTAGCTGTACTGGGCACTATACTAGCTGTACTGGGCACTATACTAGCTGTACTGGGCACTATACTAGCTGTACTGGGCACTATACTAGCTGTACTGGGCACTATACTAGCTGTACTGGGCACTATACTAGCTGTACTGGGCACTATACTAGCTGTACTGGGCACTATACTAGCTGTACTGGGCACTATACTAGCTGTACTGGGCACTATACTAGCTATACTGGGCACTATACTAGCGATACTGGGACACACTAGGGGAATAAGGCGGCCAGCATTTCCTACCCCCGGCTTATATGGGGGTCAATCATTTTTTTTTACTGGTTTGTTAAGTAAAAGTGGGGGGGTCGGCTTATATGCGGGTCGGCTTATATGCGAGTATATACGGTATGCACTCCCCACAGAGCTGCAGGGAATCCACTGAGAATGTTGTGCACATTGAACAGAGAGGTGTTGTCTATCACCCATAAACCTGGTTCAGATTGTGCATGAAGAATGTGTAATAGAGGAAGAATCTCCTCATTCCCCTGCAGAGTATCTGCACATCATTCTTACATGCACCCACAGTCACATTGCCTAGGGCCTGATAGATGTTCTTAGTTCCGGTTTGTACCTTTTACAAGTACTCTTACCAAGGACTAGTTTTAGTGTAAAGGGAATAAATATAGTAGTCTACATATCCTTCTCACTTCAGTTGTCTTGTAAAATTCCTAAGCGTTGGCAGTTAAGAGACGAATTTCACGTTACATACTTTTAATCAACAAAATTGTAATATGCAAATTAGAGGAGTCGGAGTCGAGGAGTCGGTGGAATCCTAAACTGAGGAGTCGGAGTCGGTGGATTTTTGGACCGACTCCACAGCCCTGCTCTGCCACCCATTGGTCATTTCCATTGGTAAATGCAGATGGTTACGCAAAGGGTGCGGAATACCAGTCAGGATGCATAAAAGGAAGTATAGGGTCACACCTGCTGCATTCTTGCTGTATGGTACTGTAATAAATAGCAAGTGTTAGAAAAGAGATTGCATTCCTAATATTGTAACAGATCAACACACCTATGTTTGTTAATGGAATGATCTTTGCCTTGACTCATGTGGAAGTCCTGGGTAATAGATGTGGTTCAGTAATAACATTTAATAGTATGTACAGCCATAGTTCTCATTCCCACCATAGCCTACACTAAGTTCTATGGTACATGCTCTGCTATCACACATATATATCATAAACACAGGAATGATACAGGTCTTAGGGCTAGTTAGATGCAGCTTAGGCACGGATATGTGTAAGTTGCATAACTTATGTGTTAGTATTTAAAGGAATGAATAGGCAGCCCTGTCAGATGGTGCTGTACCCTTGAGGCCGGGTGCACACATAGTAGAAACGCTAGCGTAGCGGAAAACGCTGCGTTTTATGCAGCAATGTTAGTCTATGGGACACAGAAGTTGCGTTTCGCAAACGCTGGTAGGGTTGCATATTATGCAGGCTGGCTGCCAAAACGCACATAATGAAAGTATTATATACATATGCATATGCATTGCATTTTCATGAGTTTTTTTTAATGTGTTTTTAATTAAAAATTAAAGATCTCTTTTGTGTTTCTGCTTCCTGTTGTCTTCCTAGTGACATGCATAAGGGCCTTTTTCCACTACCCTGCGATTGGCTTCCGATCGCAAGGTACATTAAACTAATGAAAAATGCAGCAGCAATTTCCATTAGTGCGATCCGATTGCGATGCGATTTTGGTCCAAGTGCAATCCTTGAGTAAAGTAGCTCAATTGCATGGTGGAAATTGAAACATGATTGATCGCAGTCACATTTCATAGTGGAAAAGAGCCCAAAATTGTAAAAAAAAAAAAAAAACACATACAAAACGCATATGCGTTTTACATGAGCACATCACAAATCCGTTAAACCGCACGCAGAACTCAATAAAAAATCGCAAACGCAACATACAAAACCACTACTATGTCATGTGAACCCAGCCTCATGGTAGACTCCCTTTTCATGGATATGAATGGAGAGGTCTTGTACAGGGCCACGCCCTCCTGCAGCTGCAGAGATCACTGAGGTAAATGGTAAAACACCTTGCGAATGGTGTAAATGACTAGATGCCTGTTAAGTATGGGGGAAGCGGCTACTGGGAGCCATTGAAGGAGTAATGGGGGACTAATGCTGGGCATACACGGCAGTTTGGGCAGCCTTATCAAGCGAGCCTGATTGGCTCGATTGATAATATCCGACAGGTCCGATGACCTGCCGGATAGATTCCCCGCTCGATCCCGGCGGACAATAGCGGGTAATCGAGCGGCTGATAAGGAGCGCCGGCGTGGGTCGATCCGGCGGGTAATCGGCTGCCGGATCAACCCGTGTATGCCCAGCATAAATTAGGATCATTGTCTATTTTACTTATTTGGGAAATTCTCCCTCATATCCCATCATGTCACAGCTCAGCTAGGATACAATAATAAACTCAGAGCCATGATTGAAATGAGGCCTTGTTCATGTCAGATGCAATGTAAAGTCAACGGAGATACATTATACCAGGGGTCTCAAACTCGCGGCCCGCGGGCCATTTGCGGCCCTCGATACAATATTTTGTGGCCCTCGACGGCAAAAGCTTCCTTATAGTTCACTTCAGTGCTCCCAGGTAATCCGCCGTATCCCTGCCGCTAAACGAGGGCTGCAGAGCCCCCAAATCGCCCGGGGGGCAATCCGCCGGCATTTCCTGGAAGGGGCAGAGCTTTCAGCTTCAGCTCTGCCCCTCCTGACGTCAATCGCTGCACGGATCGCCGCCTCTCCCCGTCCCTCTCTGTGAAGGAAGAGTGAGAGGGTTGGGCAGAGGTGGCGATGCGCCGCGATTGTGAAATTCCTTATGCGGCCCAGCCTCATCCTGACATTGCCTTCTGCGGCCCCCCAGGTAAATTGAGTTTGAGACCCCTGCATTATACCGTGTTTCCCCAAATATGCTCCAAAAGATGTGCTAGGTCTTATTTTCAGAGGATGTCTTATTTTTGGGGGGAAACACTGGTAGTTTTCCTATACAAAATGTATATACTGCATGCCATAGTGAAACACAAGCAGCATGCACAAAGCTTGTGGTTTGCAGATATTGGCTCTCACAAGAAATTGATTCTGCTGATCATGTGGGTAAGAGTCTATTTCTTGCAGGCAGAGAACTCTGTCAGGCTCCCCAGAACTATGATAGGATAAGTTGTGTGTCCTGGGAAAAGCTGAAGAGGTGAAGTGCGGCTGATGCTTATCAGGACAGATCAGGACGGCTGGCTCTAACAAAAACACAAATTGTTTGACACATATACAGGACTGTAGAACTCACATTATACTGCTGCTCTCCTGTATCCGGGCTTTATATTGTGCACGACTTGCTGGTGTCATGTGGGCTGCTCCTACAGCTTACATTAGGGGGATGTCTTTTATTTCAAGCATGCTAGGGATTCCTGCTAGGTCTTATTCTCAGGGGATGTCTTACTTTGGGGGAAACACGGTAGAAAATAAGTTATTATTTATATAAGGCCAGCAATGGCGGTGTCTTTGTCTGTGCTATAGGCTGCACTCTCCTCAGAGGTTCTGTCTTTACCTTCCTACTTGGAGTCTGAACGGTGTGGATAATGCACTCCAAGCATCAGAACCTTAAAGGACAACTAAAGCTAGAGGAATATGGATGCGGCCATCCTTATTTCCTTTTAAGCAAAACCAATTGCCTGGTTATCCTGCTGGTCATCTGCCTCTAATACATTTAGCCATAGACCCTGAACAAGCATATGCAGATCAGGTGCTTCTGACATTCTCAGATCTGCAAGATTAGCTGCATGTTTGTTACTGGTGTGGTTCAGACACTGCTGCAGCCAAATAGATCTGCAGGGCTGCCAGGCAACTGGTATTGTTTAAAAGGAACAAATATGGCAGCCTCCATATTCCTCTCACTTCAATTGTCCTTTTAAAGCACAACTGAAGGGAGAGGAAAAAAAATGCAATAGCCTGGCTGGCCTGCTCTCGCTATACCTTTTAATACTTCTATTCATAGATCCTCAACAAGCAGCGTTCACATTGGGTGCTCTGACAGATATCTGACTAGATTTGTCAATTGCTTGGTTCAGGTGTGTGATTCAGATACTACTGCAGCAGGACTGCAACTGGTATTGTTTAACTCCTATATGACCGCATAATGCCAATTGGCTCCGTTAGTGGGCAGAAAAGGGGGGGGGGGGGGATACTTGTATGCTGAGTTGTATGGCCCTGCAGTGGCCTAAATTGTAAAAAAAATAGCCTGGTCACTAGGTTTGTGTAAACCTATGGTCCTGAAGTGGTTAAATGGAAATAAATATGGCAGCCTCCATATCCCTCTCACTTAAGGTTCCCTTTAAATTGACCTGCCAGAACTCAGAAATAAACCTTTTAGGAACTGATTTTAGCTTCAGATGCCTGCTTTAACACAGAAATGCAATGTAGTTTTTGGCAGTCTGATTGCTAAGGTAATATTTCAGATCTGTCCCTGGAGGTTTTAGCTTAATTACACAAATGCATAACATAACTCTTACCATCGCAATCTCTCTTAACCAAATAAATTACGCTAAGCACAACTAAACTACGTCATTTATTAGCCCTGTAAGAGAGTTCCATCCTTTGGCTGACTCGAGTTCTGATATGCAAATCAGTCACTACTAGCTTTTATCATTTTGCTTTAGTATGGGCTCGTTTCCACCATAGCGAATCCGCATGCGGCGACAAGATGCGGCGTGCGGGAGCGCTTTGGCGGCGGGCCAAATCTGCACGACGGGACCCACAGAATTCGCCTGCGTCGGGAATCCGTGCGCATCGCCGCTAATGTATTTAATAGTAAAAACGCATGCGTTTGTTACATGCGTTTTTACCCGCGATTTCGCTTGCGATTTCGCACCTTTTTCAATGTTATTTTGCCCTGGCAGTGTCATGGTTAATTTCGCATGGCACCCTGCCATGCGAAATCGCGGGTAAAAACGCATGCGGAAACGCATCCGCATGCGTTTTTACAAGCGTCGGAATGCCGGCAAAATCGCGTCGCAACAGTGGAAACGAGCCCTCAGTGATGGTCTATTTGTTTTTATAGAATGCAGTCTTATTTTTTAAACTAGCATATTTGTTTAAAGGGACACTTAAGCCAGCAATAAAAAATCAGTTTTACTTGCCTGGGGCTTCTACCAGCCCCCTCCAGCCATCCTGTGCCCTCGCAGTCACTCACGGAGACTCCGGGCCCCCGCCGCCAGCTAGTTTCGGTTTCGCTGACAGGGAGTCGGCACGCTTTCTGCAGGCCTGGCTACGCATATCCTTCATGTTCCTGTCCTCCATAGCATCCTGCACAAGTGCAGAACGCTATTGCGGACAGGAACGCAAAGAAAAATGTGTGTCCAGGCCTGTCGGGCCTGTCAGCGAAAAAAAAACTAGCTGGCGGTGGGGGACCGGAGACTCTGTGAGTGACTGCAAGGGCACAGGATGGCTGCAGGGGGCTCGTAGAAGTCCCAGGAAAGTTAAACTGATTTTTTTATTCCTGACTTAAAGGAATATTATCGATTCACATATTTTTTTTAATTGACACAGGAATTGTTTGGGAAGTGCTGCTAAGTACTGTTGTATACATTTTAGTAGCAACTTCTTTGTTTACTGTTATCAATATACATTCAAACTTTACTGACGCCAAAACTGACGGCTGACTGAGCCATGAGGAGAGGGGAAATTCCCCTCACACTTGATCAGTTAACTCTGTGTAGCTCTGTGTGTGACAGAGAAGAGAGCTCCCAACAGCTGCAGATCCTGTGTCCTGTGTTTCTGACTGAGGTGTCTGAAGAGAGCAGAGGAAATGTAACTAATTGTCACAGCTTTTTCATACTGTTTTTGCTTTGAGTTTGATATGTTTGATATTTGCTTTTTGTAGTCTGATATGCAACTCTGGCTGTGCATTGAAGCAGACACCCCTTCTGCAATTGATTTGTCCCAATATAGCTAAATCCTACCCTCAATAAATTACAGCTTTTACCTCAGATATTTAACATGAAAAGTAGGAAAATGTTTACACAGCTACTTAGACATTATTTGCACACTGTCATTTTAGAACACTTGGGTATCGATAGTCCCTTTAACCCCCTTGGCGGTATGAAAAATACCGCCAGGGGGCAGCGCAGCAGTTTTTTTTTAATTATTTTTTTTTAAAATCATGTAGCGAGCCGAGGGCTCGCTACATGATAGCCGCTGCTCAGCGGCATCCCCCCAGCCCCGCCGATCGCCTCCGGCGATAGGCGATCAGGAAATCCCGTTCAAAGAACGGGATTTCCTGGAGGGCTTCCCCCGTCGCCATGGCGATGGGGCGGAATGACGTCAGCGACGTCGGGACGTCATTGGGAGACCCGATCCACCCCTTGGCGCTGCCTGGCACTGATTGGCCAGGCAGCGCAGGGGGGGGGCGCGCGCCGCACCGGATAGCGGCGATCGGGCGCGCGGCGGCGGCGATCGGGGTGCTGGCGCAGCTAGCAAAGTGCTAGCTGCGTCCAGCAAAAAAAAATTATGTAAATCGGCCCAGCAGGGCCTGAGCGGCACCCTCCGGCGGCTTACCCCGTGTCACACACGGGGTTACCGCTAAGGAGGTTAAAGTTCAGCTTTAAGAATAAAGTCTGTTAGCCTTTCTAATGCCATATTACATAGGATTTTATAGTGAAAGCAGCACCTATTTATTTTTATATTTTTAGGAATAAACAAACATAGCATTGCTGCCTACCCAATACATTTTGTTACCTAACATTAGTAAAGTTCTTGTTTTATTTCAGTTACCACCCAGCTGTTTACTTTTAGATTTTGCAGCTATGTTAACAGCCCACAGTTTGGTTAACAGGACTGACCAAAACTCCCATCTTCCCACATATCTCATTTAGAAATATTTGTGGGCATCATCCTAATGCCTGGCACACACCGGATAGACTGGTCAAATCGATTATTTCTGACAGGTCCTATTATTATTATTATTATTATTATTATTATTATTTATTGTATTTATAAAGCGCCAACATATTACGCAGCGCTGAACATTAATTTAGGTTACAGACAATATTTAGGGGTGACATACAGCAATAAGACAATACAGGAATACATGCAAACCAGATCACACAGCACAGTATGAGTACAAGGTAATGCTTAGTCAGTCACTGGATGGGAGCATGGAGATTAGGCAAGTTAGGTTCACTCAGATGCATAGCATGGGTTCACAGTAATGGAGGTGCATGATCAGGGAGGACACAAAAGGAGGAGGACCCTGCCCAAAGGCTTACAATCTGATTTCTAAACAATTTTCCGATCACTCCTATACACAATCTGTCAGGAAAGCAATCGGACCTTTTTGGAATAATTGATTTGACCTATCTATCTGACGGGAAATTGCATGGTGTGTACAGGCATTCTGCTGGGCCCACACACTGGGAGATTTGTGCCAGATAAAGGAGTGTGCTAACCGTCTCAGGGGTGTATTGAAGCAAGAGCATAGTGAAGAGGTTTGATTAATATATAGTATTTTTACTAATTTAGTGTTTAGATCCTTTTAAGGTCTGCTTTTGTTTTTAAAGCAGTAGGATTAGCCATACTATGCCAGGGAAAAAACACATATATAAGTAGATAAATACGTTATCTGCTTGCATAACATGTATTGTACTGTCCACGTTTTGATTTCAGTGAATTTTATATAGTAAATGAACAGAATTCTGTTCCTGGTGGGAACCATGCCTTTTGCCCACAGTTTGAGGCTAAATCCTGATGTCATTTCTGCCCTTAACTTGTTTTTTCTTTTCTCCTCTAATCGCTGAGTCACCTCATCCTTGCTTGCAAACACAAGTGAGCAGTGGATCATGTTTCAGATAGGCAGCTAGTCAGGGAAATGGAAGAGGAGGAATAGATTATAGATAAAAAAACATACAGATAAGTTAATTGGCTCCCCCTAAAAAAAATTGGCCCTAGACTACACTACTTACACTACATAATATAGACATATGGCAATGGTAGGGATTAGATTGTGAGCTCCTTTGAGGGACAGTTAGTGACAAGATATATATAATATATATATATATATATATATATATATATATATATATATATATATATATATATATATACACACTGTACAGCGCTGCGTAATATGTCGGCGCTATATAAATACTAAATAATAATAATAATAATAAAAAGAACCCCAGCATGCAACTATTTGGCACTGACTATTAAAGGGCCAGTGCTCCTAAAGTATGTGATAACTCCAAATCATAACAGCAGAAAAAGTTTTGAATGCAGGATTAGAATCTTTATAACTTAATGCACTCAGACCAGTTGCTGTTGAAATGTTGATTTTTATGGTGACAATACCTGTAGCCACCTACAAAAGAAAGTTACATACTCACCTAAGACGAAGGAAGGCTCTGGATCCCTTAGAGTGCTCCTGGCGCTTGGCAAAGCATTGCAGCAGTGAACCCTAAGGGGGTGGTTCCACTCACAGCCTTGCAGTCACAAATCACTGCATGCAGTATTTTGGGAGTGATCCTGGAGCAATGATATCAATGGCTTCAGAGTCAAATTGCGATCGCTCTGGGGAAAAATTGCAGCTTTCCACGATTTGGAAATTGGCACTTTGAGATTTTTCAAAAAGTGTCGCCAGTGGGACCCAGGCCTACCAGTTGTTTCGGCCAACGGAATAAAGTCTGTAAATAAATGATGTCTGTGACATGAGTCGCACTTCCCTGTGCATGCACGGCTTGCCCCGTGTGGGCTCACCCGTTGCGCTCCTGTAGCTAGGAGCATTCTGTGATTGTGCAGTAGTTCTTTGCAGGGCCAGAAAGCTCCCAATGGCTGCGCATTCGCCTATGCGCAACTCAGCCAAACTTTTGGGCTGAATTGCGGGGGGACAGGAGCCATCCAAGGAGGCAGCGAGGGACGAGTAGCCTCAAGGGAGCTTAAAGAGGAACTCCAGTGAAAATAATGTAATAAAAAAAAAAGTGCTTCATTTTACAATAATTATGTATAAATGATTGTCAGTGTTTGCCCGTTGTAAAATCTTTCTTCTATCTGATTTACATTGTGACATTTATCACATGGTGACATTTTTACTGCTGGAAGGTGATGTAGCTGCTGCTTGCTTTTTTGCCGTTGGAAACCGCTGTGAACAGCTATTTCCCACAATGCAACAAGGTTCACAGACAGGAAACTGCCAGAGTAATGGTCCTCAGAGTTTCTTGTGGGAGGGGTTTAACCACAATATCAGCCATACAGAGCCCCCTGATGATCCGTTTGAGAAAAGGAATAGATTTTTCATGTATAAGGGGGTATCGGCTACTGATTAAGATGAAGTTTAATTCTTGGTCACGGTTTGTCTTTAAAGTGGAATATAACCCTGCATGTCAACTTTGCTCTAAAACATTTACAGCATATTATATGCAACCAGCATTTTTTTTTTTTTTACTAGACCAGCATTGGAAGGGTTACACACAGAGCTTTAAAGTTCCGTGGAGAGAACTGCTCCCCGCAGCCGAAGTTTAGATAGATACATTTAAGTAAACAGAATGTAACAAGTGAGGAATGTTACACTCTTTGGCTGTCCTCCAGCTCCTGCACAGTCAGAGAGAGTGAGTCACATTCCACACTTGTTACATTTTGTTTACTTAAATGTATCTATCTAAACTTCGGCTGCTGGGAGCAGTTCTCTCCACGGAACTTTAAAGCTCTGTATGTAACCCATCCAATGCTGGTCTAGTAAAAAAAAAAAATGCTGGTTGCATATAATATGCTGTAAATAATGTTTTAGAGCAAAGTTGAAATGCAGGGTTATACTCCGTTTTTAAGGAAGCCCCAGGTAAGTATTTAACCTGAGATAATTCTCATCTCAGTAAACTTTAAAGGGACTCCGAGCACCTCTCACGGCCTTTAAGACAGACTACTTCCAACAAAGTCGTGCTATGACCCCTCTGGAGGAGCCATGCGTGTCACTTCCTCTTCCTGCTTCATTCAGTGATGCACTTCTCTAACAGAGCAGACAGGGGTGACCCGGAAGTTATTACATAGCCAAGATGGCAGCTGCGATTTTTAAATTGAAATCAAATGAAAACTATTGGGTGTAGAACGGCGATTCAGGCATCAAATCAAAGAGGAGAGCACAAGCTACATAAGTACTATGCAGTACTGGTCGGAGTCTTATGCCTATGAGAGGTGCTTGGAGTCCATTTAAAGGACAACTGTACTGAGAGGTATATGGAGGCTGCCATATTTATTTCCTTTTAAAGAGAGTCAGAAGCGAGCATAAATCTCGCTTCAGACCTCATAGATAGCAGGGGCATGTGTGCCCCTGCTAAACCGCTGCTATCGTGCTGCTAAACGGGGGTCCCTTCACCCCCAAATCCCCTCGGTGCAGCGGGGGAGCGCTTCCTGGTTGGGGCAGGGCTAACCGCCGCAGCCCTGCCCCACGCGCGTCTCTCAGCGCGTATCTCCGCCTCTCCCCCGCCCCTCTCAGTCTTCCTTCACTGAGAGGGGCGGGGGAGAGGCGGCGATGCGCCGCTGATGGACGCGACTGGAGGCAGGGCTGCAGCCATTAGCGCTGCCTCCAGGAGCGACCAAGTGTACGACCAAGTCTTGCGGGGGTGAGTTTGGGGGTGAAGGGACCCCCGTTTAGCGGCGCGAGATTTATTCTCGCTTCAGAGTCTCTTTAAGCAAGACCAGTTGCATGGCAGCCCTGCTGGTCTATTTGGCTGCAGTAGTGTCTGTCTGAATCACACCAGAAACAAGCATGCAGCTGAACAGTAATATTATAATCGGGAGTATACTTTTTTTATGCAAAGGAAAAGACAAAAAACCTTAAAGTCCTCTTTGATGTGATCCACTTCACTTCAACAGACTCTCTCTATATTTGTAGAAAGGACCATGGTATGAAAAAGCACAAAATCTTGCAAGGTCTTGTGGTACAAAAATATCAAATACTTTATTGACACAGATGCAAAAAAACAGATACAAAAAATGATTTGTTAAAACAGGAAGCTCCTTATTTGCATAAGCAATTATCCAAATAGGGATATCACAATTAATATTTAGCAAAAGCATTGGGCACCGACACGCTCGTTTCAGGTGCATAGAGCCCTTCTTCAGACCACTGTGTAAAGCACTTTCTATAAACCCTATCGGCACTACATGGCAGGAGCAATAAAAAAAAGAGACGGACATCTGACCAATCAGACGTCTCCGCACAATCCTGATGGCAGGCAAGACAAAGGCCAGGCGGCTAGGACAGGAGTCGATAATGTCAGACAGGTCTGATCTGATTGACGATAATTTTTCTGATTGGTTTTCCCATCACTTCTGTACAAAATCGATAAAAAAAAAGAGATTTGAGGTCAGATTGGACCAGTTGCAAATTATCGATTCAAAGCAAAATTTTGACTGAAAATTCCATGACGTGTACCAGGCATTACACTTTGAAGCTTCCATCCTCTGCATTCTGTCTATCCATTTATACAGCCCTCCATTATGTAAATGGGATTGCCCTTGTAGCTGTAAGAAGTCCAGCAGTGATGACTCCAGTCCTGGTAAGATTAGCACCAGGGGATTAGGATTTCTACAGCTGTCAGCCTTCAGCCAGTATTGTTCTGGACTGCCTCTCTTCAGTAGGTCAGTGACAGTGACATTATCAGAGTGGCTGCTGTGTGGTGGTTATAAAGCTCTCCTTTTATACTGTCCCCATCTGATCACTATAAAGCAGCACACCTGCTGCAGCAATACAGGGAGCAGATTGTAAACAGGACTTTAAACTTTACTTTGACTTAAACTTTACCACTTAAACAAAAAAAAAGGAAGAAAACGGAGTAAAAAAAAAGTGTGAGAGAAATATGCCTAGTCTGTTTATTGTGGTCATCTTTTGCCTTGAGCAGTTTCTAAATTGCTGACCTAGACGGAGTATAGGGATCAGGTGTGCCAATGCATGTGTGACTCAAACACCACAGAGGCCAAAAGATAATGGTTACCAGGAAATGGTCACTGTTTATATGACCGTGTGCATATCCCCCTCAGCTAATGTTTCTTATAAACTGTTATTATTTATTGTATTTATAAAGCGTATACAACATTACACAGCGCTGAACAATAGATAAACAGGGAGACAGACAACAAGATACTATATCATGCAACAAATTTAAAGTAAACCTGTAGGGAAAAAAGTGCCCCGGGGAGGGGGGTAGGGGGTACTTACCTCAGGAGGGGAAGCCCCTGGGCCCTAATGAGGCTTCCCCTGTTCTCAGGCAGCTCGTTCTAGCCCTGGGACCCCCGAGCCAACAGCAGCAATAATATTTACATCGGTGGTGCGCACATGCGCATTAGCAGATCTCCGCTGGGCTCCAAGTGAAATAGTTGAGCCTGATCGGGACTGCTCTACTGCGCAGCGCTGGATACCTTTGGTCAAGGGGCACTTTTTTTCACTACGCGTATATCTTTAAGTGGACCTAACTCTTGAACACGACTGAAGGAAAACAGAGAAATGCACCCTGAATGTATTTAGAGAGTTTAGCCTGTATAATTCCCCCCTCATTTATGTCTAATCACAAGGTGTAATTTTATCCCTCCCCTGTGTCACATGACTGCCTATGGCAGATAAGTCCATTTGAAAGCACAGGATGTTAACAATATGTTTGCTTCCATGAATCAGGATGTAGAAACTGGGCAAATTTATTTTAGGATTTGTATCAGCTGTAACAAAGAAATGTTTTTTTTTCTTTTAAAAGTTATTCTGCTTTTGTGTATCTTTAAGAGCAGAGAGGAGTTCTGAGTTCAGGTCCACTTTAATGTATACCTGAAGTGACAGGGATATGGAGGCTGCCATATTTATTTCCTTTTCAACAGGACCTTTCGCCTGGCATCCTGACGATCTTGCTGGCTGCAGTAGTGTCTGAATCACACCAGAAACAGTCATGTGACTAATCCAGTCGGACATCAGTCAGAAACATCTGATGGGCATGCTTATTCCGGGTTTATGGCAAAGAATATTCGAAACGGAGGCTCAGCAGGACAGCCAGGGTGCTACAAAACACTGCAGTGTTTGTTATATTTCATGTTTTTATAAATAGAAAGTTGTGTATTTAGTAATAAGCACAGCATACCAAATAAATCTAAAATGCCTCATTATTTAAGCCTTAAAGCTTAGGTTTACAGTAAAAGAAAGAAGTAGTAATGCGAGTAATGCTAGCATTTGAAAAACTCTTTTCTCCTGTCGGGACTCAAGGGCTTCAATGCACTAAGCCTACACTGGCCTTCCAAAAAAGGTCTTGTACCGACTACAGCTGATACAGAATACTGCTGCCAGACTGCTAACCAACCAACCCCGTCACTGCCACATAACGCCAGTCCTGCACTCCCTTCACCGGCAACCTATAGAATGGAGGGTCCTATTCAAGATCGGCCTACTGACATTTAAATCCCTGAATAATTTAGGCCCTGGATACATGAAAGATATGTTGCAGCTGCGTAGCAATCCCCGCATTCTCAGATCAACAGGTTCTAATAATCTAGTCATACCCAGAGTCCACTTGGAAACTTTTGGTCCCAGAGCCTTCTGTCATGCTGCCCCTACGTTTTGGAACTCCTTACCTCAACAGATCAGGACAGCTCCATCCCTGGACGTGTTTAAATCCAGACTGAAAACCCACCTGTTCAGTTTGGCATTTTCAGAAGTATAACTTTTGTTGTGTGAATACTTCATCCTACTAATTACTGAATCTGAGAGAGCCTAAGCGCTTTGAGTCCTATGGGAGAAAAGCGCTATAGAAATGTTATTGTATTGTATTGTATAAGCATCACCGCATTCAGTAATGCAGCAAAAAACTGACTTTACTGAACAGTTTAAAAAAATGCTGTTTCAATAAGAATGCTTCCACATGGAAAAGTATAATTACCGTCTAGTGAGATAAAACAAGTGAGATGTTCAGTATTTTAGGACCAGCCGGGGCTGTCGGTAACAAACAATCTGCATTCTGTAAAATAGACAGACAAAGGAGATAGCTGATAGGAAGAGTCCACCCAGTCCTACTACTCACTCCATTTGATCCTATGCTCTGCTAGGCGGGACATCAGAAAGTAAAAAAATAAATAAAAAACAGGAGGAGACAATCACAGAGGCTTTTTTTGTATCCCTTTTAGATGTGCAGATCTATAGGCTGGTGTACAGACGAGGGTCCTGTAGTGGCATGTATGCACATCTAAAGGGATGCCTTCTGAATTGAAGTTGTCCTAGGACAGAAGCAGGAGCACTTATGCAGACCACTCTTACCATAGCATAACATAGCTTGCTGCAGAGACGACACTACTACTACACAGCTGGTTAGAGTTCTACAATTTTCCCAGCAGATCTTTGAAGCAACATTTTTGGTTAAATTGCCGAAATATCGCTTGCATGGAAATATTAGTGAATCGTTGGGGGGAAAAGTGTATAACACAGAATGCAGTAGTTTATCGATTTTTTTTTTTTTCTTTTTTTCACTTACAGTGCATCCGAGATAAACTTTTACTCATTGCATAATTGTGTTCCTTCCATATAGTTTATAGGGCATTCCTCAAGCCAAATACTTTTTTGTTTTAATACGCTAATTCCCTATAAACTAAACAAGCCTCACCCACAGTTTCTCCAGAGAGCCTTGGCACTGTAGCAAGGGCTTATGGGAGCTCAGTCTGGGCAGGGGGAGGAGGAGGTTACTAGCCAGAGATTTCAGAGGGAGGAGGAGAGAAGAGTGAAGTGTTCACAGGCTGAGGGCTGGAGATGCTATCCGCTTTCCTGTGTGTAATGTGACAAACAAAACATGGCTGCCCTCATTGTATCACAGGAAGAAATAATCATATACCGTTGAAGCTGTTTGCAGCTAGATTTGCTGTGTAAATATCTAATCTTTAGATAAGATATATAGACAAGTTACTTGTTAGTTAGCTTTTCATCTCGGATCCGCTTTAACAGCTCGTAGTGAATAGAAGCCAAAACACTTGCGAGCTGCAGCCACTAAGGAAACATCCTGTTGCCCAACAGGCCAACGTGCTGTGTTAGGGAGTCTTGCCCCTTAGTAAATAGGCACTGTCTTCAGCCAGGATTCTAACCTTGGTAGTATGTCAAAGTTGACCTCTGTTGTAGAAAGGCACACCTATGACATCGGAATTTGTCACCTGGGCCTGTTATGTTGCAGTTATCCTTTACAGGAACTTTATCAGGGAGAACTGGTTTCATCGCTATTATAACAAGGATATTTATGAGACACCTTCATGTAAGTTTACCAACAGCCAGCTTTACTTTTTTCTTCCAACTGAATTCTATTATAGCAAAGTTCAGTCAAAGTTATCCATAAGAATTTTCTGCATGTCTCTGTATTGTGTTTGGATATCAATTGCTAATCATTAAAACATGTTGGTCTCTGCAGGAGGAGCATATATTAGTCTGTGAATTAGTATTTATGCCTGTGGACATGCATCTGTATCTTATCTTTTTGGCTAAGTGTTTGTGCAGAATTGTGCTAGAGGTGTATTACGTGTCCTTATACGTCATCGTCGAGTACTTCCCTTTGACTGTTGACCTTAGGAGGAAGTGCTTTAGTGTGAATTGATAAAGCCTTCAGTGAGACTTTACAAGCAAACTCTGGGGTTTGATGGACAAAAAACATTGGTTCTGTGATTACATGTCTTGGATGAGTAATTATCCATCATTTAGCACCATTGCTTATTTATAGATATTGGGAGGGGGGCTTCCACTTTTTTTCCCAGTCTGAGCACCTGGAAAAGTGCCCACTATTTTGTAAACGTGAATTGTATACCATAAGGAGCATACACTTGACTATTGTATCAACACTGGGGAGGAATGCTTTACTGCATACGGAGCTGGGTAAAGATTGCCAGGAAAATGCTCATACAGTTGTGATTCTAATGGACCACAGCAAGTTCCACCAGCTCGCAGAACATCAATGCATGTAACCCGCACACATGGACATTCGTGATTGTTTTGGTGAAACAATTAAGCTTTTCCATATTTGTGTAGAACTGTTCAGTTACTGAAGTTCCCAAAGTTTTCAGAAACAAACTCTGCCGTTTGATAAAATTGTGCAAACGCAGAGCAATTTATATTGTTCAACGAACATACTGGTCGCTTACATGGCTTGCTTAAAATGTGCCTCTTCGATATAAATAGTAAATAGTAAATAAATAGAGATACTAACCTGAGTAGAGGGAAGCCTCTGGATATTTCTCCACTGTGATTGATGGAATTCTCCGTTCTCCATTTTTAAAATGGCTATTACTCCATAACCGCTTCCTGGTTAGCACACTGTTAAACTGTAATATCAGTGATCACCCACTTGAGCTATTGGGAAACATGGACTTTACCTTGCTCATCAGTTGTCCTTTCAGTTATAACTGACAGCAACTGATGTATAACTGACAGCAACTGATATATTTTAGTTCTGACAATTTGCTCTGTTTTGAATGATAGCCTCAGAGAGCAGGAGGTAGATCTTTTGCCTTCTCTAACTTTCCTCTGTTTTGAGTGATGGGCTTAGAGAGCAGGAGGTAGATCTTTTGCCTTCCCTAAATTCTCTTTCCTCTGCTTTGAGTGATAGTCTCAGAGAGCAGGAAGTAAACCTTTTTCCTTCCCAAAGAAAACCTTTTGTGTTCCCTAACTTTGCTCTGTTCTGAGTGATAGCCTCAGAGAGTGGGACTGAACCTTTTGCCTGGCTTAAATTCATTTTCCTCTGCTTTGAGTGATAGGCCCAGAGAGCAGGAAGTAAACCTTTTGCCTTCCCTAATTTTGCTCTGTTTTGAGTGATTGGCTCAGAGAAGAGGAAGTAAGCCTTTTGCGTTCCCTAACTTTGCTCTGCTTTGAGTGATGGGCTCAGAGAGCAGGAAGTAAACCTTTTGCCTTCCCTAAATTCTCTTTCCTCTGCTTTGAGTGATGGGCTCAGAGAGCGGGAAGTAAACCTTTTACCTTCCCTAAATTCTCTTTCCTCTGCTTTGAGTGACGAGTCCACACCACTGTGTTTTCCGCAGCAATTTTTTTCCAGCTAGATGGCATAAAAAAGGTTTCTGGGTGGGGTGCGAAGGGAGGCATACAGGGCTGGCACAACCCTGCTTAAAGCATTGAAGGAGCATGAGGAGGTGAGCCGTAGACGAAGACCCACCAAACAGAGCCCAAGGAGAACACTGTATATGTTAACAAACGTACATTTCCTGTCCCCCAGTGGAGTCTTCACCAATAGGAATCTGCCAGAATCATCTTGTTCTACAGCTACCACACTCAGCAGGGTCCCTTTAGCTAAAGCAATGGTTACTCCTTTTGCTCTGCTGGCAACTGGAATTGTTTAAAGCAGTAGGATCAGCCATACTATGCCAGGGAAAAAAAACACATATATAAGTAGAAAAATACTTGATCTACTTACATAACACATGTATTATATTGTCCACGTTTTGATTTCAGTGAATGCTATATAGTAAATTATGAGAATTCTGTTCCTGGTGGGGGCCATGTCTTTTGCCCACAGTTAAGGCTAACTCGTGATGTCATTCCTTTACTTTTTTTTTTCTTGTCTCCTCCAATCGCTGAGTCACCTCAGCCTTGCTTGTAAACACAAGTGAGTAGGGGGTTAGGTTTCAGATAAGAAGCTGGCAGGGAAATAAAGGGAAGAGGAGGAATAGATTATAGATAAAAAGAACCCCCAGCATGCAATTCTTTGGCACGACTACTAAAGAGCCAGTGTTCCTTAAGTATGTGATAACTCCAAATCATAACAGCAGAAAAAGTTTTGAAAGTTTTGAATGCAGGATTAGCATCTTTATCACTTAATACACTCAGACCAGTTGCTGTTGAAATTTGATTTTTATGGTGACGATACTGCTTTAAAATTAATTGCCAGCCTGCATATTATGGCCATTAAAGGGAACCAGAGACGAAGCACCCTTGTGTATTTCACCATATATATCAGTGGGAACATTAGAGAAAACACCTACCTTGCTTTCTGTTTCATTCTGCACTGCACAGCTTGTTTCTAATCGGCCCTGTTAAAATCCCCGACTGAGCATTCAGTCTGGCTTTGTTCAGGAATATTTATAGCTTTGTTCTCTGTCTTTTCAAGTCCAAGCCTGCCCCCTGCTGGCTCTGCTCAGGAATCATTATAGCTGAGTCATTGTAGCAAAGCCAGACTGAATGCTCAATCGCGGATTTTATCAGGGCTGATTAGAAACAAGCTGTACAGTGCAGAATGAAACAGAAAGCAGTGTAGGTGTTTTCTCTAATGTTCCAACTGATATATATGGTAAAATACATGAGGGTGCTTCATCTCTGGTTCACTTTAAGGATACAATCTGACAAAGGGATCTGTTCCAATAATCTAATAGAATTGCTTAGCAAGTCTTTGGCATTTAGTGGGCACAATCGATTGTTTCTGATTGATCATAACTATTTTCGGAAATAGTTGATTGTCTATGGTGGTGTATCGTCAGTGGCCTTTTAAGTCCCTCCCACAATAGTATTTTCTCCTTTTTTGTGAAAGGGAAACCTTATTATCTGGAGCACTGTTTGATTTGGGATGTATAACTCCTCTTGAAGTTGCTGTGTAGGCATGATCCTACTGCCGGAGCTCTTTCCAGGAATAAGTATGCTCTGTTCATCCCTGGTAGCGGGATTGGGTAGGTCATGTGTATTACACTGCCACTCATTATACTGTCTCCTATGGCTTTTTATTATCAGTATTATTCTGACCCCCAATTTAGTTCTTCTATTTACAGTACCCCCTATTATAATGTGCTCTATTATACTTCTCCCACAATGGGGGAAAATGCCAAGGAACCCCTGCAGAGTCCTCAAGGAACCCTGGTTGAGAACGCCTGATCTAAACAGTTGGCACCCCCCTCGCACAGCAGACTGCTCTCCTCTACCGTGGCACAGGAGGAGAATGCATTGCAGACTCGGGCACGCTATGTTGGCAAGCCAGCAGATGACTCAGGAGAGTATTTAGCACAAGTCCCTAGAGAGTGATCCTAATGAGAAGCGACTTTGGGGAAATTAAACGTGCAAAACAGCCTTTTGAAGAATCCTCAGTGCGAGCGTGGAGGTTCTGCCTGTGTAAGCTTTGTAGGCTCGTTAATGAACTTACAAAATGACTGTGTGCTGGATACACTCAGCCCATAATGACAGAGCTCTGTGTAAGAGCAGTCAGACCTCAGGCTCTTTCTATCCCAGAATACAAGGCACATGTGTTGCCAGTGGGGACTGCAGCAGGATCACATGGGAGGATCACAGAGGCTGTGCTTGGAGCGACTTCTAACATTGTGGCTGTGGTGTGTGATAACAGGGGAATGAGCAGCAGAGAGGCTGATGTTTGATGGGGGGGGGGGGCGGCATGACAGGCTGGAACAGAGATCTCAATAGAGGATAGACTTCCAAGGATTCTCATTTTCTGCACATTAAAAAGAAGTCTGAGCTTAATCCGTTCCGCAATGTGTTTAATACAAGTTGTTATGCTGCTCCTCTTCCATATAATCTGACAATGAAAGAAACCAATTATTGATTTTGGTAGAACAGCAAGGAGAACGCCAGCGCATACCACTAAGGCTGCATCTGAAATGACCACCAGCTCAGTGTGTAGCACCTATATAGACTTTCTGCACACTTCGCATTCAATTCAGATGCAAATCATATGCAAATCTGCTACTACTTATCATGCAAACAGGAAACTCGGGAGGAGGGGCTGGGAGCAGCTAACCTGACAGTTACATAGTTACAAAGTTAAGGAAAGGTGGGGGGGGAAAGGCTGCGCATCCCTAAACACATGTTGCAATTGAATGGTTAATCGCACAGGCATACACCGCCTCTGCCAGACTGAAAAATGCATGCCCTGCATCCAAGACAAGTGCTAACATTTATTAAACTAGGAGGTACTTTAGCTTCCAATATGGTTTGCATGCAAAGTATATTGTACTAGACACTTGCGTCACGGTGAGGCAAACCTCCGGGCAAGTGACCTAACCTAAATTTAAAACCTCGGGAGCAGCTATGCAAAAAAAATGTGTAACTTACATTTGGTAGAACAGCAAGGAGAACGCCAGCGCATACCACTAAGGCTGCATCGGAAATGACCACCAGCTCAGTGTGTAGCACCTATATAGACTTTCTTAGGTCTAGTACAATATACTTTGCATGCAATTATTGATTTTGCACGTTGGTGAATTTTTAGATGAGTCTGTTCCAAAACAAGTTTGCGTTAATGATCTGTCGTCAGTTACCTACAGATTCTATGGCATTGTGCAGAGCTCCACCTAGTCTCTACATTCAATAACGACAACATTTGTAAAGCGTTTTTCTTTCAAAGGACCCAAAGAGCATAAGCTTGTCTCAGATCAGTACATAGTGATATGTACAGAGGGGAAAAGTTATGTGATCATGAATGCCAGACTAAACAGGTGGCTTTTCAGCTTTGATTTTAAACGTGTCCAGGGTTGGAGCGGTCTTAAAGGGACTCCGAGGAGTGCCCAAATTTAAAAGAATATACTTACCTGGGGCTTCTTCCAGCTCACCGTAGGCGGCGAGGTCCCGCGGCGTCCTCTTGGCTCATCTCCTTCAGCCCCCTGGCTCCCCGTTATCGGCGACACCCGGGCCTGGTGTCGGCCGGCTCTTCCTGGTTAATGACGCAATGCGTCATCACGCCGGCCAGCGTGGCGGGTCTGCGCATGCACGGGTTTTCTGCACATGCGCAGACCAGTCACGCCAGCCATCGTGATGACGCATTGTGTCATTAAAGGATACCCGAAGTGATATGTGACCTGAGATAGACATGTGTATGTACAGTGCCTAGCACATAAATAACTAGGCTGTGTTCCTTTTCTTCTTTCTCTGCCTGAAAGAGTTAAATATCAGGTATGTAAGTGGCTGACTCAGTCCTGACGACAGGAAGTGACTACAGTGTGACCCTCACTGATTCCAACTATAAAATACTTTCCTAGCAGAAAATGACTTCTGAGAGCAAGAAAGAGATAAAAAAGGGTAATTTCTTATCAGTGAGGGTCACACTGTAGTCACTTCCTGTCTGAGTCGGGACTGAGTCAGCCACTTACATACCTTATATTTAACTCTTTCAGGCAGAGAAAGAAAAAAAGGAACACAGCCTAGTTATTTATGTGCTAGGCACTGTACATACACATGTCTATCTCATCATGTCCCTTCGGGTATCCTTTAACCAGGATAGCTGGCCGACACCAGGCCTGGATGACGCTGATAACGGGTGACCGGGGGAGACTGAAGGAGACAAGCCAGGAGGATGCCGCGGGACCTCGCTGCCTACGGTGAGCTGGAAGAAGCCCCAGGTAAGTGTATTCTTTTAAATTCGGGCACTCCTCGGAGTCCCTTTAAGTTTGGCAAGGCATTCCACAGGGTAGGGGCAGCATGACAGAAAGCTCTGGTTCCAAAGGTTTTTAGTTGAACTCTGGAGGTGTGATACAGTGCCTGGGGAATTAAAATTTGGAGACAGGAACCTGGATCACACAAAGGCAATGAGAGTACTTTTGTATTTAAATTTGGACATCATAATTCAGGGCTAAGGAGTCGGAGCAATTTTTGGGTACCTAGAGTCAGAGTTGGTGGTTTCATAAACTGAGTCAGATGATTTTTGTACGGATTTTTGTCATCATTTCCGGATACAATGAAAAATATTTTTAATAGCCTAATGCAGCTTAGCCTGGCTTCAAGGGAAGTAATGCAGCACACTCCTTTCCCTATAACTAGAGTTATATTTGAAGACTTCTTAGCTTTGCTTGCAGATAGCATCCTGCATCTGATGTTACTTGGGCACCGTGGGTTGTGCAAATTGAACATGCGCTACTCTAAGTACCAGTAAAATTACCTTGCGCTATTTGCACATGGCATTTTTGCTGGCTTTTAGTAAATCAAACCTAATGTATGATACTTCTGGGTCGCACTCCAGGATTTTTTATCGTGCTGCAGTAAACAAAAAAAACATAAATTACTACCATACATCTAAAATTAGAGACAAGACACACTTTTCTCCTGGCAGACTGGAAGCACCAGAGCTGCAGCCACTGGGGCACGTTCAGTAGGCAGTAGCAGTGTTAGGGAGTCTTGCCCAAGGTCTCCGCACTGAATAGGTGCTGGCTTACTGAAGAGGCACAGTGATATTAGCCTGGATCTCCCATATTTCTTGTATACTTTTTGTGATAAACACACCAAAAATGGGGGGAGGGGATACTTTCTTCAAAAAATAACTATTATTGTGTATTTATGCCTGGACAAGCACGTCATCAAGCTTTAGGAGCTTTTTAGGAGCCCTTGCCTGTCAGAACGTACTAGGTAGTTGCTTGCAGGCAAAGTGTTAAGAGCTCTTTGCTATACAAGCAAAAACGATTGTAAAATTTTGTCTTGATATACAAGCAAAAAACAAAAAGTATACATGCATAACATCACAACAGTGCCGATAGTTCTTTTCCCTTTGGCGCTGCAGGATTGTACTTAATTGTGCTTAATCTGAGAGTAGAGACTGTGCAAAGTGCAATTTTTCCTCCTACTCCTAAAAAGAGGTCATTTTTAAGGATGGAAGTGACAGCTTCTGTCTTGTTGGTACCTTGTCAGGAATATAGTAAACATCACCGATAAGCAAATTACAGCTATAAAAGCTTTCCTGGCGGAATACAATTTCTACATATATGAGAGAGAGAGAGAGAGAGAGAGAGAGAGAGAGAGAGAGAGAGAGAGAGAGAGAGAGAGAGAGAGAGAGAGAGAGTGTCAACATAGTTCATGTATTTTCATTTAGGGACACTTAATAGTCTGCAACTGAGCAGAGACAACAAAACATTCAATCTACTTTCTAAATGTTTAAATATAAAATAAAATCCTGGGATGTCTAAAAAGGTTATTTCTGGCAGCAAAATAAAACAAGTAAAACAGCCTGGTTATTAATAGGTTTAGTACCGTACATACACGTTTATCTCATCATGTCACATGTCGCCTCAGGTACACTTTAAATCCGTTAACACTAACCTGTAAAAACAAAAAACTTGTAAACCACCATACAGTACATTTTGTGCATGAAGCCAACTTTGTATCTGTGAAATGTTGTAACTCGAGTCGTTTGTAGGTAGGGGAGCGTCAGCAATGGTTTTGTGTTACCTTTGCTGGGAGGCAGAAATAGTTAAGCGTTGTTAAGTAACAGCATCTTTGTTTCCACAGTGAGTGCAGAAATCTGCTGTTTGACCTAGTATGAACAGGAAGTGGTCATAAAAATCAATTATCTCTTTATTTCAGAGATGTGATAATAGCATATCCGTGTGCTGTATTGGAAATGCCTTCTCATTGCGGAATATGTACTTTTTTCAGCAGTGGGTGTACTTCTACTTAGGCATGCTTATAATGGAGTCCTGATCATGAGTGCCTGAGATCAGTAAGATGAAAGATTTTATGCTTACCCGGGGCTTCTTCCTGCTCCATGAGAACTGCTGCAACCCTCAGTTGGGCTGCAATTAGCACCGGTAACTGGCTCAGTTGCGGCAGTCGTGCTTTTCTGCACATGCGCAGAAGATCCTGACTGGCACAACCGAGCCAGGTTACCACGTCTGACTGCCAAACTGAGTCACCCAGGAGGATAGCGAGGGATGCAGCAGTGCTCATGGGGCAGGAAGAAGCCCCGGGTAAGTATAAAATCTTTCTTCTATCCTCTTGCTCCTGATATCCCATGATTTTATTTTATATTTAAACATAAATGTTTATTTTGTCATGCCTTGCGCTTTGATACCTATGGGAGAGTTATTGTATTGTATGTCGCATGTGGCCTCAGGTACACTTTAAAGAGAACCCGAGGTGTGTTTAAAGAATGTTCTCTGCATACAGAGGCTGGATCTGCCTATACAGCCCAGCCTCTGTTGCTATCCCAAACCCCACTAAGGTCCCACTGCACTCTGCAATCCCTCATAAATCACAGCCGTGCTGTGAGGCTTTGTTTACATCTGTAGTGTCAGTCTCAGATGCTCCTCCGCCTCCTGCATAGCTCCGGTCCCTGCCCCCGTCCCTTCCCTACAATCAGCAGGGAGGGAAGGGATGCAGGTGGGGACTGGGGTTCTGCAGGAGGCGGGGAGAGCAGCAGACTGACAATATAGAGATAAACACAGCCAGCTCTGACAAGCTGTTTGTCAGCAGCGTGGCTGTGATTTATGAGGGATTGCAGAGTGCAGGGGGACCTTAGGGAGGTTTGGGATAGCAACAGAGGCTGGGCTGTATAGGGAGATCCAGCCTCTGTATGCAGATAATATTCTTCAAACCCATCTCGGGTTCTCTTTAAAGTGTAAATTGCGCACCATTTTGGGTGTCACCTACCCTGATCTCTGCTCTGTCTCCCAGCCTGTATAGGTCCGAACGTCCACCTGCCCCCTCTTGGTTAACAGTCAGAGGCTCATTCAGATGCGGTTATGCCACATGTGAATACTGTAGGGTTCACAACCAAACCTGGGAGGTAGTATCTCTTTCACAGAACAAGTTCTTTCCATTAAAACAATATATTAATTGTGAGTCCTGCAATGTGGTGTATGTTATGACATGCATTCGATGTAATCTGCAATACGTTGGTTGTACTACACGTCCTTTACGGGGGACAAGTCTTCCTTCAGATTCCAAGGTGTGTAGAGAGTTGTACGAAACTGGAGGGGGGGGGGGGTGACTTACATAGGAGATTAATCAAAAGAGAAGCCTTTTGGATTTGGCAACTAGGTACATGCACGCCATTTGGTCTCAACACCCGTTGGGACCATGAATTTAGTTTAGGATACCAGATAATTCATAGTTTAATTCTAGGGTGCTAATTTGTTCATCTTTTTCTAGTATGGATGGCTCCAAATAGGGATAGGGTGTTGATACAAAAAAATAAAAAGCCAAAAGATGTCATGGGAACTGCAGTATTTTTGTCCGATTTGCACTCCAATACAAAGTATAGGATTGTTGTGCAGTGCTAAGGAGTCGGTACAGAAATCATCCAACTCTGACTCCTCAGTTTATGAAACCTCCGACTCCAGGTACCTGAAATTGCTCTGACTACTCCAACTTCACAGGCCTGCCGCCTTGCAGGGCTATGGAGTCGGTACAAAAATCACCTGATTCCTCCTTTTATGTAACCTCCGACTCCAGGTACCCAAAAATTGTTTTGATTTCACAGCCCTGTCATGAAATCGCTTTTCAATCAGAACTTAAAATTAAAAGAAAAAACACATTTCTATCGCCACCATAAAATTAAAAACACAACAGCTATGAGCCTCAAAAATCTTTAACAAAAGTGCACAGCAGTAGCAATTTCCAATGGGTCCCAGCAGTTTCACCCTGGGTGATTCTGCTGTGTTGCTGATCACACGCCCCCTGGTGACCGGACCGCACAATGCCTTGCAATCGGTTTCTGCACACAGACCATCCAATCTCGTGGATGCAATCGGTGCGCGTAAACCACTGGAATTCTGCTGCAGACAGACTAGGACAAACTATAAAAACACAAACTACTAGGCTGCCACCATCTTTTTTTAAATGGGTAAGAGAAGCCCACTCTGACTGATTCTAAAACCTGCAGATAAAAACGGTTAAAACACACTCGTTCATACTCATATTTTATCTGGCTATATGAACAGTAGTAGCGACTCTACGGAAAGCTAGGATACGTTCTGTGTGGCTGAATAGTAGGTGTAGCTGAGCAAATCAATTACTTCAGAGTCTTTTATTATTTGCGGATCGCAAATTGCTAGCGTCTTCCTATGGGAGCATTCACACTGCAACATTTGCGATCTTATAAGCAATGCATACAGCATTTTGGTAGCAGTAAAAATTGCAGTAAAATTGCTTCTATTTTTGTTGTGAAACAGCTCTTATTTCTGTTAGATTTTCTGTTAGATTATTTTAGGTAAAGTACTGGTAGAGACTGGTCATTATCTCTGGTGCTTTGTCTTCTGGTTATCTGCTGCTGTGTAGAACAATGCCTAATTGCTAGGCAGATAGATGGTTAGATAATTTCCAACATGTTGGAAATTATCTATCTGGCAGATAAATCTAAGGCCCAATCTACACGATACGATTCTTTGTACGATTCGATTAAGATTCTATTTACGATCTGATTAAAAAACAATTGCAAATCGAATCGAATCCCAATCGGACATGTCGGATTTAATCGGATCGTAAATTGAATAGTAATCGAATCGTACACGCACTACGGCTGCCAACAAAGGGTCCATCAGACCCTCCCGTTGGGCGGACATTCAGCCGACAGTAGCACGTGTGTAAGCGCTGTCGGCGGACTGATAAGGCTGTTTCTGAACGATCTGCTCAGCAGATCGTTCAGAAACAGCCTTATCTGTCTGCCTGACAGACTGTACACATGCACTACTGTCGCTGGAAAGCCCGCCCAGTGGGAGGGTCCGTCGGACCCGTCGTTGCCGGCGATAGTGCGTGTGTACGCACCTTAACAGATAATCTAACAGAAAATTGTATGGTGTAACCAGAAGACAATGCACCAGAGATAATGGCTAGACTCTACAGAAAATAATCTAATGCAGAAATTGTATGGTGTGTACTAGGCATAAGATCAATCCAAACTAATCACTGTTTTTCAAATTATGACTGAAAACCTACACAAACATGATGAGTTTAGTGGTTAGTGAGATGGATCATTGTTAGCAGAGAATTCTGGTGTGTGTGTGTGTGTGTGTGTGTGTGTGTGTGTGTGTGTGTGTGTGTGTGTGTGTGTGTGTGTGTGTGTGTGTGTGTGTGTGTGTGTTCTGGAGGAGGCAGAAGCCGTGTACTGTGTGTGTGTTCTGGAGGAGGCAGAAGCCGTGTGTGTGTACTGTGTGTGTGTGTTCTGGAGGAGGCAGAAGCCGTGTACTCTGTGTGTGTGTTGTGGAGGAGGCAGAAGCCATGTACTGTGTGTGTGTGTGTGTGTGTTGTGGAGGAGGCAGAAGCCATGTACTGTGTGTGTGTGTGTGTGTGTGTGTTGTGGAGGAGGCAGAAGCCATGTACTGTGTGTGTGTGTGTGTGTGTGTGTGTGTGTTGTGGAGGAGGCAGAAGCCATGTACTGTGTGTGTGTGTGTGTGTGTTGTGGAGGAGGCAGAAGCCATGTACTGTGTGTGTGTGTGTTGTGGAGGAGGCAGAAGCCATGTACTGTGTGTGTGTGTGTTGTGGAGGAGGCAGAAGCCATGTACTGTGTGTGTGTGTGTTCTGGAGGAGGCAGAAGCTGTGTACTGTGTGTGTTCTGGAGGAGGCAGAAGGTGTGTGTGTGTGTGTGTGTGTGTGTGTGTGTGTGTGTGTGTGTGTGTGTGTGTGTGTGTGTGTGTGTGTGTTCTGGAGGAGGCAGAAGCTGTGTGTGTGTGTGTGTTCTGGAGGAGGCAGAAGCTGTGTGTGTGTGTGTGTTCTGGAGGAGGCAGAAGCTGTGTGTGTGTGTGTGTGTGTTCTGGAGGAGGCAGAAGCTGTGTACTGTGTGTGTTCTGGAGGAGGCAGAAGGTGTGTGTGTGTGTGTGTGTGTGTGTGTTCTGGAGGAGGCAGAAGCTGTGTGTGTGTGTGTGTGTGTTCTGGAGGAAGCAGAAGCCGTTTACTGTGTGTGTGTGTTCTGGAGGAGGCAGAAGCCGTGTACTGTGTTTGTCTATTAGCAGAGGCATTGACGTGAGACGTGATGGGCTCAGGCGTGTGACAGGTGTCTCCAGCAGCAGCAGCACACTTGCACAACTCTCAGATCTGCTGAGACAGGAAGTCAGCCAGGTGCTGAGATGTGTGCTGTATACACACTAATCATCTGCCGAAGATTGAGGCTGTTATAATGCAGAGAACTAATGGCCAGGAGGGAGCACCTCTCCCACAGGGCTAATTCACACTATTATTATGTGACCATGCACATCACTTCCCAACATTTCACGCGGGATTATAGCATGCTTCCCCAGCATGCACTCTGCTGCCCAACATCGTAAAATGTTTGTTAGCATGAATGTCAGTACGGAATGATTCTCTGCTTGATTCATTATAGGGACCTGTATCGCAAAAAATTATAACATTTTAAATTATAAAATTTAAAATACACATACCCATAAATTACATTACTTCCAGAGCAAAATTCACTATGAATGTTTTACTGTGTTGCTGTCACTTACAGTAAGGGCCTGTTTCCACTACACGCAGAATGGATGCAGAAAAACTGACTCTAATGAATGCCTATGGGAAAATCTGCATCAGAAAAATCGTGTTTAGTGGAAACCGGCCCATAGGCATTCATTGGAGTCAGTTTTTCTGCATCCATTCCGCATCCAATCTGCTTGTAGTGGAAATAGGCCCTTAGCAGAAATCTGACAGGATTTGGACTAGTCCATTTCCTCATCGAGGATTATTAGTGTATCTCCTTTAGGCCTCATTCACACCTAAAAACGCAAAAGTTTTTTGTGTTCTTTTTTTCTTTTTACCCCCCTCCCGCCGCTCCACTGCACGCCGCGTTTCTGGTAAAAGCGCTTTTCCAGAGGGGTTTTGTAATTCACTCTCTGACGCTAGTCAGGAAGTGAACTCTTTGACCCGAAAAAGAATAAATACAATGCATTTATTCTTAAAAACGCTACACAAAGCGATTTTGTGAGCATTTGCATTTTTCCTATACCTTCCATTCAGGCAAAATTGCCCCCAAAAAGTCCAGGCACCGCTTTGCTGCATGCACAGCACATGAACCGCGCTGATATGAACCTTCTCATAGAGATTCATTGCACAAGCGTTTTGTGGGTGATTTTAAAAATCGCGTGCAAATGAAAAAAGGCCGAAAATGCCCCTAGTGCATGAACGAGCCCTTATCCTTTACAAAAACACTCTCTGAAAAGGAGTGGTACAAAGATAGCGGCTAGCCTACCCTCCTCATTGCACACAATTTTGGCAGTTGGACTGAGTAACTGGCATTCATTTAAAAATAAAGAAAACCCTGAGAAACCCCCCTATGAGAAGATGGGCTAGTCCAAAATCTGTCTGTAAGATTTCTACTACTTAGGCTTCGTTCACATCATTTAGTGCAGATGGATGTGCGATCGGAACGCCACGCGTCCTATCGCACGCCATCTGCGCTACTATGCACAGCGCTGCAGATCCCATTCATTACAATGAATGGGATCTGCGCTGCGATTCCCAAAAATGCGTTCAGCACGCGATAGCGCAATCGCGCTGCCACACAACGCATATGATTGGAATGGTAGAAGGCCTGTGTATGCCCTTCTACCGTTCTTGCGCGTCGCACACTATACGGGCTGCCAAAATGCGCACGGCAGCGTGTATAGTCTGAACGAGGCCTCACTGTTAAGCTGGCCACTAACTGTCCAATTTCTAGCGAAAAATCGTTCGAGCGATCAGAAATTCTGATCAGATTGGTTGTAAATAATCTCCATTGGTGGACACAATAGATTATGAACGAGTGAAAAAAATGTCGCCCGAATGAATTTTCGTCGAACGAAAATTTGGATTTTCTTGGTGGTCGTGATAGATAGGAAGCAATGATTGGTTAGTTGATGGTGTACTGAACGATTTTTCGTCCGATCAGAATTTCTGATCGCTCGAACGTTTTTTTGCTAGAAATTGGACCGTTAGTGGCCAGCTTAAGTGATAGCAACTTAGGAGAAAAGTAATTTATGGCTCATTTTACTCTGGGAGAAATGCATTTCTTATTTGTATGTGTTTTAAATTTTAAGATTTTCGTGATGGTTCCTCTTTAACCACTTCGCCCTATCTGGACGGATATATCCGTCCAGATGGGCACTGCTGCTGCAGCCGCGTGGTGCGCGCGATCGGCCGCGCGCCCGCGCGCGCTCCCGCTGCCTCCCGCTGCCCCCCCGATCAGTGAATGGGAATATAATTCCCATTCACCGATCTAAGTCTCCGGCAGAAATGCCGACGCTTTCTCATCAGAGAGCGCGGTATTTCTGCCCCCAGGAAACATCACCTTCTTCTTATAGTTCCTAGATGCGAGATCGTTCGCATCTAGGAATTTTTTGAATGTGGCCAAATAGTAAACTGCACCCACATACCTAAATTAAATAAAAAAATACATTATATTACATCTAAAATTAGCTATTTACCTCCCAAACTAAAATTACCCAAATACATTTTTGTATTTAAAAAAAAATAAAAAAAAATTACAATAAAAAAAAAACTACATAAATAGTTACCTAAGGGTCTGAACTTTTTAAATATACATGTCAAGAGAGTACCTTATTAATTTTTTTTTAAAATATAAGCTTATAAATAGTGATGGACGCAAATTGAAAAAATGCACCTTTATTTCTAAATAAAATATCGGCGCCATAAATTGTGATAGGGACGTAATTTAAATGGTGTAATAAGCGGGACAAATGGGCACATAAAATGCATGGGTTTTAATTACTGTAGCATGTATTAATTTTAAACTATAATGGCCAAATACTGAGGAATAATGATTTTTTTCCATTTCTATCTTAATCTTCCTGTTAAAATGCATTTACAGTAAAGTGGCTCTTAGCAAAATGTACTACCCAAAGAAAGCCTAATTAGTGGCGGAAAAAACAAGATATAGATCAATTAATTGTGATAAGTAACGATAAAGTTATTGGCGAATGAATGGGAGGTGAACATTGCTCGGATGCTTAAGATTTTCGACGCTGTAGGCTGAAGTGGTTAAATTGACAGGGCTTAAAAAAGGGCTGGTGCACACCAGAGCGGTTGTGATGCGTTTTTTACAACGCTTGCAGGGTGAAACCGCTTGGCTAATGAAAGTGAATGGGAGGGTGCACTTCAGAGCGGCTCGTTTTTTCCACAAACGCAAAAACTCGGGGGCTGCAGCATTTTTTTTTTTAGATTTGTGAGGCGTTTCTTGCTCAATGTTAAAGTATAGGAAAGTGGAAAAACGCTCTGAAAAATGCTAGATCAGAGCGGTTTTCCAGGTGTTTTTGTTACAGAAGCTGTTCAGTAACAGCTTTTACTGTAACAATATTTGTAATCTGCTACACAAAAATGCTCCAAAAAACGCTAGACATGTTTAGAAAACGTTTCTAAACATGCCTAGAATCGCTCTGAAATCGTTTTGCAGATCTGCTAGAGGTTTTTGGTGTGCTTTGGGCTAAAAAGAGTCTATTGGTAGCATTGCATAGAAAACTGTTGGTAGCATTGCACAGAAAACTGGGACACAATATTGTTGCTATGCAACACTGGGTAATGTGTGTTTGCATTGGAATAGAGCCCTCAAGGTACAGAGCACTGCATGCTGCCCTTATTTTTGAAGGATATTTTGTGGTTCATGTAATGGATACAAGTACTTCAAAATCTCTCTGAAAAGGCTTCAAAAGTATCCATTTCAAGTGCATAATGCTTACTTTGCAACAGAAAGAGCAATCTTTTTGTTGTAGCCAAATGTACCAAATGGTACTGAATGAGCATTAGAAAAAAGTAGTTTTTTTGTTTTCTTTTAAGCCAGCTCTTTGGCTTGTAGCTGAGCAGCATGCCTGCACTGAAACCTGTCACCTTAACGATTGCTGAATTGTTTAGCGTGACAGAAATCGAGCGTCTGTGTTTTGGCTTTAGAGTTATGAGTCACATAAATCTTGGCCTGTTGTTATAGCCCATGTTCAAAACCAGCTTTTTTTTTTTTTCCTACTACGTACAGTATATAATGAAACATTATTAAGTTGTGTACGAAAAAAGCTGTCTAAGGGCTGAAACCCACTAGGGCGATTTTGGCAGCATTTTCGGATCCCTGAAAATCGACAGGCGATTCACAAAAAAGCTTTGCAAATAAGTGTGTGGCTGAGAACCAACTAGTGCAATCATGATTGGGCGTAATTGCAATCGGAGGACGTGCAGCATTTTGAGTGTGTTTGTGTTCAATGCTTTTCAAAGCGATTTTGGGGGGCCACAACGATTCCGATTTCAATAAACTTTGTAAAATTCACCAGGTGTCCGGATTTTCTGCTTCCATCCATAGCCCCGCTACCTAAAGGAAGAAGTCACAGGCGCTTCCCTGATTGGTCATAGAGAAGCACTTGTGACCTTTTCCTGGTAAGTTTAATAAAGTTGTGTTTAAGAAAAAAAATCCCCAAATCTGTTCTAAGAGTCACGGAATCGCTCAGCAATGCAACGCTTCTAAAGCACTGCAGTGATTGGTAGTGAGTTCCAGGCCTAAGCAGGGGGGTTCTGATAAAATGAATGCAGTTGGCCCTAGGTCTACAGAGTGCCAATACCCTGTTTCCCCGAAATGAAGACCTTCCCCAAATGTAAGCCCTAGCAGGAATTTTGCGCATGCTTGAAATATAAGACCTATCTTGAAAGTAAGCCCTAGTGGCAGTAAGGGGAAAAATACGTCAACTTGTGTTATTATTGGAGCCGATGGTCTCATGGGTGGGACAAGGGCTCTGTCATTGAGCCAATGTGCAGTGATGGGCTCAATAATGGAGCTAAGGTACCACCTGCAAAACCATCGGCTTCAGTAGAAACACAAGTTGCTGTACTTCTTCCCCATAGGCTGAAGCTCAGGGAAAGTGGAGGATTCAGGGGGACATTGGAGGACAGTGCTGCATGGAGTTGGGGGTAAGCGGACAGTATAGGGGGTCAGGGTATAGAGGAGGACTCAGGGACAGAGGGAGAGACCAGGAGGACACTATAGGTACAAGGGGGACATGGGGCAGACAAGAGGTGGGTCCAGCAGAGGAAGAGGCGGCACAGTGGGGAAGGCAGGAAGACACCCAGCACAGGAACTTGTGTGTTAAGACATCCCCTGAAAATAAGCCCTAGCACATGTCTTGGAGCAAAAATTAATGACGCTGTCTTATTTTCAGGAAAACACCATAGCTTAAAGAGAAACTCCGACCAAGAATTGAACTTTATCCCAATCAGTAGCTGATACCCCCTTTTACATGAGAAATCTATTCCTTTTCACAAACAGACCATCAGGGGGCGCAGTATGGCTGATATTGTGGTGAAACCCCTCCCACAAGAAACAAGAAAAGTATGTACTTTGGGCAGTTTCCTGTCTGTGAACCTTGCTGCATTGTGAGAAATAGCTGTTTACAGCTGTTTCCAACTGCCAAAACCGCAAGCAGCAGCTACATCACCTGCCAGCAGTAAAAATGTCACCACGTGATAAATGTCAGAAGGTAAATCAGGGAGAGGAAAGATTTTACAATGGGCAAACACTGACTAAATCATTTATACATAATTATTGTAAAAATGAAGCACTTTTTTTATTAAATTATTTTCACTGGAGTTCCTCTTCAAGCTGTTACTTCTCTCTAATATTTTGTGAAGACCAGAAAAGTTTATTTTGCAATCTTTATTAGTCGGCTACAAAGTTCACACGCAACAGCCAGTCATTTGCATGGGAACTGGATTGGTGGCTGAGGCACCTTACTGGATGACAGTAGAGTCAGCAGATTTCTGTGAAATAGAAGTGTTATTACAGACTGGAGTAGGGAATATCCTGCTACTTGAGGCCTGTGATTTATAACTGTATTAAGGAAGTTGCGACGTGTGAAGAGCTTTCCTGCTGGTGTTGTGTAACTAGTGTACTGTTATGTGTGTTGAGCAATTCACTCTATTTCTGCTCCTGTGATAATCAAGGGAACTCACACAAGTGTTGTTGTGTAGTGGGCTAAGGGCCTGTTTCCATTTGTCTGAAAACAGTCTGTCCACACACCAATTCGGATGCATAATTGCAGCCTAGTGAAATCAATACGCGGCATCCAAAATCACGTGTAGGAATAAAAAAGTTCTCTGGTTGCCTGTTTCCGCATGCCTCGCATGGCTAGAGTCATTCGGATGTGAACTTGCATCACAGACAGTGGAAACGAGCCCTAAATGATGATTCTAACATTTGTGTAGCGTTTTCTCCTGTCAGACTCAAAGCGCTTGAGAGCTGCAGTTACTAAGGGCGCGCTCGGAGGGCCACGATACATTGTTGGGGAATCTTGCCCAAGAACGCCTTATGAAATAAGTACTGGTTTAGAGGCAAGCTTCTAACCCTGGTCCTATGTCAGAGGCACGGGGAAGACCAATCAAACCAGTGCAAGGACAAATGGAGCCAAACTACTGGAGAATAGGAATAATCAATGAGATGCAAATATTTCAGAGTTTCATGCAGATTTACTTAAATTTGTATGCAACTATATGCAGCTTGAAAGTAGACCAATCCGTTTAACCCCGTGTGGTAGGCGTGAACGATTTTTGGAAAAAATTGAATTGTGCGGTTTTTTCTGACATTGCGATTTCAATTGGACTCATGATTTCCTTCAAATCAAGCTTTGTTCCCTTCTAGGCCTGTTTGTTCCCCCTCTGTGCCTCTCTGTCCCACTGTCTTTTTTGTGCCTCCTCTGGGTCTCCTTTGTGTTTCTCTCTGTGCCCCCTCTGGGTCTCTCTGCCCCCCCCCCCCCCCCCCCCCCCACGCTGGGTCTTTGTGCCTCCTCTGTCTATCTCTGTGTCTCTCTCTGTGCCCCCTCTGTGTCTCCTTTGTGTCTCTCTCTGTGCCCCCTCTGTATCTCTGTCTCCCCTCTGGTTCTCTATGTCATGTTACACACAGGAACCTGTAAAGCCCTAGTTCAGAGACTGTAGAATTGCATTTCACAATGTCTTTGTTTGTAGTGTGACCTCAGGGGAGAACCTCTGTAGCGTGACTTTAGGGGGGAACCTCTGTAGCGTGGCTTCAGGGGGGAACCTCTGTAGCGTGACTTCAGGGGGGAACCTCTGTAGCGTGACTTCAGGGGGGAACCTCTGTAGCGTGACTTCAGGGGGGAACCTCTGTAGCGTGACTTCAGGGGGGACCCTCTGTAGCGTGACCTCAGGGGGGACCCTCTGTAGCGTGACCTCAGGGGGGAACCTCTGTAGCGTGACCTCAGGGGGGACCTCTGTAGCGTGACCTCAGGGGGGAACCTCTGCAGCGTGACCTCAGGGGGGAACCTCTGCAGCGTGACCTCAGGGGGGAACCTCTGCAGCGTGACCTCAGGGGGGAACCTCTGCAGCGTGACCTCAGGGGGGAACCTCTGCAGCGTGACCTCAGGGGGGAACCTCTGCAGCGTGACCTCAGGGGGGAACCTCTGCAGCGTGACCTCAGGGGGGAACCTCTGCAGCGTGACCTCAGGGGGGAACCTCTGCAGCGTGACCTCAGGGGGGAACCTCTGCAGCGTGACCTCAGGGGGGAACCTCTGCAGCGTGACCTCAGGGGGGAACCTCTGCAGCGTGACCTCAGGGGGGAACCTCTGCAGCGTGACCTCAGGGGGGAACCTCTGCAGCGTGACCTCAGGGGGGAACCTCTGCAGCGTGACCTCAGGGGGGAACCTCTGCAGCGTGACCTCAGGGGGGAACCTCTGCAGCGTGACCTCAGGGGGGAACCTCTGCAGCGTGACCTCAGGGGGGAACCTCTGCAGCGTGACCTCAGGGGGGAACCTCTGCAGCGTGACCTCAGGGGGGAATCCTCCGCAGCGTGACCTCAGGGGGGAACCTCTGCAGCGTGACCTCAGGGGAGAATCCTCCGTAGCGTGACCTCAGGGGGGAACCTTTGTAGCGCGACCTCGGGGGGAACCTCTGTAGCGCGACCTCGGGGGGAACCTCTGTAGCGCGACCTCGGGGGGAACCTCTGTAGCGCGACCTCGGGGGGAACCTCTAGCGCGACCTCGGGGGGAACCTCTGTAGCGCGACCTCGGGGGGAACCTCTGTAGCGCGACCTCGGGGGGAACCTCTGTAGCGCGACCTCGGGGGGAACCTCTGTAGCGCGACCTCGGGGGGAACCTCTGTAGCGCGACCTCGGGGGGAACCTCTGTAGCGCGACCTCGGGGGGAACCTCTGTAGCGCGACCTCGGGGGGAACCTCTGTAGCGCGACCTCGGGGGGAACCTCTGTAGCGCGACCTCGGGGGGAACCTCTGTAGCGCGACCTCGGGGGGAACCTCTGTAGCGCGACCTCGGGGGGAACCTCTGTAGCGCGACCTCGGGGGGAACCTCTGTAGCGCGACCTCGGGGGGAACCTCTGTAGCGCGACCTCGGGGGGAACCTCTGTAGCGCGACCTCGGGGGGAACCTCTGTAGCGCGACCTCGGGGGGAACCTCTGTAGCGCGACCTCGGGGGGAACCTCTGTAGCGCGACCTCGGGGGGAACCTCTGTAGCGCGACCTCGGGGGGGAACCTCTGTAGCGCGACCTCGGGGGGAACCTCTGTAGCGCGACCTCGGGGGGAACCTCTGTAGCGCGACCTCGGGGGGAACCTCTGTAGCGCGACCTCGGGGGGAACCTCTGTAGCGCGACCTCGGGGGGAACCTCTGTAGCGCGACCTCGGGGGGAACCTCTGTAGCGCGACCTCGGGGGGAACCTCTGTAGCGCGACCTCGGGGGGAACCTCTGTAGCGCGACCTCGGGGGGAACCTCTGTAGCGCGACCTCGGGGGGAACCTCTGTAGCGCGACCTCGGGGGGAACCTCTGTAGCGCGACCTCGGGGGGAACCTCTGTAGCGCGACCTCGGGGGGAACCTCTGTAGCGCGACCTCGGGGGGAACCTCTGTAGCGCGACCTCGGGGGGAACCTCTGTAGCGCGACCTCGGGGGGAACCTCTGTAGCGCGACCTCGGGGGGAACCTCTGTAGCGCGACCTCGGGGGGAACCTCTGTAGCGCGACCTCGGGGGGAACCTCTGTAGCGCGACCTCGGGGGGAACCTCTGCAGCGCGACCTCAGGGGGGGAACCTCTGCAGCGCGACCTCAGGGGGGGAACCTCTGCAGCGCGACCTCAGGGGGGGAACCTCTGCAGCGCGACCTCAGGGGGGGAACCTCTGTAGCGTGACCTCGGGGGGAACCTCTGTAGCGTGACCTCGGGGGGAACCTCTGTAGCGTGACCTCGGGGGGAACCTCTGTAGCGTGACCTCGGGGGGAACCTCTGTAGCGTGACCTCGGGGGGAACCTCTGTAGCGTGACCTCAGGGGGTGAACCTCTGCTGCGTGACCTCAGGGGGGAACCTCTGTAGCGTGACCTCGGGGAGGGGGGTGTGGTTGGGTTTGAACCACTGTGGTGTGACCCTGGGGGCGGGGAACCACTGTAGTGTGACCTCAGGAGGGGGGGTTGGGGACCTCTGCAGTGTGACTGCGGGGGGGGGGGGGGGGGTGTTATGTGACCTCTGCAGTGTGACCTGGGGGGTGGAGGAAACATCTGCAGTGTAAGCACCGGGGTAGGGGGGTTCGAGATATCTGCACTGTGGCTTTGGGGGAACCTCTGCAGAGTACTGGCCCTCAAGAGTATCTATAAACACTATTAAGAAATGTATAAATGCATATTGTAAAAATAAAATAAGCAATTTTATTCATTATATTATTTTCAGTACAGTTGCTCTTTGAGTTCACCTTGTGTAAGAAGTGACAGGGGCTCTTTAAGTCATATCATAAGTGATGAAATATTTTCTTTTCCTTTTTCTTTTAGTTACCATAAAGTCAGACACTGAAAAGGGTAAGTCAGTTTATTTTATTCCTCTAATTAGACTTTTATATGTCATTTTGAAACCTGAGCAAATAATATTTAATTAGATGCTGCCATTACTGGCAGATGATACCACAACAAGCTGTATATCTGACAGAAGTGGAGCTTCCATTGGGGAACAATTGGCCAGTAATTAGCACTTTGTTGGGGCATTTAGCAGAATGACGACAGCTGAAAGCAATAAGTTATGTTTTCTTAATGAAGCTGCATAAGTTGCTGCCATGGCGACCCCACCTCGCAAAAATCATTGCAAATTTATTGTTGAATGCCGTCATTTTTGCTTAAAAGGAACCTGAAAATTCTGCCATAATAAAATCACACCTTGCAAATGGAAATGGTAAGTAACAAGTCCCTACCTTGAAGCCAGCTAGGTGGTTCTGTGTGGGCAGGGCTTCTATAAGGCATCATATAGGCAATAAGAAGAAGCATCACACGTCTCGCCAAAGCCAAGTCAAAAACTTTGCTTAGTGACTGTCTGCTCTAAAGCCACCCTCCCTAAACCTCTTCCCCTCAGTTGTAACCACACCCCTACATCCCTTCATTCGTATCCACCCTTCTTCACTGGTCTCAAGAGGAGTGGGATTGTGTGGCTGCTTGGCCACGCCCACTCCTTTATTCTGACTGGCAGGGTGTAGTGAGTGTCATCTTGGCTATGCCTTCCTTCACAGAAGGCATTGCTACTCTGCCTGTGGGAGAAAGGGGCGTAACAGCAGCCAAGTATTTTTTTTTTTGGGAAGGGGGGGAGGGTTGTGGTGTTTTTTGTTTTTATTGCAGTGAGCATGCAACTGCAAGTTAGAATTTGGATTTGACTAATATTAAAGTTTAATGAAAATAAACCATCAGTAGCTCTATAAAATTAAAAAACATAAACAATATTGCACAATAATGCCTGATGGGCATCAATAGGCTGTTACAAACCATGCTTTTGCACCATGTGTACCTCCAAACAAATGATGGAGTTCCTCCCTATTATAGGGATCAAGAGGCGTGAGAGGTCACAGGGGAGTTTCTTCACTGACACTTGCAGCAACCGTCCTCGTGTTAACATGGGCTGGTCGTTGAGGTGCAAATAAGATTTGATTTGGAATTATGCAAGTTTTTGCATAAAACTGTACATATCCTGCATGAACTCAGAAATGTTTGCATCTCATTGATCATCCCTAGATGTGTGTATGTTTATTTTGACTTTTATTTTTCAGTTCAGGTTTGCTTTAAAGGGTACCTAAACTGAGAAGGATATGGATTTTTCCTTTTAAAATAATACCAGTTGCCTGACTCTCCTGCTGATCCTGTGTGTCTAATACTTTCAGCCACAGCCCCTGAATAAGCATGCAGATCAGGTGCTCTGGCTGAGGTCAGACTGGATTAGCTGTATGCTTGTTTCAGGTGTGCGATTCAGCCACTACTGCAGCCGAAGAGATCAGCAGGACTGCCAGGCAACTGGTATTTGTTTAAAAGGAAACATCCACATCCCTCTCATTTAAGGTTCTCTTTAACTACTAGCCGACCACATCACGCTGATGGGCATGGTCACCGCGGCAGCGCCAGGTCCGCCGATCGGCCTAAAGTCCTCGGGCCCTGTTTTGCAGGAGATCGCGTGCAGGCTGCACGCGCATCACCTGCTTGGTGAGTGGAGCCGAGCTCTGCCTTCAGTTTCCGAGCTTCGATCGCCGCTCGGGAGACTGTTAGACGGCGAAACCGCTGTCTATTTACCCGTACAGTGCTGCGATCTACAGCAGCGCTGTACAGGGAATAGCCGTGTGACACGTCTGTCCCCCTGTGTGCCACAGGAGCGATCCCCTGTGATAAGCTAGCCAGGGGAGGGAGACAGGGTAAGGGGAAAAAAACATATATTTATTAAAAAATACAATAAATATTTATTAAACAAACAAACAAACCTGGGGCGATCTGATCCCACCAGCAGAGAACTCTGTTATTGGGGAGAAAAGGGGGGAATCATTTGTGTGCTTTGTTGTGCGGCCCTGCAGCTTGGCCTTAAAGAGAACCCGAGGTGTGTTTAACGAATGTTATCTGCATACAGAGGCTGGATCTGCCTATACAGCCCAGCCTCTGTTGCTATCTCAAACCCCACTAAGGTCCCCCTGCACTCTGCAATCCCTCATAAATCACAGCCGTGTTGTGAGGCTGTGTTTACATCTGTAGTGTCAGTCTCAGCTGCTCCCCCGCCTCCTGCATAGCTTCGGTCCCTGCCCCCGTCCCTTCCCTCCAATCAGCAGGGAGGAAAGGGATGCAGGCGGGGACTGGAGTTCTGCAGGAGGCGGAGAGAGCAGCAGACTGACACTATAGAGATAAACACAGCCAGCTCTGACAAGCTGTTTGTCAGCAGCGTGGCTGTGATTCATGAGGGATTGCAGAGTGAAGGGGGACCTTAGGGGGGTTTGGGATAGCAACAGAGGCTGGGCTGTATAGGCAGATCCAGCCTCTGTATGCAGATAATATTCTTCAAACCCACTTCGGGTTCTCTTTGAAGCTGCAGTGGCCTATTTTACAAAAAAGGTCTGGTCTTTAGGGGGGTTTAACACTAAGATCCTCAAGTGGTTAACAAGGTTTAGTGCATACACCCCAGTAATGTTTTTTCAGTAATGGTGCATAAATGTATTGCATTGTATTATTTGGGTTTTCTTTAGACTGAAGAACACCTTTAAAATGGATTGTCTGACCTTATTATGTTTGCTTAACTCTAGCTATCTACCTGGTATTTTTTCACCTGTTTTTTGTCATGTTCGTGTGGTCCTATTGGAAGACAATATTTTCAAGACCAGCTAACCCAACCAAAGAGGTGAGTCTACAGAGCGGAAACCACACAACACACTCTCTGTGCTTTACTGCGGAGTGCTATCTATCTTGCTGCTGCACAGGAGCTGTGGGATTGGCCGCACATAATGGGAAAAGTGACCTGTTACTGTGGGGCACAGAGACCTGCAGTAACCAGACACTTCACCATTGAATCTGCTGACTATTATCTCACATAACCTTGTGTAGCAGCTTGTGCTTTCTTCCACTTGTATATTTTCCTTTCAGCTGACATCCACATCCACTGTTCAGTTCAGGTGGGGAGAAATCGGATGCCAGACTGTTTGTTCTGAAGTAAAAAAAATTTCTTCCCCTGTATAAACTGATATTATTGCCATGCATGTGTTATATAATTGAAAAACAACTGAAGTGAACCTTTGTCCAAAGCTGTGAGGTAAAGCAAACATGTCAAACTATAAATGTTATTCTTTTATACTCTGTTTTTCTTTACGGTTTATAGTTCTGAAATTGAAAAGATTCTGTAAGTAACAACGTTACTGAATTGTTATCAATATACAGGTGTGTGTGCTGTAGGTAGAACTTGTAGCTTTAAAGAGCACCTGTAAAGCATCTTTTAACTGTATATTGGTTTGTCACTTCGCCCTCCCAGTGATAATATAATTTTGCCTAGGCTATGGTGTCATGCAGCCATTCCCAGTGCACTCTGGGATATCAACTGATGTTCCTGGCACAATATACTGTATTCAAGGAGATATTCAGAATATATCTGGGTTCCCATGTGATTCACTTTCATGTGGATATTTATACAATTAATTGGATCAATATCCAATTGGGTATTCATAACCTTGGATCTTTTTGGATATTGATCCAATTAATTGTATAAATATCCACATAAAAGTGAATGACATTAAGTGTAAAAGGGCGTACCAGCCCTGCTGGCAATGGCGCATTGTGTTCTGCGAAGGGATTGTGATTTATATTATTTATATATTTATAAAGAATTGTATGTGTAGTACGGATAATTGATAAAACATTATTAGCAAAGAAAAGTCTCATATTTTTATTTTCAGTTATATAGCTTTTATTTTATAACATTATATCATTCTGTCATATTTGCACTTACAAACCACACCCTGTATTTTAAAGTATTAAACAGAGCAGAGCTAATTACCCTTTGAACCAGGGCTGTGGAGTCGGAGTCGTGGAGTCGGGCAATTTTGGGTGCCTGGAGTCGGAGTCGGGAAAAAATGAACCGACTCCGACTCCTAATGAATTTGTAACTGTAATTAAAATAGAAAATATGATAAAATGTTCTATTTCTCAGATAATGGTCATTAAAAATAATGTGTATATATACAGTATATATACAGTAATAGCTGTGCTTAGTCCACAAAAATGAATTAACCAATCAAAATTAGTTACTTGTGCTGCTTCAATAAAGCAGTCCCCGTATTTTTAAGGTCAGATATACATATCTGATTGTGACTGTATATATGATGTGTACACAGGAATCTCTTATATATACTAAATAACATCTATGCTGTAAGAATAAAGCCTGATGTGTAGCTGTGTCACTAATAGAGATGGTCAACGAGATGGAAATAATTCTGCATTGATGCTGAATTATGCAAATGTATGCACTCCCTTTGCTGATGAAATAAAATAATTTGATATGTTGTTAAAATTTGGTTTGGTGACTACAAATTAAAGGGTAACTGAGACGGATGAAAAGTAAAGTTTTATACATACCTGGGGCTTCCTCCAGCCCCCTTCAGGCTAATCAGTCCCTCGCTGTCCTCCACCACCCAGATCTTCTGCTATGAGTCCTGGTAATTCAGCCATTTAGCGTTGTCCGGCCGCATGCCGCTCCCACAGCCAGGAACATTCTGCACCTGCGCAATAGTGCTGCACAGGTGTAGTATGCTCCTGGCGGCGGAGTGTGTGCATGCGCACTACGCCTGACTGGCTCAAGTACCTGGACTCATAGCAGAAGATCCATGTGGTGGAGGAAGACAGCGAGGGACTGATTATCCTGAAGGCGGCTGGAGGAAGCCCCAGGTTTGTATAAAACTTTAATTTCATCTGTCTCAGGTTTACTTTGTTACACAGTAGTACTATACTCTAAATATGCACTCCCCAGAGCTGCAGGGAATCCACTGAGAATGCTGTGCACATTGAACACAGAGGTGTTGTCTGTTTACAATCTCCTCATTTCCCTGCAGAGTACCTGCACATCATTCTTACATGTACCCACACTTACATTGCCTAGGGCCTGATAGATGTTCTTTGTTCCGGTTTGTACCTTTTACAAGTACTCTTACCAAGGACTAGTTTTAGTCTAAAGGGAATAAATATAGTAGTCTACATATCCTTCTCACTTCAGTTGTCTTGTAAAATTCCTAAGCGTTGGCAGTTGAGACGAATTTCATGTTACATACTTTTAATCAACAAAATTGTAATATGCAAATTAGAGGAGTCGGAGTCGAGGAGTCGGAGTCGGTGGAATCCTAAACTGAGGAGTCGGAGTCGGTGGATTTTTGGACCGACTCCACAGCCCTGCTTTGAACTCCCCTGCAGTAAAAAAAATCTGAAGCTGCTTTCTTTTGATGTAGAAGTGCTTCAGAAAGTAGGACTGTCTCTGACCCAAGTTGGGTCGGAGAGTTCAGAAGGCTCTTTTGCATAGATAACATCTGAAGTTTCTCATGCTGGGAATACACCATGAGATTTTTTTGTCAGATAAATGGTTCAATAGATAATCTCTGGCATGCCTGATCTGATTTCTGTTCAGTTTCTCATGAAAGGGAATGGAAATCGATTAGAAACACGATTGGAAAATCAATCGCACAGTAAATCTGCAGAAAAATCTTGTGTATTCACAGCATTAACTCTTCCTGTTCTGAAAACAATATGAAACTCTGTTCTTTGCTACTAATGTTCTATTTCTTATGCTGGGAATACACAATGAGTTTCTTTGGCAGATAGATGGCTCGATAGATCATTTACAACAGGTTTGATCGTTTTTCGGATCGATTTTCTCATAGAAGTGAATGAAAACCAATTAAGAAACTGTCGGAAAATCGATCAGCCATTACATCTGCTGAAAAAAACGTATTGTGTATTCCCAGTATTAGCTGTACACATACAATTCATTATATCACTAGTAGACCTTAGCCCCTTTAAAAACAGGCTCTAGGTCTAACTCTCACCGCCGCCAGGCAGTGCTCATGCGTGCGCACCTGGCTCCCTGTCCCTGTCCAGCTGTCCGTGCTGCGCACATGTGCAGTAGCAAACAGCACGGACACCGGGACAGTTGGACGCAGCGGATTAGGGTTTTATTATATAGAATAACTTTATTTTCACTGCAGATTCCCTTTAACAGGAGAGTGTACACATTTTATATCCACTGTAGTTACAAACCACAGGACTATTATGCCACTGTGATCATAGCTATTGACTCACTCAGTGGTGATCGGAAGCAAACAGATTCAGGATTCAGGTACAGATGGGTTTAACAACCTGTTAGAATCTCAGCTAAGCAAAAGAGCTACTGCAAGGCCACACCCTTTCCCTTGAAAGCATATACAGCTGAGGGCGATGTTAGACTTCTGGGTGTGGTCTTCTGCGATGACGCAGCAAGCTGTAATGTAACACATGCAGGCTTTTGTAGCAGACTGGCTGTGCCTGTTTGCCCAGTCAGTAACTGTGTGTGGTTTATACTCCATGTAACTTGATGTGCCCCATGCGAGCAGGTCTTGACTAACCACTGTTGACGTTGTTTAATCTCTGTTACTTACACAGCAATGTTTGCTTTCTGTAGTCACCAACCTGTTAACCTGTGTCTTTGCTTTAGTTCTGTTTATCCAAATCTGACAAGGAGCTGTATGAGAGGGAGGAGAGGCAGGAATTCCAGCAGGAGATCCTGAGGAGAGCTGCTAAAGATCTGCCCATCTATACCACAACAGGCACAAAAGGTGAGTACACGACTCTTTTGGAGCACAGTGCCACAATGCTTTTATAGGTTTTCAGAGCTGCCATAGATATTAAATGGTGTGGCTGCTGCCTCAGAGGCTTCCTGCTTTTACCCTTTAGCAGCCAATTTATTTGGATTCTTGCAAGTGTTCCAGGCCAATTTATTTTAGCACATTTTTTTATTTCTGCGTTACATTTCCCTGCTACTAATTAGTACTGCTGTGATGTGTATTTATGGCCACTTGTCACTAGGGGGCAGTGTGAGACAATAAGAGGACTTCTGCATTCAGTTTCTATATTTTCTGCTATTATAGAGAGATCAAAGCATTCCAAGAAATTATAGCACAATTAGTTCTGCCAAGTTACTAATGGGTTAATGGAAACCTGCAAGGGGAAAAGTGACCTATTTGGGTAGTTGCCTTGGGAGAGGAAAGACTATGGATCCTCCAGCGACTTCCCCATCCTCCTCCACCATGCTGTTCCAGCACTGCTCCCGCTCAAACACAGTCGACAAGGGCTTGTTGATGTAGTGCGGACACGATTTCTGCATAAAAATGTAAGACGAGCCCGATTGTGTCTGTGCTACTGCGCAAGTGCAAGCTACCTGCACAGTAGCACAGACCCAATCAGGCTCGTCTTTTTCCATCAAGGCCCAAGCAGGTCCGTGCTACTGCACAGGCGCAGTGTGGCCGTGCTTCTGGGGTCCTTGTTCCTGAACCGCTTAGTGAAGGAAGACAGGAGAGGTCTCTGGAGGATCCAGACGCTTACCCCCTCCCAAAGTAAGGCCTGGTGCACACCAAAAACCGCTAGCAGATCCGCAAAATGCTAGCAGATTTTGAAACGCTTTTTCTTATTTTTCTGTAGCGTTTCAGCTAGCTTTTTGTGGTTTTGTGTAGCGGTTTTGGTGTAGTAGATTTCATATATTGTTACAGTAAAGCTGTTGCTGAACAGCTTCTGTAACAAAACCGGCGGCAAAACCGCTCTGAACAGGCGTTTTTCAGAGCGGTTTGCGTTTTTCCTATACTTAACATTGAGGCAGAAACGCATCCGCAATCCAAAAAATGCCTCACCTCGGGAGGATTTGTTTCTGCAAAACGCCTCCCGCTCTGGTGTGATCCACCCCATTGAAATACATTGACCAAGCGGATCCGCAGCCGCAAGCGGCTGCAGAAACGCTGAGAAAGCCGCTCGGTGTGCACCAGCCCTAAGTATCCGTTTCTTCCCTCCCCCCCAACCTCACAGGTTTACTTCAAAGCCACATACTGATGTCATATTTTTGTCGTTAGATAAAATTGTTAGCGATCGTCTCTTGCAAAAATCTAGTGTCTGTACAGATGTCCCACACCATTTTTTTGTTATGCTTCTTCATATAATGATACTAAACGACAAACAAATGCCTCCGTAGAAGCGCATACCTGCGCGAAACGGTCATAAGGCCCACAGTGCCCTGCACCCACCGCCACCCACACTGCTTCATTTACTGATACGTCCTCCATTGCACAATGCTATGTGTTTTATATGCGTATGTCTCAGTATGGAATAAAATGCTGAATGCGGTGCCGGTCTCCTCTCCTCTCTCTCCCACAAATGCAAATGTGTTGTATTCTTCACACCACTGGCTGCTGCTCACTTGTTTGTTGCTCTGATCTGCCTCCCCACTCCATGTAACCGAACGGGCTGCTCAGCTACGTCCATGCAGGGGTTATCCTTGTGAAGGGAGGACGGGCCAGCCAGTACACGCATTGAAAGGAGATGCTGACAAGCATCTATACACAATAGCATATACTGCAAATACATTTCCAATTTTTCCCCCCTATGCATATGGTAAATAGAACTTATTTGAGAAAAAAGATATAAATCTTGTCTTCAGTTGATGAAATCGCTATTTTATGATCTCCACATAATTCAGCTAAACTGAAACTGGGGATGCCCTGAAAAGTTTTTCTTTTTACAAGTCCCTCGTCTTCAGATTACTATTATTTATTGTATTTATAAAGCGGCAACATATTACGCAGCGCTGGACTGTAAAGAGGAACTCCAGTGAAAATAATGTAATAATTATGTATAAATGATTGTCTGTGTTTTTCCATTGTAAAATCTTTCCTCTCCCTGATTTACCTTCTGACATTTATTACATGGTGACATTTTTACTGCTGGCAAGTGATGTAGCTGCTGCTTGCTGTTTTGGCAGCTGGAAACAGCTGTAAACAGCTATTTCTCACAATGCAACAGGGTTCACAGACAGGATACTGCCAAGAGTACGTACTCAGAATTTCTTTGTGGGAGGGGTTTCACCACAATATAAGCCATACAGCGCCCCCTGATGGTCTGTTTGTGAAAAAGAATAGATTTCTCATGTAAAAGGGGGTATCGGCTACTGATTGGGATAAAGTTCAATTCTTGGTCGGAGTTTCTCTTTAAAGGACCACTATTGTGAAAATTGTAAAGTACATATAAACACATACAAATAAGAAGTACATTTCTCCCAGAGTAAAATGAGCCATAAATTACTTCTTTCCTATGTTGCTGTCACTCACAGTAGGTAGTAGAAATCTGACAGAACCATCAGATTTTGGACAACTCCATCTCTTCATGGGGGATTCTCAGCAAGACTTTTATTCTTTATAAAGACATTCTCTGGAAAGGATTTGTACGATGCTGGCCAGCCTCCCTGCTCGCTACACACTTTTTTGGCAGTTGGACAGTGCAACTGCCATTCACTAGGTGCTTTTGAAAATAAACAAAACCTTAAAGAGAACCTGAACTGAAAATAGTCAAAATAACCATACACAAGTCATCCTTACCTCCTGTGTAGTCTACTCCTCAATCTCTTTCTTCTCTCCTGCATCTCATTTGTTCATTGTGATCAATGGAATTCTCCGTCCTCGATTTTAAAAATGGCCATTACCCCATAACAGCTTCCTGGTCAGCACGCTGCTAAACTGTAATATCACCCACTTGAAACATAGGGAAACATGGACATTACCTTGCGCATTCAGTTGTAACTGACAGCTGCTGCTATAAAACTGACAGCAACTGGTATATTTCAGTTCTGACAAAATATTGTCAGAAATGGAAGGGATTACTGTAAGAAGAAAATGGGGAGCTTCTGAGCGGAACTGATGGAGAGGTTAGTTTGTCGTGTTTATTTTAAATTTTCCTCGCTTCTGGTTCCCTTTAAGTTTACAGACAATATTTATGGGTGACATACAGCAATAAGTCAATACAGTAATACAAGAAATACCAGATCACGCAGCACAGTATGAGTACAATGTAATGCTTAGTCACTGGACGGGAGCATGGAGATTAGGCAAGTCGAGTTCGCTGAGATCCATAGGATGGGTGCACAGTAATGGAGGTGCGTGATTAGGTAGGACACACAAGGAGGAGGACCCTGCCGAAGGCTTACAATCTAGAGGGAGAGGTAGGGACATGAAAGGTAGGGGACCAGAGTTCAGCTGCGGGTTTAGATCAGAATTAAAAATATAATGACTAATAATAATAAGATAACTTACAAATATTTTTTTAGGGTTCTTTCTTTATTGGGTCATATAATTGCTGCATGTTTAGGTGGCATAGTGACTAACATTCTTGCCTTGCCGAGTCCGAGGGTCTAATCTCGGCCCATTCAAGTAATCCCTTTAATGATTATACAACAATTATACATGAAATACATCGGTTTCTTGCAAGCTTCGAAACTGAAAAGTGTACCTGAGATGTGAATAAAGAAAGATTTGATACACACCCAGGGGCTTCCTCCAGCCCCATAACCACTGCTGAGTCCCTCACCGTTCTCCAGAGTGCCTCCGTTCTCCGGCTGTTGGTCCCGGTAATCTTGCTCAGTCGGGTCAATGGGGGTCTTCTGAGCATCCGCGGCCCCTCTGCGCATACACAAAAGAGCCCGACTGGCATGGCTGAGCCAGTTACCGGGAACGATAGCCGGAGAACTGAGGCACTCAGGCTGACGGCGAAGGACTCTGCAGTGCTTATGGGGCTGGAGGAAGTCCCGGGTATGTATCAAATCTTTATTCCCGTCTCAGGTTTATTAAGTTTCTTCTCCAGGCAAGATTCAGAACGGCAAAGCCGTGACTGGGACATGCTGAGACTTGCACATTATTTTGTAGGCTACAGATTATTATTTAGTATTTATATGGGGCTGATCTCTTCCAAAGCAATGGCATATATAGCGTTCCCCACTCTCAAAGGGCTGAATATCATTTGGCAATCTATAAAGCGATGATCACACTTATTGCCTTTTTAGAATTTTGGTAGTTATCCGCAATATTGGTTATCGGACAAAATTGGTGATCAATTACAGTGGAAATCCTCTATTGTGATAATTGACTGAGATACAGTGGCATAGTGGATCGCATACCTGCCTTGCAGATCGGAGTCAGGGCACTATCTGCATGGACTTGGTGGATTCTCCAAGTGTCTGTGTGGGTTTCCTCTGGGCACTTCAGGTACTTCTCACATCCCAAAATCTTACATAAGTTACACTGAACCTAAGGTGAAAATAAACCGATGCGATAAACAATTATATTATATTTATCCTCCTATTCTTATAAATGACTTTTTTTTTTTTTTAAAGTATGCAATGGTTTTCTTTTATATTTACACATTTACAAAGTAGGTTGAATGTTTTACAGTCTCTGCTCAATGGCAGCCTATCAGTGTCCTGGAGTTAAAATACATAAACTATTGACCTCTTCCTATCTTCCACTGCACTAAGTTGTATTCTGCTAGGAAAACTTTTATGGCTGTAATTTGCTTATAAGTGATGTCTACTATATTCCCACAAGGTACCAACAAGACAGAAACATGCCTGAAAATGAACTATTTCAGGCAGCAAAATAAAAGTAAAATAGCCTGGTTATTGTTTTGTACTGTACATGTTTATCTCCTCATGTCTCATGTTGCCTCGAGTACACCTTAACCTCTTGAGAACCATGGGCTTACACCCTACTAAACCCGCCCCCTCTCCCCCCAAATGACTGGGCTATTTTTTGCTAGTTAGACCACTGTAGCTCTAAGACCTCGCTGCAGGGCTGTACAACTCTGCACACGAGTGATTTATCCTCCCCCCCCCCCCCCCCCCCCCAGAAATTTCTGTTGGGCTCTGATCCATGCAGGCATGTTTTTTTTTTTTGGGGGGGGGGGGGGGGGGGGGTTATTCATTTGTATTTTTTTTTTTTTTTTTCAATATTACTATTTTTTTTTTCCTGCCCACCCCTCCCTCCCCTATCAGCCAATCACATCGATCGGCTGTCGTAGGCATCAGCCTAGATCGCAGCACTGTACAGTGTAAATAGACAGCTAAAAGTCTCCTAGCAGCGATCACCGCTGGGAGATGCGTCATTCAAGCAGAGATGTGCAAAATCCCGCCACAGGACATGACGCCAACTGGTGTGATGCGGTTGTTGGGGGGGGGGGGGGGAGAGGGGATTAATTAGCTTCCCCCTAAATTGGCTCTAGGCTACGATGGACATATGACTATGGTAGGGATTAGATTGTGAGCTTCTCTGAGGGAAGGTTGTGACAAGACAATATACCCTGTACAGCACAGCACAATATAAACACAAAATAATAATAATATTATATAGCAAACAGGTAATCGCCTGAAAATGTTACTTTTCTGGATCTGCAGATTCTGGCCTCTATAAATAGACCACAATATGTTGTCTGTGACCATTTCCATGTCAGGTCTCCTTATAGCTGCCTCATTCATTTATGTGAATCTATTAAAAACAAGTTGCTGCACAAGTTATGACACTGCGCCTACTTTATTTCTGAAGTGTCTGTAAACAAGGCAAACAAAGGCTGGGTTGGCCTCATGTGTCATATTCTTGTCACTTGTGCTGCTTGTTTACATTCCTCTGCTGTTTGCATCTGTCACTTTCCTCAACTTGATCTCATTGCTGCTGCTGCTGTTTGTGCAGATCTGTGAATGGAGCAGACATCAGATAGGGCAGCACAATAATCCTCTAAAGGCTTGTGTCCTCTGCCAGATCCAATACATTGACCATAGTAATTGCTAAGCACTTTTCATCACGCTGTAGAACTGGTGTTTTTTATTAGGACCCAGAGGTATTCTGCCTGTAGATTCCCTGTCAGTGCATCATCCCATTTGGCCTGGTATCAAGCGGTTGAGCAGAGCGCAGTTATATCTGTATATCCTACATATACAGACTAGTTACTGCTGAATCTACATCTGCTGGGGACTCTGCAGCAGGTTGGTGATGGCACTGCAGTGCAAGTCATATTGTTTCCAGGCTGCAGTATAACATATTGTACTGCAGTGTGCCTAGTATAGCATTTCAGCTACAGTATAAGAGGTAGGACCAGTTTAGTCCTGCAGTGCAGAATTTAGGGTTAAATTACAGCAACTTGCAGCTTGCTGCAGTAGCTGAGTAGCACTATAATAAATACAGGATGCCATTAACTGTGCAGTACTGTTCCTTACAAAATACAAGCCATAAAGGTTTAAAGTGGCCACACACTGATTTTAGGCTGCATTTCCACTTGTGCGGTGGCAATCGTCGCGGGAAAAATTTGCATGCGGGTCCATGCGAATTTTCATGCGAATTCGCATGGATGACGATGTATGCGAATTTAACCATGGCAGTGCTGGTGTGATTTTCCATGGTTTATATGCGAATTTGCATGAAAATTCGCATACCCAAACCGCATGCGAATTTCCTAATAAATATATTGTATGCGATTCGCATAGCGGTATGCGAATTCTGATGGCTCTGCCATGCGGATTTTTTTCTGCACAGAAAAATGCAAATGAATCCTGACAAGTGGAAACCGTCCCATTCACTTGTATTGCTATGCAAATTCGCATGTGAAAAACGCATGCGAATTCGTGATAGTGGAAATGGGCCCTTCTTGTGTTGATTTTTGGCTCATTCAATGCCCCAACATGCCACTACGATTGATCATTAGATCATTTTCTACTGAAATCTATCAAATTGGTTGAGCATAGCGGTTGGAAAACTCTGATCGACGGCAGGTTGGGAGTGGCGGCAGATCGACGGCCCATAGCGTTGCACTGCATTGAACAATCCACAGCTGCGGCTCAATTGTCTGCTTTGTGTTCTGTTATATTTGCAAAATCAAACTGTCAAATTAGTTCTTATCAGCAACTGTGAATAGACTGCAGGAGAGCTCTGTTAAAGAGAAACCATAACCAACAATTGAACTTTATCTCAATCAGTAGCGGATATCCCCTTTCCCATGAGAAATATTTACCTTTTCTCAAACTGATAATCAGGGGGCTCTGTATGGCTAATATTGTGGTGAAACCCCTCCCACAGTGTGATGTCAGGACTTAGGTCCTGACAGTTTCCTGCCTGTGAACCTCATTTCATTGTGGAAAATAGCGGTTTACAGCTGTTTCCAACTGCCAAAAAAAGCAAGCAGCAGTTACTTCCAGTGACATCACCTGCCAGCAGTAAAAATGTCACCATGTGATAAATGTCAGAATGTAAATCAGGGAGAGGAAAGCTTTTGCAATAGGCAAAAACTGATTAAATCATTTATACATCATTATTGTAAAAATGAAGCACTTTTTAAATTACATTATTTTCACTGGAGTTCCTCTTTAAGGCAGCTCTCCATAATCCGTAATCACCGAGGCTTAGTCATCCCTGCAGAAGTGAAACGAAGTTAAAACTTCAGGTTTTTTTTTTTTTAGGATTTTCATAATGATTTTTCTTATATTTTTTCCATTAAGGTTATCAAGCTGGAGCAGGGGCGTAACTACTGGGGAGCAGCTACTCTGTAGGGCAGCCCAGAGCTGTAAGGGGCGTAACTACTGGGGAGCAGCTACTCTGTAGGGCAGCCCAGAGCTGTAAGGGGCGTAACTACTGGGGAGCAGCTCCTCTGTAGGGCAGCCCAGAGCTGTAAGGGGGCGTAACCACTGGGGAGCAGCTCCTCTGCAGGGCAGCCCAGAGCTGTAAGGGGGCGTAACTACTGGGGAGCAGCTCCTCTGTAGGGCAGCCCAGAGCTGTAAGGGGGCGTAACTACTGGGGAGCAGCTCCTCTGTAGGGCAGCCCAGAGCTGTAAGGGGGCGTAACTACTGGGGAGCAGCTCCTCTGTAGGGCAGCCCAGAGCTGTAAGGGGGCGTAACTACTGGGGAGCAGCTCCTCTGTAGGGCAGCCCAGAGCTGTAAGGGGCGTAACTACTGGGGAGCAGCTCTTCTGTAGGGCAGCCCAGAGCTGTAAGGGGGCTGCAACGACTTCTTCAATCCCTCTAATAAAAGGGCTCCATCCTTCAGATGAGTTGCTTTGGAGGCTACACTTGTTATGGGGGTGAAGATTATGATGCCCACATCGGTTTTATGACCCTTGTAAGATGGACCCCAGGCTGTGATGGTCTCCAGGGGTATCCCCATGAAAGTCTTGCTGCCGTGATATATATATATAATCATTGCATCACTCTGTCACATTTGCAATTTTAAAACCACACTTTGTCTTTTAAGCTATAAAACAGAGCAGAGCTAATGACCCTTTGAACTTTCCTGCAGTAAAACCTTATATCAAGCTGTCTCTCACTGTTTTTGGCTTTTTAAGTGCTTCAGAAAACAGGACTGTATTGGACCATGTTGGTCTAATAGCTCAGAGAAGCTCTTTTGCATAGGTAACTGAAGTTTTTTTTTAACTCTTCCTGTACTGGAAAACAATGAGACTATTTTCTTTACTACTAATGTTCTATTTCATAGCTGTACTACACATACAAGTCATTATCTCATAAGTTTATTTTCGCTTCAGGTTTGCTTGAAGTTTTTGTACACGAACCTTTCCACTCTTTCTTTCTGTGGTAGAGTGGGGGTTGTTAGATTTAGGTGTTAAGATTTAGAAGGTCAGGGAGACGGGTTAGAGAGGGCCTCCATGCAAAATAAAAAAATCCATCAGTGCTGCTGCATTGAAAAGTTATATTTAACACCGGAGTCTTGTCCCACGAAGCTGTCCCGAAGACCCCGCACCAGTACACTTCCGCCTCCCCTCTCTCCTCCGAGATAAAACGCCTAGCAATTTTTCTAGGCGAGGAGGCGGGGCCAGGTGCCGGAAGTTTAGTGTTGCAGGACTTCTATAACTTTTCAATACAGCAGCGCTGACGGATTTTTAAATTATTTTTTTGCATGGAGATCCTCTTTAAAGAGTAGCTATCAGCCATACTATCTCAGAAAAAAACCCCACAAATGTAAGTAGATAGATACTTGCTCTACTTACATAACATAGGTACACAGGTGACCACGTTTTGATTTTAGTGATTCTTCTACAGTAAAAAAAGAGAATCTTTCTTAGCATTTCCCATTTTAAGTTTGGCTATTTTGAAGCCAACCCTGATGTCATTTCCTCCCTTACTCTCCTTTGCCTGCTTTGCCCGCCCTCCACTATAGAAAGTGCATTGTCTCAGCATGAGAAATACTGGACAATCAGAGAGGAACAGAGGTGTGGGAGGGGAAAACAGGAGGGAAAGAGGCTTCATCCAATCACGCTGCATTAGTCTGAGGGGGGAGTAAAGAAGCAAAAAAGGACAACCCAGCATGCCCTGCAACTTCCTTTTTGCGTACCAAATTTTGTTTGTACCAAATAAGAGTCAGGTGAACTGGGGAATTATCATTTATCAACAAGAAAAGTAATAGAGATTTTAACTTTTGGATTACATGGTTAACATCCTTATTACTTGTTTACCGGATAAAAATAAAGAATACATTTTTTATTTTATGCGCAACAGTTACACTTTAATGTTAAGGGAGAAAGTTTGGGATCGGCATCAATGAAAGTTTACTCCAAGGGAAAGGGAAAGGTTAGGGTTAGTTGATCGGTGGAAAGGGCGTGTGGAGGGTGAGTATCTTTTATTAAAGCTTACCTAGAGCTGCAGGCTGAGCATGAATGTGAACAGTCACCAATGCAGCTCAGGTATAGTCCTTGCTATACTGCAGTTAGGCCTAGTGCACACCGAGCGGTTTTTGAAGCGATCCGCAAACTGCTTCCGCCTTGGAAAACGCTTGGCTAATGTATTTCAATGGGCTGGTGCATACCGGCGGTTTGCGGTTTTTAGCAAAACGCAAACGTGGGTCCTGCAGCACTTTTGCGGTTTGCAGAAGCGTTTCTGCCTCAATATAAAGAATAGGAAAATCTCAAACCGCTCTGAAAAACGCAAGATAAGAGCGATTTTCCAGGCGTTTTTGTTACAGAAGCTGTTCAGTAACAGCTTTACTGTAACAATATATGAAATCTGCTACACAAAAACACTCCAGAAAACGCTAGGCATGTTTAGAAAACGTCTCTAAACATGCCTAGAATCGCTCTGAAATCTGCTCCAAAAACCTCTAGCGTTTTGAGGATCTGCTAGCGCTTTTGGTGTGCACTGGGCCATAGTGTTAGTTTGGAATTTATGGTTGTGGGCATCTCCATAGTTCTGGGCTGAGGCTGGCAGACAGAAGCTGATGAGACTGCAGAATATGGCAGTACATCAAGAGAGAGCAGAACAGAGAGCTCCCTGTGCCAGTGTCACAGCTGCACTGTGGAGGTGACTGACACTTTCTGTCTTGTCCCTGACCTCAGACACACAGAGCCATTCATGTTCCTTACAGAGGAGGCAGCGCCTACCATCTCACTTTTGTGCAAAACAGTCTGCTCTTACCAATATATTTCAAAGGAGGCAACAGCAATAATTATGAGGGTGAACTCTGGAATTGGGTGAGCTGCTGGTTGCTTTTTACAAATATAAGAAAATCTGGCTGTGGATGTTTCGTAGTAAACTGATGACCAGCTATTGGTTTTCTGTGCCCTGTGTTTTTTAGGTAACCTATCGAGAGAAATATTTAAACCACCATTTCTTGCTTTTGAATTGTAAAGTGAAGAATATCAATTCAATTTCAGTTATCCTTCAGGCATGCAAGTGACAGCTTTTATCTTGTCAGACCGTTGTTAGATTTTAGCGTAACCCTTCTGATGAGAAATTAAGGCAGTATAACACTTTCCATGCAGAGACCATCTGAGGGCAGGGGAGAGGTAGAAAAAGGTCAATAGTTCACATATTTTTAGCTCTGGGACACTTGACAGACTGCCATTGAGCAGAGACAATGAAACATTAAATCTATAGTACTTTGTAAATGTTTAAACCTAAAAGAAAACCGTGGGATATCTAAAGTCATTTTTAGAGGAGGATAGATGAAGTTGTTTTGCATAGGTTTGTTTTCACCTTGGGGTTCAGTTCAACTCCACTGGCTGCATGCTTGTTGCCAGGGTTGGGAAGTTGGTACAAAAATCATTCTCTTCAGTTTATCGAACCTCCAACTCAAGGTACCCAAAATTACTCCAACTCCTCTACTCAGACTCCACTGCCCTTGCAGAGTTATGGAGTGGGTATGAAAATCCTCTAACTCAGTCTCCTCAGTTTGTGAAACCTTCTACTCCCAAAAAGTGTTCCGACTCCGCAGCCCCGCTTGTTACACACCTGTGTCAAACATGGTCATCTTCTGAGGGAGTGGCCTAGTGCCGTGGTAAGCAACACAGCCCTAGGTGGCTGTTCTTTCTCACTTGGTTCTTGCTGCTCTCTTTTAGTTTGGGGATTTTGACACAATTTTTTACCTAAACATACACTGCTAAAATTGGTGTACTTATTGATACACATGACAAATGCTCATTTGTGGCATACCTTTAGTGTGTGTGTGTGTGTGTGTGTCTGTCTGTCTGTCTGTCTGTCTGTGTCTGTCTGTGTCTGTCTGTGTCTGTCTGTGTCTGTCTGTGTCTGTCTGTGTCTGTCTGTGTCTGTCTGTGTGTGTACACAGTAATAGACAATCTGTTTTTATAGAACATTATATTTTTAACAAACTGTTGGTATGATATTTTATATTATTCTGCGAACTCTAACAGAAACACCAACTTTAACTTGCTGTGATTTGTTTTATAACGTATTAATTTCTTTGACTCCAGCTATCAGGTACTGTGAGAGATGCCAGCTGGTCAAACCTGACCGATGTCACCATTGCTCAACCTGCGACGTGTAAGTCTTTCTACTGTGTCAAAGTTTTCTGAAGGTCTCTTCATGCTTATTGCATTAGCACATAGTGCACCAGTGTCGGCTACACTATCTCGCCTGAGTCGTAAATTGTGCCTGCTATTTCCTGTCTCACTGAGCTGATTCCACTGGCCAACTATCAACATTTATAGTCCTGTGATATTGGTGACAGGTTGGGGGGCATCCGTCTAGTGATAGTAGGGCAATGGAAACCGCTTGGTGAGGAATGAAGGAGCAGGCATAATTTATGATTCGGGCCTAAGGCCACATACACACATCAGACCATAGTCTTTGGAAAATGAAAGATCACAGACCAATTTTACCCCCTTCCATGTAGTATGAGAGCCATACCTACGCAGTCTATTCTATGGAGCTAAACTCCCTGTCTGACAGAAATCTTTGCAAGATGCTGCACACACAGATGCTGTACAGACACAAAAGATCAGTATCTGCAAAAGATCTGTTCCTGCAAAAGATCCGTTCCTGCAAATTGCATTCATAGTCTATGAGATCTGCAGATCATCATACACACCTTGTTTAACTGACATTCATCTGCAGATCAGACAATCATCTGCAGATCTGAAAATCCATCCTGGTGGATCTGATCTGCAGATGAATGTCTGTTAAACAAGGTGTGTATGATGATCTGCAGATATCATATACTATGAATGCATTTTTCAGGAACAGATCTTTTGCAGGAACAGATCTTTTGCAGGAACAGATCTTTTGCAGGAACAGATCTTTTGCAGGAACAGATCTTTTGCAGGAACAGATCTTTTGCAGGAACAGATCTTTTGCAGGAACAGATCTTTTGCAGGAACAGATCTTTTGCAGGAACAGATCTTTTGCAGGAACAGATCTTTTGCAGGAACAGATCTTTTGCAGGAACAGATCTTTTGCAGGAACAGATCTTTTGCAGGAACAGATCTTTTGCAGGAACAGATCTTTTGCAGGAACAGATCTTTTGCAGGAACTGATCTTTTGCAGGAACTGATCTTTTGCAGGAACTGATCTTTTGCAGGAACTGATCTTTTGCAGGAACTGATCTTTTGCAGGAACTGATCTTTTGCAGGAACTGATCTTTTGCAGGAACTGATCTTTTGCAGATACTGATCTTTTGAATGTCTACAGCATCTTTGTATGCAGCATCTTGCAAAGATTTCTGTCTGATGGGGAGTTCAGCTCCATAGAATAGACTGTGTAGAGTATGGCTCTCATACTACATGGAAGGGGGTAAAATTGGTCTGTGATCTTTCATTTTCAAAAGACTATGGTCTGATGTGTGTATGAGTCTTAAAGGGATACTGTAGGGGGGTTGGGGGAAAATGAGTTGAACTTACCTGGGGCTTCTAATGGTCCCCCGCAGACATCCTGTGCCCACGCAGCCACTCACCGATGCTCCGGCCCCGCCTCAAGTTCACTTCTAGAATTTCAGACTTTAAAGTCTGAAAAACACTGTGCCTGCGTTGCCGTGTCCTCGCTCCCGCTGATGTCACCAGAAGCGTACTGCGCAGGCCCAGTATGGTCTGTGCCTGCGCCATGCGCTCCTGGTGACATAAAGGGAAACGAGGACACGGCAACGCAGGCGCAGTGTTTTTCAGACTTTAAAGTCTGAAATTCCAGAAGTGAACCAGAGGCGGGGCCGGAGCATCGGTGAGTGGCTGCGCGGGCACAGGATGTTTGCGGGGGACCATTAGAAGCCCCGAGTAAGTTCAACTCATTTTCCTCCGACCCCCCCCCCCCCCCCCTACAGTATCCCTTTAAGTGTCACTGCACAAAAGAGTGGACATGGGCTGTATATGGAGATTGCCATATTTATTTCTTATCAACCAATACCAGTTGCCCGGAAGTCCTGATGATCTCTTCGACTGAAATAGAGTCTAAATCACACACCTGAAAGAAGCATGCAAAATCTTGTCAGATTTTTGTCAAATATCTAAACTGCATGCTAGTTCAGGGTCTATGGCTAAAACTATTAGAGACAGAGGATTAGCAGGACAGCCAGGCAATTAGTATAGTTTAACATAAATAAATGTCAGCCTCCACATCCCTCTCACTTTAGGTGAGATGCATCCCCTTATTAGCTTATGTGATTGGCTCCCAGTGATCACAGGTTCGGAAGCCAATGAAGTCGGCTCCTGACTGGCTCACAAAGCTCTGATGTCATAGCGACAGCAGAGCGAGTGGCCTGCAGCGATGGCAGAGTGGCGCGATCAGTGGGAGCGTGTGGCGCTGTAAATAAAATCTACTCCCTGGCAGGGATAACAGGTCCCACACGGTGTAGATTTCAATTAGCTGCATCTGGAAGCATAATAATTTTATTTTATTTTTTTACATAAGTACTGGTAATTAAAGAGAGCCAGAGACGAAACACCCTCATGTATTTTACTACATTTATCAGTGGGGACATGACCGTAAACACCTACACTGCTCTCTATTTCATTCTTCTCTGCTCAATTTGCCTGTAATCAGCCCTGATAAGAATCCCGGACTGAGCATTCAGTCTAGGTTTGACCTGGAATCATAATAGCTGAGTCAGTCTTCTGTAAAGTCCTTTCAAGCCCAAGCTCGCCACCTTCTGGCTCAGCTGCAGCCCTGCTTGTCTATAGTTTCATAGAGCCTAGACAGCACATCCAGAACAACTCGTAACCCGTAAGCAGAAGGGTTATGAGCCGGCGGCCATATTGGATTTTTCCTGGAGCAATAATGGATAAAAAAACATTCAAAAAGGCACACCAGAGCGGCGAAATTGTCAGGTAGAGCAATTTATTCTTTACAAGCCATCGACTGATATGTTTATTTTGTGTGAAACGTTCATCTCTGGTTCCCTTTAAAGAGAACCCGAGGCAGGGTTCTAACAACAAAATCCCCATACAGAGGCTGGGTCTGCCTCTAGAGCCCAGCCTCTGTTGCTATTCAGATTCCCCCTATGCCCCCCCCCCCCCCCTCTCCTGCACCGCTCCGGTCCCCGCCCGCGTCCCTTCCCTCCAATCAGCAGGGAGGGAAGGGATGTGGGCGGGGACCGGAGCGATGCAGGAGGAGGGGGAGCGGTGAGAATGGCATTATGGAGGTAAACACAGCCCGCTCTGACAAGCTGCGTGTCATTTATGGGGTCTCGCAGAGTTATTGCGGTATCAATAGCGACACAGCTGAACTGATTAACCTGACTTTTATACATAGGAGACTGCAGATTTTAGCATCTGGGTAGTCACTCCTCCTTGTCTCTTCTGTACTCCTAGCTCCTAGACATCCATTGTGGAATTATGTAACAGGCCACCTTTCTGTGTCCTTACTTTAACCACTTCAGCCTTCAGTGTTTTTTCAGCTTATGCATCCAAGCAACTTTCACCTCCCATTCATTCGCCAATAACTCTGGGCTGGTGCTCACCAGAGCGGTTCTGAAGCGTTTTCTAAAACGCTTGCAGGGGGAAAACCGCTTGGCTAATGAAAGTGAATGGGCTGGTGCACACCAGAGCGGTTCGTTTTTTCCACAAACGCATATAGGAAAGTGGAAAACCGCTCTGAAAAACGCTAGATCAGAGCGTTTTTTCAGGCGTTTTTGTTACAAAAGCTGTTCAGTAACCGCTTTTACTGTAACAATATTAGTAATCTGCTACACAAAAACGCTTCAAAAAACACTAGGCATTTTTAGAAAATGTATCTAAACATGCCTAGGAATCGCTCTGAAATCTGTTTCAAAAAAGTCTAGCGTTTTGCAGATCTGCTAGAGGTTTTTGGTGTGCACTGGGCCTTTATCACAACTAAATTATCTATAGCTTGTTTTTTCCGTCACTAATTAGGCTTTCTTTGGGTGGTACATTTTGCTAAGAATTTTTTTCTCTAAATGCACTTTAACCTTTTCGGGACCGGCCGCCTACCCCCCCTTAAGGACCAGGCATTTTGCGCGGGAGGGGGGGTGCGTGCGTTTGGGGGGGTCAGGCGGCCGGATCCCGTCTGTGGCTGGCTATATTTGTGTCCCCCTATGGTGGCCTGTGTCCCCCCCCCCCCCCCCTTCTGCCAGCAGCCTTCACTCACCTTCCAGGCTCCAGCGATGAGCTGCACAGGACCCTCTTCTCCGGCCGGCATCTCCGTTCTATCTGACGATCAGTTCCCGGTCGCGGCTTGATGACGTCATCCAGCCGGGACCCTGCGCTGGCGTCAAACGGAGCGGAGATGCCGGCCAGAGCGGAGGGGGGCGCCGATCGTCGCAGGGAGGTGAGTGGATCCTCTTCTTTCACCCCCTGCCGCCGCAGCTGTCAAACTGATCAATACGATCGGACGGCGATCGTAGTGATCACGTGATCAGCAGCCATACGCGATAGCTGCTGATCACTCGGGGGAGATGTCGAATGTCATATGACAGCTTAATCTCCCCCTCCGGGTGCGCACGATCGCGTCGGGAGCGTAAACTGCGGGCCGGCGTAGATCCTACGCCGCATCAGGCTAGAACAGCCACAAGTGCGGCGTAGGATCTCATAGAGGCGGTCCCGAAAAGGTTAATGGAAATATTATGAAAAAAAATGGAAAAATATAATTAGATTTCGGCCATTATAGTTTTAAAATAATACATGCTGCCATAATTAAAACCCATGTATTTTATTTGCCCATTTATCCTGCTTATTACAGCATTTCAATTATGTCCCTATCACAATGTATGGGCCAATATTTTATTTGGAAATAAAGGTGCATGTTTTCTGTGCATAACTATTTACAAGCTCATAATTTAAAACATAATACTAACATACCCTCTTGACATGCATGTTTAAAAAAAGTTCAGACCCTAAGGTAAGTATTTTTTTTATTTTATTTTTTTAATTGTATTTTTTTTTTTATTAACATTTTTATTGGAGTATTTTTCGGAGAGTGTGGGAAGTAATTCGTTAATTATAAATGTAAGTGTGGTAATGTTTATTTTAAAAAAAATTGTATGTAGGTGTAATTTTATTATTTGGCCACAAGATAGTCTCAGTCTTTTTTAGGCATCCAGTAATCGTATAGTACGCTTACAGGGAGTGAAGAGGGGATGTGTTACTACTTATAGAAGCCATCTGTCTTTCTAATGGGGACTTAGATCAATCAATGTTAACTGCGTTCCCATTCATTGAGCTCTGAGCTAACGGGCGGCCGCGGGAGCGCGCTTGATCGCCAGCGGCAGCCCGCACAAGCAGGGGCAGCCTTTTGAACGTAGTAGCTATGTCCAATGGGCTTAAGTAGTTAATATACAGAATTTATATTAGTCGTAGGTGTAACATTTGAGGCTTCCGCTATCCTGTACATTGAAATTGTGCAGCCAAGGCTCTACATGCACGGAGGTTGTATGTTCCCTCCTCCCCATGTCTTCATGGGTTTCCTCCAGGCACTCAAGTTTCCTCCCACATCCCAAAAACATACAGATAAGTTAATTTGCTTTCCCCCTAAATTGGCCCTAGACTATGATACATACACTACACGATACATACATAGACATTATAACTATGGTATGGATTAGATTGTGAGCCCCTCTGAGGGACAGTTTCTGACAAGACAATATACTCTGTACAGCGCTGTGGAAGATGTTGGCGCTATATAAATAATAAATGGATTACCGTATGTCTTGCAGATGTGTACTGAAGATGGACCATCACTGTCCTTGGTAGGTGCCATTCCATTATATATAGATTGTATTGTTTTGCGTCTGACATTTGTTACTCTTCAGTTCAAACTGCTCCTTTTTTTATCCCCAGGGTGAATAACTGCGTGGGATTCTCCAATTATAAATTCTTCCTGCTGTTCCTCATGTACTCCTTGCTGTACTGCCTCTTCATTGCTGCTACTGTTCTGCAGTATTTCATTCGCTTCTGGACGGTAAGGGGCTGACTGTTTTACTGGGGTTCTGTAGGCTTCAATGTTCTGATGTTCTGTAGGCTTCAAGGGATAGTCACTTGTAGCAAGCATAAAGATGCAAGGTCCAATAACCTGGTGACCTGTTTTGGTAGAGTAGGTGAAATGCTGTGAAAGAATAGTTTGTTGGAGTTTTAGTGAATTGGATTCTCACTGGTGGTGCTATTTGCCCAGTGAAAGGAACTTTATAACTGAATATCTTTTTAAAGCACAGCACACAATGAAAAGTCTTTATTCCACATATAGTTGAGAAATTCACTGCTCTGCATTTGTTCTGCCAGATCAAAAGCCTCGTCTACACGAGGCGATCCTGCGGCTCAATTAGCCGCCGGATTGCCTCTTCCGCAACCCTCGCGCGTACCCGCAGCGTCCCCGCTCGCCCGCGCGTGCTTAGGATTCGATCCTCCGCTCGTCCCCGCCGCTTATCTTCCGCTCGATTCCCTGCCATTGTCCCCTCGTGGGGAGCGAGCAGGGAATCGGCGGTGGCGAGATCCGACCTGTCGGATCTTATCAATCGAGCCGCATTAGCGGCTCGATTGATAAGGCACATCGTGGAAACCTTGCTCCGTGTAGAGGGGGCTAAAATATCTTATTGATTCTTATCAGCAGCTGTGCATAGACTGCAAAGGAGCTCTGCTGTGGCTGTCTCCCCATACAATAAACACTGAGGCTTAAAGAGAACCCGAGCTGGTCAAAACAGTTAAACTTCAAATGATCAAATAGAAAAAAAATTACACATACCTGGGTGCTTCCTCCAGGCTAATCGGTCCTTCGCTGTCTTTCTCTGCCACCTAGAACCTCCGTTAGATGCCCTGTTATCTTCGCCAGTTGGCACAGGTACAGTTCAGCCATGTGCGCTCCCCTGTTGCGCTTGTGACGCAGAACACTTCCATCTGGGGGAGCGCGCACGGCCAGACTGCGCCTGCACTGACTGCCGAAGATAACTGCATCTACTGGAGAATCTTGTGGAGCAGGATGGCGAGGCCTGAAAGGGGCTGGAGGAAGCCCCCAGGTATGTATAATTTGTTCACTATTTGATCGTCTCAGATAAATCTTCTGAAAGTGGACACAAGGAAAAGAGAGCTATGCACCTTGTGTGTTTTTAGAGAGAAGAGCCTGTCTAATTCCGCCTCATCTTCAAGTAATCATAAGTGCAATTTGATCTCTCAGCTATGTTAGCACAGAAATTTAGCAGTCCTCGGCAGACAGAGCTAATATGTAAACACAGGGTGTTAACCCTTGGTCTGCTTCCATGAAAGCAGGACAAAGACACACTGCAGTGGTGACACTTTGTTGTAAGCTGCTACAATGAAATGTTTTTCTTTAAAGACTATTCTGCTGTTGCTTCTCTTTTAGAGCAGAGAGGAAGTTCTGAGTTCAAGTCCGCATTAAGTTTGTATAGTCACCATTGAACTGTGTGGTTATTAGCTGTTAAGGAAAAGGCCATTAGGTAGCTTTTAGCAACACTAACATGTTGTCTTTAGCACCCATTGGGCTGTACATCAGTTAGCTGTAGCATTAATACCCCTGCTTAGAGTGAAGGATATTGATTATCTTCTTACAAACCACCTATCAAATGATTTGATACATTAGGTAGCAAGCAAAAAGTTTTTGAAGAAAATGTGTTGAAAATTAGAAAAAAGAGAAACCATAACCGTTTTGGCCAAATTACAAAGGCTAGATGACTGGGGTCTGATAATCTCCAAAGTAGCATGTTTAGGAGATCAAGGCTAAGCCCAGCTGGTCCAATCCCATAGAAGAAATACTTGAGCTCAAATTGACAAAAAAATATGCTGGCTATGACTGAAGTATGTCAGAACACACAGTGCATCATTGCATATGGGACTGCATAGCTGCACATCAGTTATATTGTCCGTGCTGACAGCTGTATATGGCAGCCACCAATGCCCCCAGACCACCCTGCCAGTGTTTTGTCAGACAGATCACATCAGCCGAGGCATAGAGCAGAACGGAGCTCTTGCAAAGTAAGCAACGTGTCTGCACAGCCTCGGGCCTGCATTGTCTCCTGAGGGATCGGCTCCCGATCTCAGGCGGGGAAACCTTAATAGATCATGTTTAGCTTTCAGCCTGATGGAGCATCCATTGGATGTGGTTGAAAATAGAAGACTGAAGACTAACAGAGGCTCTACCTTGCAATTAATAGGACTTGGGAGGATCTGCTACTAACCTCTTGGTAATAAGCTACCAAAGGACACTTTCACTGGTCTATTCGAGTCCATTTTTCAGTAGGACAAAGGGGGACCTACACAGTATTAGGCAGGTGGTGTTTGTTTTGGGTAATAAGTGTGTATCTGAACAGTACAAGAATCTTGATATTGCAGACAATTCATTTTATGGCTGCTGGGGACATCCGTCTCATATTACAGTACAGAAATGGGATTTTTCTGTAAGAATTTGAGGGGTACTTTGTTGTAATGGTTTTTTTTTTTTGTTTTTGGGTTTTTTTTATATCGAGTCCTCCAGCTACAAAATACAGTATAATGAGCTGAATATGTACCTGCTTCCATTTCATAGCAATGCACTTCCCATATAATCCTTATCATACATCACCCTGACTGACCATGACCCTTTCCTCCCCATGCTGTCATCTGCTGATCAGTCCATTCAGGTGTCTAATGAATTGTCTTTGTTTGCGTAAAGCTTTGCCGCAGCAAATCTGAAGAGTCTTGTCCCCAGGTAAAATACCCAGCTGCTGATTTATTGCTGTCCATTCAGCGTTCCCACAAGAAGTAATGCTAAAGGTGTATCTGTCACCCATCCCTTGTGGAGGCAGTGATTTAGTGAGCTGAACTTTCCAATTCAAGAGGCGTTTGTGGCAAATGCCACTTAAACCCAGTGAGTTTGCAAAGGGCAATCTAGAGAATCTAAAAAGCATCAACCCACAGCAACCAGAACTCCATATATGTACTTTTACATGCACATACACACAATGCAACAATATTTCAGGGACACAGAGAGATCTCTTTATCATTCCTTGGTGAAGGGATGTCTGCACAGCCCCAAAAGTAGTGTTAGGGTGATAAATATAAGGCATAGGTGGGCGAGGTTAGGTGTAGGTAAGGTGGGGGGGGGGGGATTAGTGTAAGGCATAAGCATGGGGGAGGTTAGTTAGGCGTAGATATGGGGAGGGTATGGGGGAGGATAGTGTCAGGTGTAGGTAAGGGGGAAGGAAGTGTTAGGTGTGGGTAAGGGGGGAGGATAGTGTTAGGTGTAGGTACGGGGGGAGGATAGTGTTAGGTGTAGGTAAGGGGGGAGGATAGTGTTAGGTGTAGATAAGGGGTAGGATAGTGTTAGGTGTAGGTAAGGGGGAAGGATAGTGTTAGGTGTAGGTAAGGGGGGAGGATAGTGTTAGGTGTAGGTAAGGGGGGAGGATAGTGTTAGGTGTAGGTAAGGGTGGAGGATAGTGTTAGGTGTAGGTAAGGGGGAGGATAGTGTTAGTTGTAGATAAGGGGGGAGGATAGTGTTAGGTGTATGTGAGGGGGGAGGATAGTGTTAGTTGTAGGTAAGGGGGGAGGATAGTGTTAGGTGTAGGTACGGAGGAATGATAGTGTTAGGTGTAGGTAAGAGGGAAGGATAGTGTTAGGTGTAGGTAAGGGGGGAGGATAGTGTTAGGTGTAGGTAAGGGGGGAGGATAGTGTTAGGTGTAGGTAAGGGGGGAGGATAGTGTTAGGTGTAGGTAAGGGGGGAGGATAGTGTTAGGTGTAGGTAAGGGGGGAGGATAGTGTTAGGTGTAGGTAAGGGGGAGGATAGTGTTAGGTGTAGGTAAGGGGGGAGGATAGTGTTAGGTGTAGGTAAGGGGGGAGGATAGTGTTCGGTGTAGGTAAGGGGGGAGGATAGTGTTAGGTGTAGGTAATAGGGAGGATAGTGTTAGGTGTAGGTAAGGGGGGAGGATAGTGTTAGGTGTAGGTAAGGGGGAGGATAGTGTTAGGTGTAGGTAAGGGGGGAGGATAGTGTTAGGTGTAGGTAAGGGGGGAGGATAGTGTTCGGTGTAGGTAAGGGGGGAGGATAGGGTTCGGTGTAGATAAAAAGGTTAGTGTTAGGCGTAAATGGTGGGGGGAGGTGTCAATGTTGGGCATAGGTGGTGGGGGGGTTAGTGTTAGGTTAGTTATGGTGGGGGTTATGTGGTTAGTGTTAGGCATGTGTGGGGGCCCCAGATAGTGTTAGGTAAGGGTGGGCAGTTAGTGCCCAAGGAGAAGTGGGGTGGGGGTACCTTCACAAGCGCAGTAATGTAGAGTATTGCGAGCGGAAGCCGTGCTTTTTTATCTCACCTGCTTCTATACTTATTATTCCAGATTGGTTGCTGTGGGGACTGCAGTTTGCCATCACTTTTGTTCTTTGCACTGACTTGCTGAAAAAAACAGCTAATAGTTTGTGAGCTGATAATTGCCTCTGAAATAAGTTTTCAGGCTACTGAATTGCTGCCTTCGTTGTATTTGGGTCAGGAATACACCATGCACCTCCATGCCATTCTGCAGGTTTCTGGGCATTACTGAGTTCAGTTCCCACGGATAATGCTCGTAGTTGGGTTTCTCACCACCTTTCTCAGATATCCACTGTTAATTCTAAGTCTAGCTATACAGGTGAAATGATGTAAATGTTTACATGTTGGGGATATTTGGGAGAAGTGATGGAAATCTTACTTGTAGTACGTGTTCCATTTAGTAAGTACGGTATGTTTTAGTGCATAGATAGTCACTGTGATGAACTAACTGCACATATACAGCATTGAAGAGCATTGGGCATGTATGTGGGGGTTACCTTCTGTGGCAATTTTGTAGATTTTATTGCATGTGTGCTAGATAAAGATAATTTTCCATCCTTTATAAAGGATACGTGTAATTATAACACCATTGTGCCAATTCACCTCCAAAGTGTTTCCTGACCAAGAATGCAATTATATTATTTTTCTGAACTGGTTCAGCTTGCAGCAGTTAATCTTGGCCCGACCTGATGAAGGTTTCAATTTAAAGGTAACCTGGGGGGAGAGACACATGTAGACTGTCATATTTTTTCATTTTAAACAATACACATTGCCTGGCTGTCCTATTGATCCACTGTTTCTAATCCTTTAGCCATAGACCCTGAACAAGCATGCAAATCACATTTCTTTCTGAAGTCTGACTGGATTAGTGCCATGCTTTTTCTTTTCATGTGTGTGATTCAGACACTATTGACCTGTTAGCTCAGCAGTGCTGCCAGGCAACTGTTATTGTTTAAAAGGGAATAAATATGGCAGCCTCTATTTCCCTAGCCTCAGGTTCCTTTTAAAAGACCTATGGAAGCAGCCATATTTATTTTTGTTGAAACAATACCAGTTGCCTGGCAACCTTGCTGAGGTTTCTGGTCAGTAGTGTCTAAATCACACACCTGAAACAAGCATACAGCTGATTTTGCTAGATATGTCATAGACATCTGATCTGCATGCTTGTTCAGGGTCTATGGCTTAAAGTATTAGAGGCAGAGGATATCCAGGACAGCCAGGCTGTGTGCATTATTTAAAAGGAAATAAACATGTTAGCCTCCATATCTCTCTCACCTCGGGTTCCCTTTAAGTCTTGATTTTTTTCATACATATCCGCTTTTATCCAACATATTTGGCTTACAGAGTAATGAGGGAAGGGTTGGAAGAGTGACCAGACCTAATACTAGTTACTGAATGTGCTTCTGAGGCTGTTGCACATGTAAGCGCAATCTGTCCTTCCTCAGGGCATTGTTTCCACCAGCTTTTCTCATACCCACCAATGTTTGGCTTGGCTTAAAGGGACACTACAGCAAAAAACTGTAAAATATGTGCAAACATATACAAATAAGAAATACATTTTTTCCTGAGTAAAATGAGCCATAAATTACTTTTCTCCTATGTTGCTGTCACTTACAGTAGGTAGTAGAAATCTGACAGAAGTGACAGGTTTTGGACTAGTCCATCTCTTTATAGGGGATTCTCAGGGATATATGTGTTTTCAAAAGCACTTAGTGAATGGCAGTTGCTCTGTCCAACTGCTAAAAAACTGTTTAGAACGCAGGGAAGCCTTCCAGCATCATTGTTTAAATCCTTTTTAGGGAATATCTTTATAAAGAATAAAAGCCTTGCTGAGAATCCCCTATGAAGAGATGGACTAGTCCAAAACCTGTCACTTCTGTCAGATTTCTACTGCCTACTGTAAGTGACAGCATTATAAGAGAAAAGTAATTTATGGCTCATTTTACTCTGGAAAAATGTACTTCTTATTTGTATATGTTTGCACATATTTTCAATTTTACAGTTTTTCGCTGTAGTGCCCCTTTAAAGAACACCTGTATCAAGATGGATATGGAGGCTGCCATATTTATTTCCTTTTAAACAATACTAGTTGCCTGGCAGCCCTGCTGATCATCTGCCTCTAATACTTTTAGCCTTAGTCCCCGTACAAGCATGCAGCATATCAGGTATTTTGACATTCTTGTCAGATCTGATTAGACGCAGGACTGCCATACAACTGGCATCCTTTTAAAAGGAAATAAATATGGCAGCCCTCTTACTTCAGGTGTCCTTCAATGCTGCATCTCTCTGCTACTGGCCTCACAGTCCCCAGTTAAGTTGGCCACTAACGGCTCAATTTCTAGCTAAAAATAGTTTGAACAATCTTAAATTCTTCGGAAGTGAAATCATTCACTACACCATCAACGAACCAATCTTTGCTTCCTCACAACCAACAAGAAAATCCAAATTTTGGTTTGACAAAAATCCAATTGGATTTTATAATCATTCATAATTGATTGTGCCCATTGACTGAGATTATTTACAACCAATGCAATCAGAATTTCTGATCGCTCGAACGATTTTTTGCTAGAAATAGAACAGTTCGTGCCCATCTTGACATCCCAAACGTGTCCTGATGTTTGCCTCATAAGAAGATATAATTCTCAGTGGCTTGTACAAGCAAATTATTGTAAACAGCACCGCTGCAGACAGATCAGTAAAGTGGACACACCCATGCATTTTTTTTCTCATCAGTTTGTTTTTACGTCGTCTATATTTAATCATTTCCAAGATTGCAGTTCTACCTTGCCTGTTTCTGGAAACAAAGCTCAGCATGTGTTTATTACTTTTGAATGAAACTAAAAAAAAAAGTTCTGGTCCAGAGAGTAACCCCACATTGGCAATGCTTCTGAAATCAATGCTCTATATGGCTAGTTGTCCATTTTAAAGGGGCAGTCCTCTGGTGCACTATAACAAATATATTCCCCCATCACTTGTTCTCATCAATGTTCATGTCTAGAACTCTTTCTTTACTTCTAAAATGGACATGTTGCTTCACCATAATGAAATTTCAGACACACTATTACTTTTCATGTCTATAAATGCTCACTGCTCCTTTACAGCCAGTCACCTGTGGAAGAACCCAGTACCTTAGAACCTTTGGAGACCAGTCAAACTTTCTTTGGCTTGGTGCAATGGTCAACTGTTTTAAACAAGGCCCTGCTCCCATAATACAGCAGAGGCTACACCTACTTTGCACCAAGCTATTCACATTACAGTGTTGTACGAAAGTGAAGATTAGCTGCTATCGCTTAGCTTAAAGCAGAATGTAAGTCAAATAAAGAAGGCAGCCCAGCTTATAGCTGAGTCTTTGTGACTGCAGTTTTTGCACTCTTAAGAGCTATGTGCGTTGGTGTCAGATTTGACATACCACACGTAATATGTGATCTGCAAGGTAACATGAAAGGCCATAGACTCTCATATTACTGTTCACATCTTCTGATTTAGAGACGCCCATACTCTGTGCGCACTCTTACAAGCCACTGGGTATTGACCTGAGGAAGCGGGCTAGTACTCGTGAAACGCATTGTCTATCTGTGTCTTGGGTAAAAGAAATTCCAGTTGAACTGGTGTCCTATCTTCTGGAGAAGTAAGAGAATGCCTCTCTTTTTTATTTGTATGCCAATAGAAAACTATTACTTAATACTTTGGGTGCCTCCATGCCCACAAATTTCCAGTCAGACCTCCTTTGGAGGTAATTGTTTTACCCAAAACTATATTTAGGAGAGTGACCATCCAGCAAGAGCTGGAGAGCCGAGCGGGGATGGTTTATACGACGGTTGCAGGGATCTACAACCCATCCTTGTGAGTAATAAATTATATGCTTACAATTACAGCTAAACTAATCGTACTGCACCATTGGGCTCCTGGCCTTTCTCTGCTTACCACCTAGTTGTTCCAGGAGTGTGAACCTACTACGTGACACACCAGAACCCTTCTAGATCAAGTGAATGATTATCTTCCACATCCTGATGGCTTAGCGGTTGTACTACTTTGCACCATTACATAGACGAGATATCTTGTTAGATGTCCCGGTTACCACTGCAACTGCAGTTGCTAGCTTTACACGGTTTAGTGCAGTGCAAACCTTATGGCAAACCTTAATTACGCACGGCCTAAAAGGTAGGGCTGTACCATTTTTACCGCTAACGATTTTGCTGTATGCTGGACTTTTTATTTAAGGGTTGTTGTTTCCCTGTGGGATGCAATAACTGAGTGTGAGGGAAATCTCCACATGGTAAAAGAGGGCCAGGCAGCTTATTTTGTGTAATTGTGATACTGCCTCTTTAAATGGACAAATGTTAGAAAATCTGTCATTTGCACATGTGTGAATGCCACACCCATACTACGTTCCGTACTCAGCCAATCCGATGCGTTCTCATCATTTAGTGTCTAACATTTCTCTCTTCCCTTCCAGAATGAGCTGCCGGACACTCGTGCCAAGTTTCACGTCCTCTTTCTGTTCTTCGTGTCAGCCATGTTCTTCATCAGTATACTGTCCTTGTTCAGCTATCACTGCTGGCTGGTTTCCAAAAACAGGTCAACCATAGGTAATATGCTAATCTTGTAGTATTTGATAGGTAATATGCTAATCTTGTAGTATTTGATAGGTAATATGCTAATCTTGTAGTATTTGATAGGTACCGTAATATGGTAATCTTGTAGTATTTGATAGGTACCGTAATATGGTAATCTTGTAGTATTTGATAGGTACCGTAATATGCTAATCTTGTAGTATTTGATAGGTACCGTAATATGGTAATCTTGTAGTATTTGATAGGTACCGTAATATGGTAATCTTGTAGTATTTGATAGGTACCGTAATATGGTAATCTTGTAGTATTTGATAGGTACCGTAATATGGTAATCTTGTAGTATTTGATAGGTACCGTAATATGGTAATCTTGTAGTATTTGATAGGTACCGTAATATGGTAATCTTGTAGTATTTGATAGGTACCGTAATATGGTAATCTTGTAGTATTTGATAGGTACCGTAATATGGTAATCTTGTAGTATTTGATAGGTACCGTAATATGGTAATCTTGTAGTATTTGATAGGTACCGTAATATGGTAATCTTGTAGTATTTGATAGGTATCGTGCTAATCTTGTAGTATTTGATAGGTACCGTAATATGGTAATCTTGTAGTATTTGATAGGTATCGTGCTAATCTTGTAGTATTTGATAGGTACCGTAATATGGTAATCTTGTAGTATTTGATAGGTAATGTGCTAATCTTGTAGTATTTGATAGGTACCGTAATATGGTAATCTTGTAGTATTTGATAGGTATCGTAATATGGTAATCTTGTAGTATTTGATAGGTATCGTAATATGGTAATCTTGTAGTATTTGATAGGTACCGTAATATGGTAATCTTGTAGTATTTGATAGGTAATATGCTAATCTTGTAGTATTTGATAGGTAATATGCTAATCTTGTAGTATTTGATAGGTACCGTAATATGGTAATCTTGTAGTATTTGATAGGTAATATGCTAATCTTGTAGTATTTGATAGGTAATATGCTAATTTTGTAGTATTTGATAGGTAATATGGTAATCTTGTAGTATTTGATAGGTAATGTGCTAATCTTGTAGTATTTGATAGGTACCGTAATATGGTAATCTTGTAGTATTTGATAGGTACCGTAATATGGTAATCTTGTAGTATTTGATAGGTACCGTAATATGGTAATCTTGTAGTATTTGATAGGTACCGTAATATGGTAATCTTGTAGTATTTGATAGGTACCGTAATATGGTAATCTTGTAGTATTTGATAGGTACCGTAATATGGTAATCTTGTAGTATTTGATAGGTATCGTGCTAATCTTGTAGTATTTGATAGGTACCGTAATATGGTAATCTTGTAGTATTTGATAGGTACCGTAATATGGTAATCTTGTAGTATTTGATAGGTAATGTGCTAATCTTGTAGTATTTGATAGGTACCGTAATATGCTAATCTTGTAGTATTTGATAGGTAATGTGCTAATCTTGTAGTATTTGATAGGTACCGTAATATGGTAATCTTGTAGTATTTGATAGGTATCGTAATATGGTAATCTTGTAGTATTTGATAGGTACCGTAATATGGTAATCTTGTAGTATTTGATAGGTAATATGCTAATCTTGTAGTATTTGATAGGTAATGTGCTAATCTTGTAGTATTTGATAGGTACCGTAATATGGTAATCTTGTAGTATTTGATAGGTAATATGCTAATCTTGTAGTATTTGATAGGTAATGTGCTAATCTTGTAGTATTTGATAGGTACCGTAATATGGTAATCTTGTAGTATTTGATAGGTACCGTAATATGGTAATCTTGTAGTATTTGATAGGTACCGTAATATGCTAATCTTGTAGTATTTGATAGGTACCGTAATATGCTAATCTTGTAGTGTTTGATAGGTACCGTAATATGCTAATCTTGTAGTGTTTGATAGGTACCGTAATATGCTAATCTTGTAGTATTTGATAGGTAATGTGCTAATCTTGTAGTATTTGATAGGTACCGTAATATGGTAATCTTGTAGTATTTGATAGGTACCGTAATATGGTAATCTTGTAGTATTTGATAGGTATCGTAATATGGTAATCTTGTAGTATTTGATAGGTACCGTAATATGGTAATCTTGTAGTATTTGATAGGTAATATGGTAATCTTGTAGTATTTGATAGGTAATGTGCTAATCTTGTAGTATTTGATAGGTACCGTAATATGGTAATTTTGTAGTATTTGATAGGTACCGTAATATGGTAATCTTGTATTTGCTAGTTACCATAATATCGTAATCTTGTAGTATTTGCTAGTTACCATAATATGGTAATCTTGTAGTATTTGATAGGTACCGTAATATGGTAATCTTGTAGTATTTGATAGGTAATATGCTAATCTTGTAGTATTTGATAGGTACCGTAATATGGTAATCTTGTAGTATTTGATAGGTACCGTAATATGGTAATCTTGTAGTATTTGCTAGTTACCATAATATGGTAATCTTGTAGTATTTGCTAGTTACCATAATATGGTAATCTTGTAGTATTTGATAGGTACCGTAATATGGTAATCTTGTAGTATTTGATAGGTAATATGCTAATCTTGTAGTATTTGATAGGTACCGTAATATGCTAATCTTGTAGTATTTGATAGGTACCGTAATATGCTAATCTTGTAGTATTTGATAGGTAATGTGCTAATCTTGTAGTATTTGATAGGTACCGTAATATGGTAATCTTGTAGTATTTGATAGGTACCGTAATATGGTAATCTTGTAGTATTTGATAGGTACCGTAATATGGTAATCTTGTAGTATTTGATAGGTACCGTAATGTGCTAATCTTGTAGTACTTGATAGGTACCGTAATATGGTAATCTTGTAGTATTTGATAGGTAATATGCTAATCTTGTAGTATTTGATAGGTAATATGCTAATCTTGTAGTATTTGATAGGTAATGTGCTAATCTTGTAGTATTTGATAGGTACCGTAATATGGTAATCTTGTAGTATTTGATAGGTACCGTAATATGGTAATCTTGTATTTGCTAGTTACCATAATATCGTAATCTTGTAGTATTTGCTAGTTACGATAATATGGTAATCTTGTAGTATTTGATAGGTACCGTAATATGGTAATCTTGTAGTATTTGATAGGTAATATGGTAATCTTGTAGTATTTGATAGGTACCGTAATATGGTAATCTTGTAGTATTTGATAGGTACCGTAATATGGTAATCTTGTAGTATTTGATAGGTACCGTAATATGCTAATCTTGTAGTATTTGATAGGTACCGTAATATGCTAATCTTGTAGTGTTTGATAGGTACCGTAATATGCTAATCTTGTAGTGTTTGATAGGTACCGTAATATGCTAATCTTGTAGTATTTGATAGGTAATGTGCTAATCTTGTAGTATTTGATAGGTACCGTAATATGGTAATCTTGTAGTATTTGATAGGTACCGTAATATGGTAATCTTGTAGTATTTGATAGGTATCGTAATATGGTAATCTTGTAGTATTTGATAGGTACCGTAATATGGTAATCTTGTAGTATTTGATAGGTAATATGGTAATCTTGTAGTATTTGATAGGTAATGTGCTAATCTTGTAGTATTTGATAGGTACCGTAATATGGTAATTTTGTAGTATTTGATAGGTACCGTAATATGGTAATCTTGTATTTGCTAGTTACCATAATATCGTAATCTTGTAGTATTTGCTAGTTACCATAATATGGTAATCTTGTAGTATTTGATAGGTACCGTAATATGGTAATCTTGTAGTATTTGATAGGTAATATGCTAATCTTGTAGTATTTGATAGGTACCGTAATATGGTAATCTTGTAGTATTTGATAGGTACCGTAATATGGTAATCTTGTAGTATTTGCTAGTTACCATAATATGGTAATCTTGTAGTATTTGCTAGTTACCATAATATGGTAATCTTGTAGTATTTGATAGGTACCGTAATATGGTAATCTTGTAGTATTTCTTTACACATTACGGTTATCCACCACCATACATATGAAACTGATAAGTTTACTGATAAGCTAGAATTACTGATTAGTTCTGCAGAGGTTGCCTGCTAGTTTCAGATCAGAGTATATAGGTTTCATTATGGTCTGTGGCAGACACACTTTTTTTTTAAAGGACAACTGAAGTGAGAAGGATATAGAGGGTGACATATATTTCCTTTTAAAGCGGACCTGAACTCAGAATTTCCTCTCTGCTCTAAAAGATATGCAACAGCATAATAACCTTTAAAGAAAATCTTTCTAATGCCTGCTGCACACCATGAGATTTTCTGGCAGACTTACTGCCAGATCGATTATTTCCAACATGTCCGGTCTGATTTCCAATCAATTTTCCTTAGAAGTGAATGGAAAATCGATGATAAATCAGATCAGACATGTTGGAAATAATCGATCTGGCAGTAAGTCTGCCAGAAAATCTCATGGTGTGTACCCGGCATTACAGCTGATCTAAATCTGCACTGTTTCTACTTCCTGCTTTTATGGAAGCAGACCTATTGTTAACGCCCTGTGTTTACAAATTAGCTGATCTGCTGTGGCGGAGGAGATTACTGAGATTATATTACAATGATTAGTCAAAGATGAAGGGGAAATAATACAGGCTAAATTCCCTAAATACATACAGGGTGCATATCTCTCTGTTTTCCTCCTTTTCTGTGTAAGATTTCAGATTCACTTTAAACAATGCCCATTAACAGGCTGCGCTTCGGATCCTCTGCCTCTAATACTTTTAGCCATTAGCCCCGAACAAGCATGCAGCAGATCAGATTTTTCTTACTGAAGGTCTAGCTACATTAGCTGCATGCTTGTTTCTGGTGTGATCCAGACAGTACTGCAGCCAAAGAGATCAGCAGGCCTGCCAGGCAACTGGTATTATTTAACCACTTAATCACAAGCAGACATATAAAAACGTCCTGCTAGAGCCTCTTATCGGCTCCAGGACGTTTTTATAAGTCACAGTGCTGTGCGTGCTCCCGCGTTCCCACAAGCGTGCACGTGAGATTAGTGAAAAAAAAACAAAACAGAAAAAATACACCTTTATTTCCAAATAATATACTTTGTACTGGGGATATAATTAAAATCTTGTGATAACCAGAACAAATAAGCAGATAAAATTGGTGTGGGGTTTTTTTGCACAGTAGCAGTGTTTATATTAAAACTGTAGGGGATGAAATTGGAGAAATAGTGTATTTTTCATTTTTTCTTTGTTTTTCTCTTTAAAATGCATAGAAAATAAAGTAATTACTGAAAACAAATATTAACCCCAAAAAGCCCAATTGATGGTGAAAAAAACAAGATATCGATCATTTCATTGTGATTAGTAGTGATTAAGCTATTGGCAAATGAAAGGGAAGAGCACTGAAAGGTGAAATTCGCTCTTGTCCGTTACAGTAAAAACCCCTTTGGGGTGAAGTGGTTAAAAGGAAACAAATATGACAGCCTCTGTATGCCTCTTACTTTAGGTGTACTATAAATCATAATCTATAAGTAAAACAAAAAAGTGTTTAGACAGGTTTTTTTTACTTTTTTTTTTTATACCAATGGTTCCCTTCTTCCACATAGTGGTGCGGATATAGAGAATAGCTGAAAAAAAATACCTAAATGTTTTTGTTTTTTTTTATGGTGTCTGTGCGAGCCCATGAGTGTGTGTTGCAAAGTTGTCATTGCTTAGCAAAGCTTATGCCTTCCTATTGAGTGGAGCCCAGAGTAAAATTAGTACTGTATACTGTATATTCCTGCGTATAAGACTTTTTTTAACCACTTGAAAATCTTCTGAAAAGTTGGGGGTCGTCTTATACGCCGGGTGTCATTGATGCCGGGTGATACGCCCTATCCTGTTACTGCCTCTCAGATCTCCCTGCTGAGGGAGCGCAATCTATTCTTCCATACCGCTCTGATAAACAGGTAGACAAGGAGAGCTGACCAGTCTACTTAAGGAGAGTTGACCAATGCAACAAGTCAAATTACTATATACTGTTATATACTGGGTAAGACATACAGTACAGCACCAGTATCTGTTCATACACAGCACCAGTACATGTTTTTTATATTTTTATCTTAATTTGCTGTGCGTTGGAAGAGAGGTAGTCTTATACGGTGAGTATATCCCAAACTCTAGATTTTAACTGGAAAAGTTGGGGGTCGTCTTATACGCCGGAATATACGGTACCCATGTCAGGTTATACAGTATTTTATTGCAAAATATTTGTAATATTTGCAAAATGGTTGTAATAAAGTGGGTGTATAGTGTGTGCAGCCAGAGGAGAGGGGAGATTAGTGTTAAGGTAGCCATACATCTAGTGATGATAGGCAGATTTGACGAAGAGACAAATCTCTCTCTAACCGAATCTAATCAGAGAGAGATCTGTCAGCTGCCCATACACCACAGGCCGATTCCCAATCCATTTCAGCATGAAATATCTCGGGAATCGGCCTTGTGCACCGCACCCGTCCACACGACACTGTGCCCCCCTAAAGAAAAATGTCCCCTGTGCCCAGTGCAAGGTATACATTACCTTCCCGCTGCCTCTGCTCATCATACATGCTCACCACATGGTTGCCTAGTAACGTGGTTGTGTGTATGAATCTGATGTCCTATGCGTGCCCCTTACTAGGAAACCACGCGGTGCGCATGTATGATGAGCAGAGTACACCTGGAGCCTGTGGGGACTAGTGGAGGCGGAAGAAAGGTAGTGTATTGCATGCATCGGGAGGAAGGGGGGGAATTTATCGGGGGGACAGCGGGGGGTTTTGTTAGCGCTGCACACCCGATGGTCTAGTAACATTTGCATTGTCGGTCGGACATGCACTTGATCCAGTAGGCCGAGCGGATCAGGTAACTGCCAAAACCGCCGCTGTGCGCCGCACTGGCCCACTTCCACTTGTGACCTCCGGGTCATGACGCTGAAAGGAGAGGTTGATTCTCTCACCAGCGTGCAAGGAGGCGGGAGAGCAGCAAGGGACGCAGCCAGGGAGTCAGAGCTGTCCAATGGCAGCTCTAGAAACCCTGCAGGAACGCCCCTAGCAGGTGTTTTGAACAGGGAATCCCTCTCCTCAATTTACCTCAGAGATGGCATCAAATATTAATAATGAGCGGGGTGGGGCCACAGAGGCATGTCATGAGGCAGAGAACATGCCTCTGTGTCTTATCTGCGCCCTCCCCCAAGGAACTGCCTTGGGTTTTCTTTAAGAGTTTAGGTGTTTCTTCACCACAACAGTCTTCAGAAGAGTGGACATAGATGAGGATTGTATCATACTTTACTTCTCACCTCCCCCCCTTCCCTTTATTGTGCCTTCCTTTTCATTTTGCAAGCAGACAATTAGTGGTCCGTATATTGGCCTTGCCCTGTTTTACGGCACTGCCTCCAGGCAGCTGTGCTTCCTTGCCACTTAACACATACTTGTAGACTCATTAGGTTTCTGTGAGGGAGAAAGTCTGTTTGCTGATGTGTGTGCAGAAAACTGCGTGCTTTCCTGTAGACCATTGAGCTGATAAATATGTGGCCTCTAGTAATGAACGTAAGGTGTATTTTTTTGAATGAAACTTTATTTAAAAAACACAGCATAAGCAACACATTTTGCCAGGTTTGCTCAGAATTGTTCTTTTGTTCCACACAGAGGCTTTCCGCGCTCCCTCCTTCCGAACAGGCCCAGAAAAGGATGGTTTTTCCCTGGGTTTCCGCAAAAATCTGCGGGAAGTGTTTGGAGATGAAAAGAAGTTCTGGCTGCTGCCCATGTTTACAAGGTGAGCTGATGACGTAGGAATCAACAGCAGTCAGCAGAGGACACCAGGATGTAGACTGAGAAAATAGCGACTGCCCAGAACAGGAAATGGGTGCAGCAATAAAAGCATGTGACTGCAGTGTGTGAAATAAATACTTTCTACTGACTCTGTTTTGTCTCTTCTTCTTTGTCTCTTCTTCGTACAGCCTGGGGGATGGGTGTTCCTTTCCAACACGCCTTGTGCTTGGTGACCCAGAGCAAAACGTTGCAGCCATCCAAAGCGGCTCTACTAAACAGTATGTGACTCTCTAGTGTTCTATTATAACCTTGTGTTAGAATTTCCTTTTCTTATGTAAAACTCTGCTCCATGGTCAACAAGCCTGCATTTTGAGCAGTTGTTAGTGTTCAGCTAAAAGTATTTCTGATCATTTAAAGGACAACCGAAGTGAGAAGAATATGGAGGCTGCCATATTTGTTTCCTTTTAACCACTTGCCGACCGTGCACTCATACCGCGCGTCGGCAAAGTGGCAGCTGCAGGACCAGCGACGCAGTTCTGCGTTGCCAGCTGCAGGCTAATTAATCAGGAAGCAGGCTGCTTCCTGTCAATTCACGGCGGGGGGCTCCGTGAATAGCCTGCGGGCCGCCGATCGCGGCTCGCAGGCTAAATGTAAACACAAGCGGAAATAATCCGCTTTGTTTACATTCGTACAACGCTGCTAACAGTAGCAGCGTTGTACCAGATCAGCGATCCCCGGCCAATCAGCGGCCGGGGATCGCTGTCACATGACAGGCAGGAGCCAGTTAGAGGCTGCACAGGACAGATCCGTTCCTGTGCAGCCTCGGATCTCCGGGGGGAAGCTAGGTAGGAGAGGGAGGGGGGAATGTCGCCGCGGAGGGGGGCTTTGAGGTGCCCCCCCCCCGCAACACCCAGGCAGGCAGGAGCGATCAGACCCCCCCAGCACATCATCCCCCTAGTGGGGAAAAAAGGGGGGCGATCTGGTCGCTCTGCCTGCACCCTGATCTGTGCTGGGGGCTGCACAGCCCACCCAGCACAGATCAGCTAAAACAGCGCTGGTCCTTAAGGGGGGGTAAAGGGTGGGTCCTCAAGTGGTTAAACAATACCAGTTGCCTGGCAGCCCTGCTGATCTATTTAGAAACAAGCATGCAGCTAATCTTGTCAGATCTGACAATAATGTCAGAAACGCCTGATCTGCTGCATGCTTGTTCTGGGTCTATGGCTGAAAGTATTAGAGGCAGAAGATCAGCAGGACTGCCAGGTAACTGGTATTGCTTAAAAGGAAATAAATATGTCAGCCTCCACATACCTCTCGCTTCAGTTCTCCTTTAAAGCAGACCTGAACGCAGAGCTTTCTCTCTGCTATAAAAGATAAGCAACAGCATAATAGCCTTTAACGAAAAAACATTTCTTTGCAACAGCTGATACAAATCCTGCAATACGTCTGCAGTGTGTCTACTTCCTGCTTTCATGGAAGCAGGCATATAGTTAACATCCTGTGTTTACAAATTAACTGCTCTGCCATGGCAGAGGAGATTCCTGAGATGGCACAGCTGAGAGATCAAATAACAGTTGTGATTACTCACAGATGAGGGGGAATTATAGCGGCTAAACTCTCTAAATATATACAGGGTGCATTTCTCTGTTTTCCTTCTGTCCTGTGTAAGAGTTGAGGTCCACTTTATAAAATTATGGGACGGTACATGCAATGATTTAGAGTGGTGTAGCAATAGGGGATGCAGAAGTTTCAACTGCACTGGGGGCCTGAGGGGCCGACGTGGGGCCCTCCTCCAGTCACTGCATCATCTCAGTATTATAATCTCCTCTAAATGTGCTTTGCATAATATTAGTGGTCCTAGTATTACTGGTCATCTCCTGTGGTGCTACACAGAATAAGAAACCTATACGGGTACATAGAAATACAGGCACTGGTACATAAATGTTACAGTGACCAATACATGGCATGCTAACATTCAAATCCCTACACAACCTAGTCCCTGGATACCTGAAGGATTTGTTGCACCTGCATCACACCGCCCACAACCTCAGATCACAAAGATCCAATAACTTGACCACTCTCAGACTCCAAGTAAAAACCTTTGGAGCCAGAGCTTTCTGTCATGCTGCCCCTACCCTCTGGAATGCTTAGCCAAACTTAATCAAAACGGCTCCAATCCTGAACACATTTAATTCAAAATTGAAAAGCCATCCGTTTAGTCTGGCATTTATGAACACATCACTATGTACTGATCTGAGACAAGCTTATGCACTTTGGGTCCTACAGGAGAAAATCGCTTTACAGATGTTTCGTTGTCGAGTAACAAAATGTACAGCAACTTACAAGAAACAAAAAAAAAAAAAAGAGATGACCTTGCTCTTTTGAGCATACAATATAGAAAGGAAGTGGGAGGAACCAAGGTGTGGCAATACATAAAGTGATGTGGTTTTAAATTGTATCACTTTCCCCCTCCTTACAACCTCTCTGTCTGTCCTTGCAAAGCTGTCCTCGTTATACATATACAGTAGTATGGTGGAGGGGGACAGTGTACAATTGACTTTTGGGTCCAATGGCTGTGTAATTATGCCGCACGCTATGGTTGTATGTCTTATCTCTTATTGTCTTTGTCAGTGACGCTACAAGTGATGAGCTGTGTGTACACTTTAAACTTCTGTTGCATGAACCTACTGTTTGATCGTTTCTGGTGCCCATTTAGGTATAATTGCTGTACAGCTGTACAGACACATTGATTCACTATATACTGATATCGGTGTATTGGGGAGGGTGGAGAGTGAGATGCCTAGCTGTGAGAACTACAATAAAGGTTCCCTCAGAGAAAAGTTGATTTAGTGTTCCAGTGTTTATGGATCCTTAAAGAGAATCTGTAAAGCTGGCCATACACTAGGCCGATTCCCACCAGATCGACAGCAGATTCGATCACTGGGATCGAATCTGCTGTCACATCGTTCCCGCAACACGCCGAATTTCGATCCATTTCGTCCGATCCCATCGATCGCTCCGTGCGGAAAATTACCGGTGATCGCCCACGGGTAGGGAGCACGTCGCTAGCGGCGTTCGAGTACCCGACGACCGACGCAATAGAGCCCGCATACATTACCTGCTCCGCCGGCACGACTGCCCCCGGTCACCGCTGCTCCATCTCCGCGCTGGTCTGGTCTGGTCTCCGGCATGCTTCACTTCTTCTAGCCCGGCAGGAAGTTTAAACAGTAGAGGGCGCTCTACTGTTTAAACATCCTGCCGGGCAGGAAGACGTAAAGCATGCCGGACCTGGAGACCAGAGCGGAGACGGAGCAGCGGTGACCAGAGGCAGTCGCGCCGGCGGAGCAGGTAATGTATGCGGAGGGGGGAGCGGCGACAGCAGCACCATCACCACAACAGATTGTGAACGGTTTCAGGCTGAAATCTGTTTGCAGTAAAGGTAGCCATACGATCCCTCTCTGATCAGATTCGATCAGAGAGGGATCTATCTGTTGGTCGAATCTGATGGTAAATCGACCAGTGTATGGCTACCTTAAGGAAAATAAGAGCCCCTGGGGGGTACTTATCTCAGGAGGGGGAAGCCTCTGGATCTTAATGAGGCTTCCCAGTCCTCTCCAAACTTGGTGATTCAGCGCTGTCAGCCCACGAAAATCCACTGACAAGCTTGTCGGCAGGTGCAGTAAGGGGATTCAGCGCATGGCAATATTTACCAAGCCTTGCAGCCGCAGTACAAGCTTCTCCTTGGGTTCTGGAGGAGATAGCTGGGCCCAATCAGGTAAGCTCTACTGCATAGGTCACCTGTACCTGCGGACTCGATTGGGCTCAGCTATTTCCGCCAGAGCCCGAAAGAAAGCTTGTACTGCGGCTGCGCAGGAGCAAGGCTTGGTAAATATTGCCACACGCTGTTTGGAGCTGCCAGCGCTGGATCCCCGAGTCTGAAGAGTGCGGAGGAAGCCTTGTTCAGATCCAGAGGCTTTCCCCTCCCGAGGTAGGTACCCCGTAGGGACACTTTTTTCTCATTACAGATTCTCTTTAATGACCGCTCAACAAGAATAGGGAGATAATTAGTGTGTGTGTGTGTGTGTGTGTGTGTGTGTGTGTGTGTGTGTGTGTGTGTGTGTGTGTGTCCTTACTGCCGGCACAATTCACTTCTAGCACTTGTGGTTTGGCAGACTTATGTTACACCATTATTTCTACGATCAATATTGACAGACTGTTTTGATGGACATTTTATTTTCAGCTTTAAGTTAATTCTTTTCCATCTACAGTGCAGGGCCAAGCCAGCCTTTTCCCACCAGACCGCTGAGCGAATCACAGAACAGGCTGCTGGGAAGTGACAGTCAGTGGGTTGAAGGAGGCGCTGGAGAGGATCATGTACAGAAAGGTAGGATGATTGATTACTGCTGAGACTGAGATGAGAGTAAATAAGAGATGCCCATTATGTAGATCACACTCTACTGATCAATCACAAAGGACTACTGGGTAGAATGCGTTGGCACAGGCTGCATGCTGAAGTGACGCACAAGCCACCTGCCCAGTGCGGTGTGAGGAGAGTTGAGCTGCAGGCCCAGCAATAAAATCTGCAGAGTCCAGCTAGTGCCATAGTAGCTGTCCACCTGCTGACCCAGAGAGCTCATTGCTCCACAATCCAGGTCCTGAAGATATAAACCAAAGTACCCTGAGGCGGCCATAAGTAAGGAGTGCAGCGTACACAGCACGTTTCTGACTTAAAGCGGAACTGAAGAGGATTTTAAAACGCACTGTTTCACTTACCTGGGGCTTCTGCAAGCCCCCAGCAGCCGTCCTGTCTCGCGCCGGTCCTCCTCGAGCCTCCGTCTATTCTGGAGAGCATCACTGTTGCTTCAAGGAGGTGTGGCTTATAAATGTGTCCCATCCTCTTGGGCATCTTGCCACTTGCACTGTGTAATAGCGAAAACTGCCCTGTGACTGCTGCATTTGGTTTTTATTCTATTTTTTTACACATTGGAACTATTGTTGGTCTCCTTTTGGAGGGGGAATGATGCATGGGGCACTTTTTGTAAGTTAGAGGAGATCTTAATGTTGTGTTGCATTTGCATTTCAGACGAAAAGAACCATGTAACAGTGTGCGTGGAGAGCTGATCATTCATGCAGCCATTCCTGAGACTTGGGAAAGAGGTAATATTTAATATAACTTTACAGTAAACATAAATTATTCTGCAGATGGGCAGTTAAAGAGAACCCATAACCAAGTATTGAACTTTATCCCAATCAGTAGCTGATACCCCCTTTTCCCATGAGAAATCTATTCCTTTTCTCAAACAATTCATCAGCGGGGTCTGTATGGCTAATATGGTGGTGAAACCCCTCCCACAGTGTGATGTCAGGACCATTGTCCTGACAGTTTCCTGTCTGTGAACCTCATTGCATTGTGGGAAATAACAGCTATTTACAGCTGGGTCCAACTGCCAAAAAAGCAAGCAGCATCTCCTTCCACTGATATCACCTGCCAGTTGTACAAATGTCACCATGTGATAAATGTCAGAGTGTAAATCAGGGAGAGGAAAGCTTTTACAATAGGCAAGCACTGACTAAATCCTTTATACATAATTATTGTGAAAATGAAGCAGTTTTTATTACATTATTTTTACTGGAGTTCCTCCTAAAGGATACATGAAGTGACATGAGATAGACATGTGTATGTACAGTGCCTAGCACACAAATAACTAGCCTGTGTTCCTATTTTCCTTTCTCTGCCCAAAAGAGTTGATATTCAGGAATGCAAGTTACAGTTTCTGTCTGGGGCAGGACTGGGTCGGACTATAGCGTAACCCTCAGGCAGGGGTCACACTTGTCTGCTTTTCCCGCATTTTCTGTACAGAAAAAACGGATTTCAACTGAGATGTTAATCAATAGGTCATACTTGAATGCAGATTTCGCCCGCAGGAAAAATACTGACCTTCTTCAGCATATTCTACACATTTTGTCTGTTTTCTCTATTAATTACGTTAGCTGCTGTGACAAAAACACTTGTTTTCCTGCATACAAACGCGGAAAAAACATCAGGGGTCACACTGAAAGACAAGTGGGACCCCTGCCCCACTGATGAGGAATTACAGCCAACAAAATGGTTTCTGATAGCAAGAAAGAGATAAAAAGGGTCAATGGTTGATAGATTTCAGCTCTGGCATACTTCAATGAATGTGTCATTGAGCAGAGATAATGAAACGTTAAAAGTAGATTTAAATATAAAATAAAGCTGTGGGATATCTAAAAAGGTCATTTTTAGGAGGAGGAGGATAGATACAATAGTTTATCTCAACAGTTTATTTTCACTTTGTGTTTGCTCTAGGAAACTTCTCCTATAAATACACTGGCTTATTCTAATTTCACGCCATGAAAATGGTAGCAGTATGCATTAGCTGGATAGTGCAATGGTTAAGGGCTCTGCCTCTGACACAGGAGACCTGGGTTTGAATCTCTGCGCTGCCTGTTCAGTAAGGCGTTCTTTGGGCGAGAATCCCTAACACTGCTACTGCCCACTGAGTGCGCTCTAGTGGCTGCCTCACAAGTGCTTTGAGTCCGACAGGAGAAAAGCGCTATACAAAAAAAGGAATTATTATTATTAGGTTTTAATATAAATACTAGAATATGTGTTCTTGGTTTGTAGAAACAGCTAAGGGTAGCTCTCTTAATGCTGGGTGCCGCTGCCAAGACAAGCTGACCATGGGTCCACCTGTGTGTTATATACGGTAAGCCAGAGGGAAGAAGTGACCACTGGTAAACAGTAATCCTGATGTAGATGACACAGCTGGCTCCAGGCAGATCCATTAATAGTTTATACCAGTAATGTAACTTCGATCTCAGTGGTTAGTTGTAATGAACTCCTTTATAACTAGGGATGCACACCATTTCTGCAGTTCATGCAGAGCACAAGGGGGGTAAGAGGCATTCAAAGGTATATAAAATTGGGGTAAAAACAAAACAACTAAAACAGAAAAGGTTCGGGGGCTTACCTCAATAAAGACAACTTCATATAAAAATTAAAGAAATTAGGTCTAAGCCCTTAGACAAAATAGCAGTGCCAAACACTAAAGGTGGCCACACACGATACAATAAAATGATCCGATTTTACAGCAATTCGATAAAAACTATCGGATCTCCCGAAAAAATCTAAAGCTTTTTTTTCATTCGACTGAAAAGTCCGATCGGATTTCCCGTTTTCTTCGATTTTTATTGATCCGGAATGCCAGATATTTTGATTCAATCTTTTTAAAGATTGTATGGTGTGTGTTAGATTGTCAGTTTATTAATACACACACCCTAGCAATTTTGTCATAGTTTCCAATCATTTTTATCATAATTGGGGAAAAATTGAACATACGTGTGTGGCATATTGGTCATATTTTTTTAAATGTTACAATCAGTCAGAAAAATTTATTGCAATTCTTAAATTGAACAGATATTTAAAAAATTGTATGGTGTGTGGCCACCTTTAGAATAGCCAAACAAATTCTTAACCTAATGTTGTATACCTTTCTTACCCTCCTTTTACTTTCTATCCTCCATATGAGGGGTGTTCTTAGTCCTTGTTTAAATTAACATGTCAAATTCTGTCTATTTCCTGAAAAGTAAATAGAAGCGAAAGCAACTACAGTATATCTAAATGAGTGAGCTTTCCAGCATTTAAACCTTATCATAAGCCTTCAAAGGGTTGTTACTATTGTTTCCATAGGCCTCTTGCCTCAGGTATCCTTCAAGTCTGATAAATTAGCCACATGCTAGTTTCAGGTGAGTGATTCAGACACTATTGATGCTAGTTTAGATCAGCAGGACAGCCGGGCTACTGGTATTGTTTCAAAGGAGATAAATATGGCAGCCACTATATGCCTCTCACTTCAGGTGTAAGCATGTTGTCCTTTAATAAAAGGGCTTCATTTCTTGGACATAATCTGACCTGTCTTCTCCTCCTCACAGGCAGCCTGATGCACGTTGTGTGCTGAGATAACCCATCGAGACAGAGAAGAACCACGGTTCCCGGTGCCACAAATCTTCATGCAAATCGCCAGAATGCCCGGAATGTCTCCAAAGCACCATGAAATAACTGTTGCCTTAATATCCTCATAGTGCATTAATGCAACATAATCATCCTTTTACACATTGACTTTTATTGCATAGCTACTTTTTACTTAAAAATTATTTTATCTTTTTAAACTCAGTGTTTAGTCCGTATTCAAGTTTTACAATGCAATAACCTCCTTTTTACGTCTGTCTACATTACGTTTTAAGCAGTTATTGCCAAGACTTTTGTTATAAGGGAGATGAAGGCCATGTGTGGTCATGCTGTGGCCCGGTTACTTCATAAGTGTTGTCACTGGTCACCACCAAGTGGACATCTCCAGCATCGATCTCTGCTAGGAATATAAGGCTAGGACGGTTTTATAGGAGGAGAGTTGACAGACGGTTCACATGGGCAGAGCTGAGATGGACATCTCGTGGACTCAGTATTCAGGACAACACTGTCCATGTTACCTCATAGAACAAGTGATGTTAGTAATATCGCCCTCCTGTGGCTCCCTTATGAGATCATGCCTGATAGCAGAACATGGCTGAGATGGCAGCAAGCTTTCTCCCTTTATGGGTTGGGGCTGGCTTAGAAAGTTTTATCTCTGTATCTTTATGGCTGTATACAGTTTTATCTGATTGTTTTTCTACTTGAAGTCCAGTGAGGCTTATTTAATAAAAATTGTTGCGAGGAGGAGAAGGTGAGTCGCCCTTAAGAAGCGTTCAAAGTCCTGAACTTCTGTTTTAATCTGCACTAGAACAATGACGGCTGGAATGTGGCTGATATGGGCGTCGCATCTACTTTTCCTTTGCACGGCTTTTTGTAAATGTGTCACCATATTCTTTTTCTTAGTTTTATTACCTACTCTGTTATGTTTTATTATGTTTTTTGTTTTTTTACAGTTTAGCTAAAAGACTATTATGACACACAGAAGTGTATTGGAAAATATTACTAAGGCAGCCTACCTCTCTTTTTTTGGGTCTTTTTGGCCTGAGATCATTCAGTTGTGTTATCAACATCCCCTCCAAGACAGAGTGATAAAAGTGCCAGCCTACCCTTCTTAACAACTGAGATGGAGTGATAAATGGGTATGTTGGTACATGAGCTATGAACAGGCATTTGGGATTTGGAGTTTTTCAGGGACGTCAAACTCCAGTCCTCAAGGGCCGAGGTCCTCACACGTTTTGGGCACAGCTCAGATTAATTGATGGGACTGAATCAGGAAAGGTGTGGTTCATTAGGTAGAATGTGTTTCTCCATTTCTCAGTCCATCCTAAACACTGGCATGAATATGGCCCTCGAGGACTGGAGTTTGATACCTGTGCTTGTAGATTCTAGGAAATCCTATCTGAACTGCAACTGGTATAGGTGACCATTACCACAGAAAAGGTGAAGGGAATTATGTTAATGTGTTTTCATGTGAGCAGAGTTGTATTTTGAGCTCACCAAAGCAATATGATGCTCACGATTATGCTTCTGTCTTGAGGCTTTTTTACACGTGTTTTCTGATCTCTTGTGAACCGAAGAATGTGTCTATAAAATCTTCTTCAGACCATAAGAGGCATTTAAGTTTAGAGGACAAAAACCAGGGGAAAAAAATATAAATAACCTGGAGCGTCCATGGTGCAGGGGCATCTCATGGAGCTTCTCCCCCCAAACTGTATCTAAGCTACACTAACCCCTGCTGCCCCACCAGCTACATTAACTACAAGTGCAGTAGCACTTGCCTATCTAGCAGCGCACTCAGAGTCCTCCATCTCCAGCCACAATCAGACATTGCACCAGTGCAGAGATATGCGCAGCAGCACTACCTGAGAAGAATGACAGGAGGGTGGGACTCTGTCCTTGTTCATCCTCGTCCACCTTGCATGCTGCTCCACCTGTGCGCTTTTCATCTGCTGCTCCACCTGCAGCCTGATCTGTGAATGGACTCCTCAAGTGCCCTTGGTGTGCTCTATCCTGCTCTACCAACCCCAGGGATTGTTTTCTTACTGGGGAAGCTTACACTGGAGCCGGAAGAACAAGCCACAGTAGTCGAGTGACCAAATCATTGAGGGTCCCTTCGCTCAGCAGCTCCATTGTTTTGGCTGTCCTCTCACTGCCTTGCTCGCCAGTTCACTGGTCACTGCCTTGCAGCCCTGATCAGACCACGGTGGTGTGCGTTGTGTACATCAGAGTTCCCCAACCCTGTCCTCAAGGCCCACCAACAATACATGTTTTGCAGAAAACCACAAACATGCACAGTTGAGGTAATTAGTGTCTCAGTAGAGCTGATTAACTACCTCTCTGGATTTCCACAAAACATGCACTGTTGGTGGGCCTTGAGGACAGGGTTGGGGAACCCTGGTGTACATGGTTGAGCATGCTGTGCATGGGTTCTCAGGTTTGAATCTCGTCTCAGCCCCATGTGTGCTGCCATGTTATGCATGAAGCCGGTGAGGGGACTCTGAGTGTGCAGCAGGACAGGTAAGGGCTTCTGCTTCGGACTCTGCACTCTGGCTGCACATTCAGTTTATAAGACACACACGCACTTTTGGGAGGGGGGGTGCATCTTATAGTCCAAAAAATAGTCAATTGCATGGGTATGTTTACATTAGGGTGATGCAGTTGTGATATGATTTTTGTGCATGTGGTTGTGTAGTAAATGTAGGAGCACGAATCTTTGCATAGCAAATCACAGCACATTATCGATGCTGTGCAATTTTTATTATGAAGAAAACCTTACCCTTTTAAATGCTGGCTGTTCATACTGAAATCTGATCATTTTTCAAACCAACTGAGCAAACCATTATACTACCCCGTGGTAGAGGCCTGCCACAGGTCTAAATTTTCAGACCCGCAGCACCGCTACCCACACCCGACCTGCAACCTGCTTCCTGGGGAATCTGGTACCCACACCCGACCCGCAGACCTCCAGACCCACTTTTTCCATTTTATTATAGAATATACAGTACATTGGTAGTCTCACTGGAAGGCTGTAAAGTAAGTGGAACCTATTTTTATATACAAACCAAAGCCAAAGAAATGTTAAAGATTATTTTTTTTTTTACTTTTGACTAAATTTCTTGCTTGCTTGCTTTCACTACCCGCGACCTGACCCGCAGGCTGCTACCCGAAACCCGATTAGAATAAAAGTGGGTACCTGAACCCGACACGCAATTCGGGGAAACTCATGGGTACCCGACGCGATGGAGGCCTCTACCCCGTGGTACTTTGCTTGCTCCACCAAGGTTCACCAAACCTGATATCAGGTTTGCCTCCACGTGTAGAATTGGGAGAGGAGTCTTCAATGACTTGTTAATCAAAAAAGTATATATTTCCTCATACGAATAGTCCACCACACATGAGTCTACACATGTATGAGAGTAAGAGGAAAGTATCATAAGAAACCACACCAAAAAAATTATGGTAGTATCCCAGCTTTATTACATCAAAAATTACAAAATATTGCCAGTAATAACTTTTTGTTAATACTTTGAACACAAGAGGTAAATTAATCCAAGAGAGATGGTACAATTTGACAATTTTTCTAGGAAGTAATGTATGCTTTGTATAATAATTCAAGAAACGACACTAGTCCGGTTCAGGTCAGTATCAACCCTTCATCAGGCCTTCACAAAACAAAGAATCTCAAAAGATAATGGGGAGGGCACCAGTTTAAATAGCAACAATTGGGCCTTCAAGAAGCATAGGACATCTGAGCTGACCAGATGCACCAGTACTATCTTGAATAAATCTAAATTGCCAGTTGAAAAGCAGAGACTGGTGTTTGTTTTTTTTTTAACCTTAAAGTGAACCTGCAATGACACTGTTGCCTGTGATCACCTTGTGGGTTTGAACGATGCAGCTTAATTTTAGGTGCATCAAGCAGAGCACTACATTATAATTCCAAAAAGTTGAACATCTTTGTACAGATTTGTCTATTTCATTCTGTATCTCTGTTTAACATTAACAAGCAGTTCCAATATTCTGCACAAACTTGGCAAGTCTCCAGTACCCCCATAGTGCCAGGCTATTGGTTCTGTTCAGTTTGCCAACAAGAGATGCTATATGGACAAAACTCCCAATAAGTTCTCTTTGGGCGCAAATGGTTATCTCCAGTCCTGACTGTTTGTGCCAAACATAGCATGAATGTCACATGATCATTTGTGTTGCAGCACCAAACTCCTATGCTATGTACTCATCTTGCGATGCAGGGAGATGGATCCAGTGACGACAAGCACTCTGCCGATCCATCTTCCGGCCGGCGGGTATGAGGGATGTTACACAACGGGAGCGACGATGGTACTTTGTGCGGGAGTAGTCAGGGATCTTACGTCGCGAGATTGCGCAAACAACCGCTCATCACTCAAAAAAAATTGTCGGGAAAATTGTCCGAAACATTGCAGGGTGAATACGGGCTTTAAGTTCCATTGTGGTAGGATTGGAAATTTGTAGCTCATTATTGGAGGGGTGCAGAGTGTACAACTCCTTGGCTCCAGAGCAGGCCATGCATAGCTGCTTTTCCACTATCTGAACTAGCTGTACCAAACAACACACCTTCCCCTCTGGAATGTAACTATTTTATAGGCTTCATAAGCTTTAGTGAATGAGTGTTACCAATAGAAACACTTGCATGAGATATAAGGAGCCTGTGGCTTTTAAGCCCAATCTACACAATACGATTCTTTGTGCGATTCGATTACAATTAAATCCATCTTGTCTGATCGAGATTCAATTCAATTCAATTTGCCATTGCAAAACAATGGCAAAATGAATTTAATCGAATCGAATCCCGATCGGACATGTCGGATTTATTCGTATTGTAAATAGAATCGTAATCGAATCACACAAAGAATCCTATCATGTAGATGGGGTTTAAAGGGACACTTAAGTAAAAAAAAAAAAAAATGAGTTTTACTCACCTGGAGCTTCCAATAGCCCCCTGCAGCTGTCCGGTGCCCTCGCTGTCTCCCGATCCTCCTGGCCCCGCCGGCAGCAACTTCCTGTTTCGGTGACAGGAGCTGACAGGCTGGGGACGCGAGTGATTCTATCGCATTTCTGGCCACAATAGCGCTATCTATGCTGCTATAGCCTATATCATATACCATGTAGCAGCATAGAGGGTGCTAATGTGTCTGGGAACGCGAAGAATCACTCGTGTACCCAGCCTGTCAGCTCCTGTCACCGAAACAGGAAGTGGCTGCCGGCGGGGCCAGGAGGATCGGAGGGAGACGGCGAGGGCACCGGACAGCTGCAGGGGGGGCTATTGGAAGCCCTAGGTGAGTAAAACTCATTTTTTTTTTTTTTGACTTAAGTGTCCCTTTAAGACAAGCCTGTAGCACAATCTCTATTTGCCATCAAGGTTCTTAGAAGTTTAATTTGTCTAGTGGTACCTCAACGCATGGCATGCTTTGATTATAAACATTACCCACAATTCACTGCAAAACCTGTACAAATGGTAAAAGCATGCTCAATACAGTAATTGATCCTGAAGTAAATTTGGGCTATATAAGCTGATCATATCATAAGCTATATAATAGGTTCTCCTCAGTGAAAACTGCAAATGTACCCTGCTTGTTTTTTTTTTCTATTATTTGCTTTATATAGCGCCAACATATTACGCAGTGCTCTATAATAAATACACTATACTGTACAGGTAATAAGCAGTGAGACACACAATGCCAGATCATACACTGGAGTAGTAGCCCAAGTAATTGGAGTTCACGATATTCTGTGAGTGGAATGCATGATCAGGTGGGACAGACACAAGGAGGGAGGGCCCTGCCAAAGGCTTACAATCTAAAGGAATGGGGTGGTGTCACGATAGGAGGGGGGCTCTGGCGAGGGGTTAATAATATGAACTTTTATCAGTATATTCATAGTATTTACCCAAGTTTACTTCAGTGTCACTTTAACTCCTATCTTAATGACTGCATATCAATCTGACTGTTAGCAATGGTCAATATGCAAATAATTCTGGTTTTGTATCCAAGTTTATGCAGCTTGAAAAGGGACCAGTGGAATCCCATCTTGGCTTCGATTGGTCCATTTTCAAGCTGTATAAATTTGCATGCAGAACCTTGGTAATCCTGCATGAACTCAGAATTCCTTGCACCTCATTGACCATCCCTGCTGACCGTTGCTAGACAGACCGGGAAAAGATGAGGTCCCTGGAAAGATTTTATACTGGCTGCACTTATGGTATTTATATGGCTTTTTTTGTATTGTTTTATAAACTTTACTTACATAATCGTAAAAGGATTGTCAGCTTTTTTTAATGAGCATTTTCTGTCATTCTTCGTTTTATATGTTTGTAACAGTGTCTGGGTTATAGAATGTAAACTGTTTGGCCTCCAGGTGTTAACCCTTCACCTCCCTAGCGGTATGATTACTGCCAGATTCTAGTGTTTTAAAGCGGTGCAATTTTTCACAAGCTTTTACACCCTAAAAATCATAGATCTGCGACAGCCCTGCACATAACTCACCTGCCCTGGATCCAGCTCGGGGTTACCGCTCTGAGCTGCGGATTTCCACCCGAGCCTGACTCGGGGTTACCGCTAAGGAGGTAAAGCTGAAACCTATTATAAAAACGGGGAGCGGGCATATATCGCAAGCAGTCTTTATGCCCCCTTCTCCTACGTTCTCCATCCTCCTCTGTTTTCTAACAAATGCTCCCCGCAGCTACTTCGGTGTCGGCGAGTCGGGAATTAGTGAGCAGGCGCTGGCCCGGCTGAGCACATCCTTGATTGCCGCTCTGCGCATTGCGTCATGACTGTCGTGCACATGTGCAGAGAGTTCCATGCTACTGGCACGCAATCAAGGATGCGCTCAGCCAAGCCAGCACCTTCGCACTACTGCCAACTCACGACCCAGAAGAGGCTGCGGGGGGGGGGGGGGGGGGGGGGGGGAGTGGTGGGTATGAGGACTGCTTGCTATACATGCCTGCTTTTCCCGTGTTTTTACAATAGATTTCAGCTCTGGTATCCTTTTAAAGGGATGGAAAATTTGAAACTGTGAATCTTTTGGATAAAAGTGATCTGAATTTATTAATACTGAGTCATTGGAAATGACAAGCAATATTTTTACGGTATTCTGAGGCTCATTCACTTATGCTGGGAATACACCATGAGATTTTTTTTGCCAGATAGATGGTACGATAAATAATATGCGACAAGTCCGATCTGATTTTCGATCGTTTTTATGATCGATTTCTCATAGAAGTGAATGGAAATTGATCAGAAAAATGATCAGACAGTAAGGCCTCTTTCCCACCAAGACGTTACGTTTTAGGGGACGTTATAGGTCGCATAATGTGCCCCTAACGCAACGCCTGGTGGTGTTGGAGCAGGACGCTACCTAGAGCTGCGTCTGTTTTGTCCTATGCGCCGGCGGAGACCATGTGAGCGGAACACTCCGCATCACGTGGTCCCGCCAGCCAATAAGCGGCCGCTCCAGGAAATAAACACAACAGTGCAGTGAATATTAATTAGCCATGTGGCTGGCTGCATTAGCAGACTCTCCCCGCATCCTCTCCGCCTCCAAAAAAAAAAAAAACACATCACTGAGCATGTGCAAACAGCCTAACACTGCAAAAAAAAGCTAGAACGCACAGCATGCTGCACTGTATGTGAACGTGTAGCGTTACCCTTTAACGCAACGTGGGCACTGTGAACAGCCCATTGCAGTTACATTGCTGTGCGTTGGGGAGTGTTACAGGCTGCACTAAAGTGTGCCTGTAACGTCTTACTGTGAAAGCAGCCTAAATCTGCTGAAAAATCTCATTGTGTATTCCCATAAAGCCATATAGTGGTTCAGTAACTCATAACAACCAGTTGGATTTCAGTATAAAGCAGTATGATCAATAGATGAATTCCGATTGGTTGCTTAGGCAGTTGCAGTATAATGTTTGCCTTATTCAATAAACCTGACCATTGATGATCTGTTCCTCCCAACAGTCTGTGGTGTAATATTTGTTCTGGATTAATGTCTGGAGGATGATGACAAACTGATGCTTTCTGTATGTCGCTCTCCATCATTTCATGGATTCTCCTGTTGTTTTAAAAGCAGTTTATAAAACCTAATAATGTAGCATGCAGTGAAGAGCAAAAAAATTGTCTAATATGATAATTTGCCCTAAAATGGACCTAGCATATCAAAGCTACCAGCAGCAAATTGAGTAATTTGCTCCCACCCACCTTGTGTTTTCCTTTGTGGAGGATTTTGTGCTCATCCCTTGGGCTGTGAAGTATAATGAAGCCCATTATTGGTACAGTTTCAGTCGTTTTTCTGATCTGATAATAGCAATCCAAAGGATAAGATCAGAAATGATCGATAGTGGTCTTGAATGGCATAAAAAAATCATAACCATAAGCTGTTTTTTTTTTCCACTGGACTCATCGACCACTGGCAGGGAAATCGATAACCAGATTGTTTGGTTGTTGGCCAACATCATCAACTTCCCCAAATTTGAACCAATTGGTTTCCTTTTATCAGATTGACCCCAGAAGTTGATTGTTTATGAAAATTGTATAATTCATGGGCACTTTAACTTTAGACTTGGTAGTGTTGCACAGGAGGAGGAAACCATTTTGTGCCCTTTTGTTCTTGGTATTCCCTACAGATACAACTTGTACACATAAAAAGGTATGTATAGTATTGGAAGGTGATTTTGGGGTGGGTTTAAAACAATGATACATATTTTCTAATACGGCAAAAAATGGGGCCAAAGTCCCGAACCAAATATTTGCTTTTTTTCTATCTCCTCTGGTAAAGAAGTCACAATTTAGCAACTGGTGGGCATCATGGGGCACCTGTAGACACTTGGGAAAGACTACTAAAATGAAAGAAAACAACTGCAAATGTGTATGGGCCTTTACAATTAGGCTCTGCAGGTGGTGATGCTGCTTGAACTGCATCATCTGCTTGTTCACACTGCAAGGGAGAAGGCATAGACTCCATCCCACTGAGAAGATTGCAGCCTAGAACAATGACAGTAGCCAGTGCAGAGTGGCCTATGTGTGCATTCCTGACCAGGTGTTGTCAGATCACTTGTAAGTCAGCTAATCAAGGAGCTTTTACACACTTAGGCCTGGTGCACACCAGAGGAGTTTTTCTGAGCGTTTTGAGTTTTTAAATCTGCTGCTAATGTTATCCTATGTGTCTGTGCACACTGGAGCAATGAGGTTTTGTAAAAAACCCCATAGCATTACATTGGGAAGAGCTTTTAGAGGTTTCAAAAGCTCTTCCCAATGTAATGCTATGGGGTTTTTTACAAAACCTCATTGCTCCAGTGTGCACAGACACATAGGATAACATTAGCAGCAGATTTAAAAACTCAAAACGCCCAGAAAAACTCCTCTGGTGTGCACCAGGCCATAGGCCTGGTGCACACCAAAAACCGCTAGCAGATCCGCAAAATGCTAGCAGATTTTGAAACGCTTTTTCTTATTTTTCTGCAGCGTTTCAGCTAGCGTTTTGCGGTTTTGTGTAGCGGTTTTGGTATAGTAGATTTCATGTATTGTTACAGTAAAGCTGTTACTGAACAGCTACTGTAACAAAAAACGCCTGGCAAACCGCTCTGAAGTGCCGTTTTTCAGAGCGGTTTGCGGTTTTCCTATACTTAACATTGAGGCAGAAACGCATCCGCAATCCAAAATCTGCAGCAGCCCGGGAGTATGCGTTTCTGCAAAACGCCTCCCGCTCTGGTGTGCACCAGCCCATTGAAATACATTACCCTAGCGGATCCGCACCCGCAAGCAGATCGCAAACAGCAGCGGAAACGCTCCGGTGTGCACTAGGCCATAAAGTGCGGTAATATTGCTGTCATGGGAATATTACTCCAGTAGTGCGAGCATTACTAATGGTAATTAATGCACCTTACTGTAGCAACGGCCGCAGTACTTGAGTACCGTGGGCTGTGTTCATAGCGTAACTTGCAGTACAATGCTGCCAGTAGTAACTAATTTTGCCATGTGCTGTCTCAGCACAGCAAGATTAGCACACTTCAGTGCATCAACTCCCAAGTAACAAGTTTTCCAACTGAGTTCAAAGATCCAAGAAAATGCCTGTGGTGGGCTGTTCCATGGGTCACAAGAAAACAGAAGGGGAACCTTGTATAGAGAGAAGGTGTGTTAGCTGCAAGATGGCAGTAAGGGCCTTTTTCCACTAGCTAGCGCTTGCGATAAATGCTAGCAATTCAAGTCCATAGATTTTTTTTCTGTGATTATGATCGCAATTTTGCTATGCAATGCATTGCATAGCAAAATCGTGGTAAAAAGTGCTCATAGGCGCAATTGTCCTTTGGTAAAAATCGAATTGCATTAGTGAAAGATACCTACCATGATTCCTGTTATTTTGCAAACCCTGGCAATTTAAAAATCGCTTGCGGTTTGCGATTCAGCATCGCAAACACACACAGTGGAAAAGGGCCCATAGTTAGCAGGTGAAAAGCCGTTCTTCTTAGACATTTAACGGCATTTTAACGTATTAAAACATCATGTCTTAGCCTGTTAACGGCAACATGACGTTTTAATATGTCGCACATTCCCGACGCCGTTTGTCGGGTTTCCGGGTTGAGCAATTGGGGAAGAGGACCGAGCGGTTCACTACCCAATCGCAATGCCTGGAATGAATGTGACGTGACCGCGATCAGTGGCCACGTCCATTCATAAAACAGTAAGCCATCACATTGTATTTAAATGTAGAAGAAAAAAAAAGTGGAAAGTGTTCACGAGCGCCATCTTGTGGCCTAAAAGTAAAATTACACCTACTGACACATACATACATACTTCCACAATACAAATACAATTAATAACTTGCATTACCAAAAAAAAAACACTCATAAAAATAAAATCTGAAAAAAATACATAAATAGTTGCCTTAGGGCTCAGCTTTTTTTAATTATATTTTATGATGGAAAATGACTTTTACTTTACTTTTACTTTACTACACAGGGGCTTGTAATTATGGATCGGACAAAAGAAAAACAAAACAGAAAAATAACACCTATATTTCAAAATAATATATTGTCGCCGTACATTGTGATAGGGACATAATTTAAACTATTTAATAATCGTGACAACTGGGCAAATAAAATGTCAGTTTTATCCACTTTTCCATTATTTTCTTATTTTTCCCATTAAAACACATTTAGAATAAACTAATTCTTGGCAAAATGTACTACCCACAGAAAGCCTAATTGGTGGCGAAAAAATGAGGTATAGATCATTTTCTTGTGATAAGTAGTAATAAAGTTATTAGGGAATAAAAGGGAGGAGCACTGACAGGTGAACATTGCTCTGGTCCGTTAGGGTAAAAACCCTTGGGGATGAACTGGTTAAAGGGAACCTGAAACGAGAGGTTTAACTTTTATTTCCCTCCCCCGAAATCCAATCATTGATCACCTCTCAGGCATCAGCCTATGAGAGGGGATCACATTGTGGGCCCCTCGAGGAGACAGCTTTGTCACTAAGTTGCCCCCTTACAGTGCTGTGCATAGATCGCAGCACTGCATAAAGAAAACAAACGTTTATTTTCTTATAACAGCTGGCAAGCTGATCTCCGTGCAGAGCTCCGTATGTAAAGCGGGGATGCGCACAACCTCCCACAGGACTTGACGCCAAGAGTGGTTAAAAGCTTGTTAAAAAATTTCACGGCTTTTAGACCCAAAATCTGGAAATGATCAGAACGCCAGGGATGTTAAAAAGCAAGTCCTACAGGCTCTCTGAGCTCCTTATAACAGGGAAATCGATTTGTGACTGACTGCAGATGTTGCTAGGCATTGGGCCTAGATGTGTTAGGATGTTGTAAAGCAGGCTGGCTTTGCATAGTCTTTGCCAAACAGACCACCTATCTTATGCCGTGTACACACAATTAAATTTCATGTCCAACCGGCGGGTAATCTGACGGGAAGTTGTATCATTTGTAGATGAACTGCGCCTGATAGATAACAAGATCGATTTTCCCATGATAACTTCTCAAAATCGTCCTCGTTATTGAACAGGAGCAAATCAGACATGTCAGAAATAATCGTCTGATTCCAGTAAATTGAACAGAAAAATTGCATCTTGTGTCTACCGCATAAGGGACCATTTGAAGATTTAAAGTACACCTGTGACTTTAATAAAATAAAAAAAAAAACATACCTCAGGAGGGGGTTTGTTTCAGTTTGCCATAGACTTCTGCCATTGTGTATAGATGGCTGCATTAGCCTTTCTCTGGTGGCATCTTTAAGAATGCTTGGGTTGTTCCCTTGGTGCAAGAAAAAAAAGCAAGTTTATTAAAGTTATTTTCTGTCCTTGGTTATATTGACTAACGGCTGCAGCTCGCAATAGACTGTAACTGCAACAGGTCTCAACCATATGTTGCTAACCATTTGCTGTGAATGTTATCCAATGCAGTTGTACATAAATATCTCTGAGGGCTGGTGCACACCAAGAGCGGTTCTGAGCATTTTTTAAAACGCTTTCGGGCTGAAAAGTTCTTGGCTAATGTATTTGAATGGGATGGAGCTTACCAAAGTGGTTCTTTTTCTTTCCAAACACAAACTCGGGTACTGCAGAATTTTTGCGGTTGTCTGAGGTGATTCTGCCTCAATGTTAAGTATAGTAAAGTGGGAAACCACTCTGAAAAGCGCTAGATCAGAGCGGTTTTCCAAGCGTTTGTTACAGTAGCTGTTCAGTTACAGCTCTACTGTAACAAAATATTAAAAACACTGCTCCAAAAAAACGCTAGGCATTATTAGAAAATCGCTCCAAACATACCTAAAATCTCTCTGAAAAACCGCTAGCGTTTTTGGTGTGCACTGGTTCTTACTAGAGGAATTTGTTGTTGCCTAGATAGGTAACCAGCTACAAAGTCTCTGCTACTTAGCCTGTCATGGGCTGTAGCCCTAGAATGACCAAATCCATGATTTTACCAGAGATAGTTAAAGTGAACCTGAGGTTAGAGTGATAAGGCTGCCATAATTATTTCCTTTTAAGCAATACCAGTTGCCTGGCTGTCCTGCTGATCCTCTGCCTCTAATACTTTTAGCCGTAGACCCTGAATCAGCATGCAGCAGATCAGGTGTATCTAACATTGTCAGATCTGACAAGATTAGCTGCATGCTTCTTTCTGGAGTTATTCAGCCTGTACTGAAGCCATAGAGACCAGCAGGACTGCCAGGCAACTGGTATAGTTTAAAAGAAAACACCCATATCCCTCTCAGTTTAGGTTCCCTTTAAAATGAAATCAGGGAAATATAAAAGTCATTAATTTTGATACTGCCCTCGGGATAGGGAAGTCTCTGGTTCCCACAGAGAGTTTTCCCCGTCCCTCTTCGACCCTCCGTTCCAGCGGTCAGACCCCCAAAGCTCCACAGAGCTCCCCCACACTGCACAGAACCGCCACTCGGGGGAGAAAAACCTCCATCCTGCTTTTCTGAGAGTCGCAATGTGACTGCTGATAATCCTACAAAAATGTAGCGTAATGCACAGAAAAACACGTTTGGTACAAATCGCAATCACATGGCAGTGCGATCTGCATCTGTGATTGTTGTTTGCATTTGAAAAGGGCTCCAAGTAATTTCTCTGGCCAGGTGCAATGCTGTAACATTCCTCTTCAGTTACTGTATATTGTACATTGTGCTGTTCTGTTATCATATCCATGCTGTATGTGTTTTTATGTATAAATAGCTTTTACCTGTCTATGGTTTGGACTCCTCCTTCATGACTGAGGGTATCTCTTAAGTTAGTGACAACAAGTACGTATTCATTTTTACGGAAACAAAAACTCTGGAGGAAGAAAAAGGAGGACGTATACCCCAAGCAGTTAAACCAACAATTATTGAATATATTAAAATATCATAACTTTATTGGTTGTATCAAAAAATAGTATTTTTCTGTTAGCTGGGTGCATCCACTAAGTGGCGATAAAACTCCACCAGAATTACATCTTTCCCTACTATCCATGGCGGCCTGGAGGGGGAATAGTAATTATCGCCACCTAGTGGATGCGCCCGGCTAATGGAAAAGTACCCAAAAAATTGAAAATCATTAAAAGTACACACTGACAGTGGTTGATTAAGCCACCGTCAAAACCACACTCATATCCTCCATTCACACCACAAGCTCACAAAAGGAACATACTCCCATCTTCTTATATTTGTAATGTGACATCCAAGATAGATGCCAAATTGATAGTTCAGTTCATGTGTTATTCACACTGATATCAATTCCAGAGGGGAATAGCTGATCCCTTGCCAACACACAGTTAGATTAAGCACCCAGCGGCAAGCTTAGTTCCAGCTTATGATCCAATGTAGTAGAGCCCAACGATGTATATAGCAAGTGATACAGCACAAGTTAGCGTAGCAGCCAGTGTGAAACAAGCAGTCAAGCAGAAGCGAAAAGGCACACAGGATTACTTGCAGAGACAACGTCTATTGTCACAACAAGATCATAGGTCTCCCTGTATAAACAGCAGCAGGAAATGGAAAGCTGACACTGTATGCAGGAATAAGCAAACTTGTTGTCACATGTATCTTGTCAGCATAAATGTATAGCAATGCATACAGTACCACATCAGAGGTATCCAGCTTCCAGCTGTGTGTTCCCATTTACAGGATAAAGTTCCAGGCTGCAGTGTCCATTTAGTGTTGGGCGAACACCTGGATGTTCGGGTTCGTGAACGTTCGCCGAACATGGCCGCGATGTTCGGGTGTTCGCGCCGAACTCCGAACATAATGGAAGTCAATGGGGACCCGAACATTCGTGCTTTGTAAAGCCTCCTTACATGCTACATACCCCAAATTTACAGGGTATGTGCACCTTGGGAGTGGGTACGAGAGGGAAAAAAAATTAGCAAAAAGAGCTTATAGTTTTTGAGAAAATCGATTTTAAAGTTTCAAAGGGAAAACTGTCTTTTAAATGCGGGAAATGTCTGTTTTCTTTGCACAGGTAGCATGCATTTTGCCGCCATGCAGTCATAAATGTAATAAAGATGAGAGGTTCCATAAACAGGGACCGGCAACGCTAACCCAGCAGCAGTACACGTGATGGAACAGGAGGAGGCGCAGGAGGAGAAGGCCACGCTTTGAGACAACAACCCAGGCCTTGCATGAGGACAAGAAGCGTACGGATAGCATGCATTTTGCCGCCATGCAGTCATAAATGTAATAAAGATAAGAGGTTCCATAAACAGGGACCGGCAACGCTAACCCAGCAGCAGCACACGTGATGGAACAGGAGGAGGCGCAGGAGGAGAAGGCCACGCTTTGAGACACAACAACTCAGGCCTTGCATGAGGACAAGAAGCGTGCGGATAGCATGCATTTTGCCGCCATGCAGTCATAAATGTAATAAAGATAAGAGGTTCCATAAACAGGGACCGGCAACGCTAACCCAGCAGCAGCACACGTGATGGAACAGGAGGAGGCGCAGGAGGAGAAGGCCACGCTTTCAGACACAACAGCCCAGGCCTTGCATGAGGACAAGAAGCGTGCGGATAGCATGCATTTTGCCGCCATGCAGTCATAAATGTAATAAAGATAAGAGGTTCCATAAACAGGGACCGGCAACGCTCATCCAGCAGCAGCACACGTGATGGAACAGGAGGAGGCGCAGGAGGAGAAGGCCACGCTTTGAGACACAACAACCCAGGCCTTGCATGAGGACAAGAAGCGTGCGGATAGCATGCTTTTTGCCGCCATGCAGTCATAAATGTAATACAGATAAGAGGTTCAATAAACAGGGACCGGAAACGCTAACCCATCACAGATGGTCATTGTTCATGTTACTTGGTTGGGGTCCAGGAGTGTTGCATAGTCGTTTCCAATCCAGGATTGATTCATTTTAATTTGAGTCAGACGGTCTGCATTTTCTGTGGAGAGGCGGATACGCCGATCTGTGACGATGCCTCCGGCAGCACTGAAACAGCGTTCCGACATAACGCTGGCTGCCGGGCAAGCCAGCACCTCTATTGCGTACATTGCCAGTTCGTGCCAGGTGTCTAGCTTCGATACCCAATAGTTGAAGGGTGCAGATGGATTGTTCAACACAGCTACGCCATCTGACATGTAGTCCTTGACCATCTTCTCCAGGCGATCGGTGTTGGAGGTGGATCTGCACGCTTGCTGTTCTGTGGGCTGCTGCATGGGTGTCAGAAAATTTTCCCACTCCAAGGACACTGCCGATACCATTTCCTTTTGGGCACTAGCTGCGGCTTGTGTTGTTTGCTGCCCTCCTGGTCGTCCTGGGTTTGCGGAAGTCAGTCTATCGGCGTACAACTGGCTAGAGGAGAGGGAGGATGTCAATCTCCTCTCTAAAGTCTCCACAAGGGCCTGCTGGTATTCTTCCATTTTGACCTGTCTGACTCTTTCTTCAAGCAGTTTTGGAACATTGTGTTTGTACCGTGAATCCAGAAGGGTATAAACCCAGTAATTGGTGTTGTCCAGAATGCGCACAATGCGTGGGTCGCGTTCAATGCAGTCTAGCATGAATTGAGCCATGTGTGCCAGAGTCCTGCCAGAATCCTCATCATCCTCTTGTGAGCGTTGTGATAGTTGTGATGCATCATAGTCGTCACCTTCTTCCTGGTCTGCTTCTGCTGACCATTCGCGCTGAATTGTGGAAGTCCAACGTGCACCGCTCTGGCCTTCGTCAGTGGTGGCATGAAATTCCTGCTCCAACTCCAGCTGTTCCTCCTCCTCTTCTTCGTCATAGCTGCTGGGGCCAGCGTTTCCTGAGGCAGATGGCCTGATGTTGGTATCATCACGCTGATCGTTTTCTCCTTCAGATTCCCCCAGTTGCATCATGACAGCTGTTTCCTTGATTTTCAACATTGACTTCTTCAGTAAACACAGCAGTGGTATGGTAATGCTGACTGAAGAGTTGTCACTGCTCACAAGCAACGTGGATTGCTCAAAATTTTGGAGGACTTGGCAGAGGTCCAACATGTTGGCCCAATCGGATCCACAGAAGCTTGGCAGCTGTCCGGATGCGCCTCGGTACTGCGCCGTCATGTACTGGACCACTGTACTCTTCTGCTCGCAAAAGCGGGCTAGCATGTGCAGCGTAGAATTCCAGCGCGTAGGGACATCACACAGCAAGCGATGGTGGGGGAGATTGAAGCGCTCCTGCATCTTGGCGAGTGCCCCCGAAGCAGTACTGGAATTTCTACAATGTTTGGCCACTCGTCGCACCTTCAACAGAAGATCGGCCACGCCTGGGTATGTCCTCAGGAACCGCTGAACTAGGTTCATCACGTGCGCCAGGCAAGGGATGTGTGTCAGCTTAGCCAACCTTAAAGCGCGAATGAGATTACTCCCATTATCACACACAACCATGCCCGGTTTCAGGTCCAGCGGTGCCAGCCACAAATCCGTCTGTTCCTTTATTCCCCTCCAAATTTCCTCCCCTGTGTGCTGCTTATCCCCAAGGCAGATCAGCTTCAGCAACGTTGCTGACGCATGCCAACAGCTGTGCTGCACTGCTTCCACGATCCTACTGCTGCTGGGTTAGCGTTTCCGGACGAGGTACAGCTTTGAGATGCGTTGGAGGAGAAGGAGTCAGAGAGGTAGGTGCTGCTGTTGTTATCCAGTGGGAGGGATGGCGGTGCAGCTGTTTGCGGCGTGGGCAACACCCACGCCGTAGCAGGTGAGGAATCGCTGCCAGGCTCCACAAGGTTCACCCAGTGCGCGGTGTGAAGTTTAGAGGGGGTCGCAGCCAGCACGCAGTACACAGATGTATAAAACAAAGTCCGTTTATTGTGCAGTAGAAGAAAACAGTTTCAGTGCAGCAGTAATAATTGGAAAATAACAGTTCAGCTTACTTCAGCTTGGTAATATACAGTCCAGCAGGATCAAACAAAGTTCAGTTTTTCATCAGGCCAACACCATACAAACAACAGACAGGGTATGGTTTGGCTTCCATCACATACTCCAATATTCCTTGTCAGGAGCTTCCATAGCATACATGCTACTCCTTCAACACCTTCTCCTCAGACTGCCTCTGAGGCTGCTTCTTAAGCATAAATTTGCATCTCATCAATACCATAATTAGTGAGACTCTCAGCCTCACTGACAACCAGGTGTGTACCTAGGTGGGATGGGAAGGCCCGCCCTTCCTTCCCTCCCATCCCAGGAGTCCGGCCCTGAGAAGAAAAAAACCAAGCAGCAACTGCTTGCTGCTAAAATCCGGACTCCCTTCCTAGGACCACACAGGGTTTTAAAGTGACCATAGTCCAAATACCGGGGAAATATACCTCCCATCTATTACCCAGCCCCGATGGCCCCTACATATCCCCCCCCTCTGCCTCAACCCCGAGGCGGTGGAGGCACATAGACCCACTAAACAGTGGACTCGGGAAAGGGCATCAGCGTTCTGGTGCACTTTACCCGGCCTATGTTCCACCACATAGTTGAACTCCTGGAGAGAGAGAAACCACCGGGACACTCTTGCATTCGTTCCTTTGTTTCTTTTCATCCATGCTAGCGGGGCATGGTCAGAGATCAACCTAAATTTTCTACCCAACAAATAGTAGCGCAGGGAGTCCAGGGCCCATTTATGGCCAAGCACTCCCTCTCCACTACCGCATAGTTTCTCTCAGCGGCCGTCAGCTTCCGACTGAGAAAAACTATGGGATGTTCTTCTCCATCAATCACCTGAGACAGGACCGCCCCCAACCCAACATCTGAGGCATCTGTCTGCACTACGAACTCTCGAGTGAAATCGGGGGCTACCAGGACAGGGTGACTACATAATGCCGATTTCAGCTCCAAAAATGCTTTTTCTGTCTCTGCTGTCCACTGTATCATCACTGACTTCCGGCCCTTGGTCAAGTCAGTTAGGGGAGCTGCTAGGGTAGAAAAATTGGGAATGAACCGTCTGTAGTATCCCACTATCCCTAAGAAAGCTCAAACCTGTTTCTTACTGATGGGGCGGGGCCATTCCTGGATTGCCTCAATTTTGTTAATTTGGGGTTTTACCAACCCCCTTCCGACAATGTACCCCAAGTACTTTGCTTCCTCCATGCCTAGGGCACATTTCTCGGGGTTCACTGTAAAACCCGCCTTCTTTAACGCATCCAGGACTGCTTGCACCTTGGGAAGGTGGGACTCCCAGTCTGAACTGAAAATTACGATGTCGTCTAAATAGACCGACGCGTATCTTTGGTGTGGACGCAACATTCTGTCCATAACTCTCTGAAATGTGGCCGGGGCTGTCTGTAACCCAAACGGCATTCTTTTATACTGAAAATGGCCCTCAGGTGTAGAAAATGCTGTTTTCTCTCTGGCGTCTTTGGCCAAGGGTATTTGCCAATATCCTTTGGTCAGATCTAATGTGGTTATGTAGCGGGCTGGGCCTAACCTTTCTATCAATTCGTCCACCCGGGGCATGGGATAACCGTCAAATTTGGAAATTTCGTTTAATTTCCGGAAATCGTTACAGAATCGCAGAGTTCCGTTTAGCTTGGGTACCAACACAATCGGGCTTGACCATTCACTCTGCGATTCTTCAATAACGTCCAATTCTAACATGCGCTTCACTTCCTCTGACACCGCCTTTCTGCGGGCCTCCGGGATGCGATAGGGCCTGACAAACACTTTAGCCCTGGGCTCAGTAACAATGTTGTGCTCCACCATACCCGTAAGTCCAGGCAAATCCGAAAATATCCCCTTGTTTCTCTGAAGAAACTCTTTTACTTGTTGGACCTGGGATTTGGAAAGAGTGGGGGCTATTTTCACATCCTCAATGCTGATTTTGGGTACAACACTCACACCTACCCTAACCGGCGTGGTCTCTCTCTCTTTCCAGGGTTTTAACAGATTGACGTGATACAGTTGATAGGGTTTCCGTCTCCCTGGCTGATGTACCTTATAATTCACTTCCCCCACTTTTTCAACGATCTCGAAGGGACCGTGCCACCTGGCCAAGAATTTACTCTCCACGGTTGGGATCAATACTGCCACTCTATCCCCCACCTGGAACTGCCTGATCTTTGCGGAGCGGTTGTATACCCGACTCTGCGCTTCTTGGGCTGCCAGTAAGCGTTCCTTGACCAGGGGCATCACCTTGGCAATGCGTTCTTGCAACTGGGAAACGTGTTCCACCACACTTTTGTGGGGACTGGACTCACTTTCCCAGGTTTCTTTGACCAAGTCAAGCAACCCTCGAGGTCTGCGCCCATAGACCAGTTCAAATGGTGAAAAACCTGTGGAGGCTTGAGGTACCTCCCGAACAGCAAACATCACTGCCGGCAATAAACAATCCCAATCTTTTCCGTCCCTTTGAACAACTCTTTTTAACATCATTTTTAAGGTTTTATTAAACCGTTCCACCAGCCCATCTGTCTGAGGGTGGTAAACAGAGGTTCTCATCTGCTTAATCTGGAACAGTTTACACACATCACCCATCACTTTAGACATAAACGGGGTTCCTTGGTCCGTAAGAATTTCCTTAGGAAAACCCGTCCGAGTGAACATATTAAACAATTCTCGGGCGATAGCTTTGGACGTGGGTTTTCTTAACGGAAAGGCTTCCGGGTAGCGAGTGGCATAGTCGAGTATGACAAGGATATATTGGTGCCCCCTGGCAGACTTTACCAGTGGCCCCACTATATCCATGGCAATGCGCTCGAATGGCACCTCGATGATTGGCAAGGGCACCAAAGGGCTTCGAAAATGGGACACTGGCGCGGTCAACTGACAGGTGGGGCAAGAAGCGCAGTAATTCTTTACTTCGGCCTTTAACCCAGGCCAGTAAAACCTGTCAGTTATCCGCGCCTCCGTTTTCTCGGCACCCAGGTGACCTCCTAATGCTTCATTGTGAGCCAAGTCTAGTACCATCCTCCGAAACTCCTGAGGCACTAGCAGCTGCTCAACAACCTCTTCTCTGACCTTGGCAACCCGATATAACATATCCCCATGAACTGAAAAATGAGGGGATCTCTCCTCTGCCCCCGGTTCCTGGGGAACTCCATTTACCACAGATACTTGTTCTCTCGCATGGGATAACGTTGGATCCCGCATCTGCGCAGTGATAAACAACCCTTTTGACACATCCAGGTCAGGGAGCATAGATTGGGGGGAAGATTCCTCATCATCCTCGCCCAACATAACTTGTAATGGGGAATCATCCCCCCCCCCCCCCCCCCTCAGTAACCTGCTCAGGGTCCCGACAAGGATGGTCAGTCTCATTTTCATCCATTGGCAACATGACATCATCTTTTTGCAATAATACATGATCATTTTGCAATACATTTTCTGCAACATTTGTATCTAGACTTGGTACATCAAGTTCTCTGGTAGGGGGAGGAGGGGCTAAGTTATTATCAGAGTCCTTAAACAACTTCCCCTTGACATTGTCCCACAGTGCCCAAAATAGTGGAAAGTCTCGACCCAATATAACTTGGCACATTAGGTTTCTTACCACTCCGACGTCGTGAGTAATTGTCCCACAGTCCGTTGAAATCGACACTGGCACCACAGGATAAGTCTTTGTGTCTCCGTGAATACACACCACCTTAAGCGGCTTTAGCACAGTGTCAATAGTTCCAATCAGATCAGCATGCACCATGGTTACCATACTGCCTGAGTCCAGCAAGGCTTTGGCAGGTACCTGGTTCACACTGACGGGACACACAAAACTCTCCTGGCACTCTGCCAGGCATACCTCCTGGGCAAAAAAGGACACCCTCCGTAGTACGTCACACTGCATGGGTTCCTCCTGCAGTGGACACTGGGCTCTGGTATGGCCCCAAGCAGAACATCTCCAACACTGGATCACACCTCCCTTCCGGGGTGTAGCCATAGCAGGTGGCAACCCCTGAGCAGCTTTTGGGAATACTTCCCTATTTCTGGTGATGCTGGTTGCGGGGTTCCGTGAAGCACCCTTTCCAGAGTCAGGGAACCTTGCAACACGGGGTAAGATGGGGCCCGCCTGGCCCTTTGGAGAGAGTAGATCTTCCACTACGGTATATCTCTCCACCAACTCCACCAGCTGCTCTGCTTTTTTGGGGTCTGCATGACTGACCCATCGCTGTAGTCCCACTGGCAAGGCACGCAGAAAACGATCCAGCACGAATCGCTCCACCATCTCAGGCCCGGTAAGTACCTCTGGTTGCAGCCACTTTGTCGCCAGTTGGATAAGGTCATACATCTGCGATCTGGCTGGATGCTCCATCCGGTATTGCCAGCTGTACACCCTCTGTGCCCGGACCGCTGTTGTTACACCTAGTCGGGCCAGGATCTCTGCCTGTAGTCGATCATAGTCGAGGGCGTCTGCAGAGTTGAGATCGTAGTAGGCCTTCTGGGGTTCTCCCGTCAGGAACGGTGCAAGGATACCAGCCCATTTGTCTTTCGGCCATCCTTCCCGCTCTGCTGTCCTTTCGAACGTTTTCAGAAAGGCTTCCACATCATCGGTGGGGGTTAGTTTCTGCAGGAAGTGGCTGGCTCTCACCATCGCCTGGTTGCTAGGGGCAGCTCCTGCTGTCTCTCTCCCCTGGGCCAGCTTCTGCACCGCCTCAAGCAGGATTTTGGCTTGCGCCTCTGAGGCCTCTCGCAGGGCTTCCGTGGCTTGCTGTTGAGTCACCATACTCGCCTGCTGAGACACCATACTCTGCTGTAGCTGCACAGTTGCTAAGGCCATTTGTTTCAGCAATTCCTCCATCATGCATACAAGGAGACTGGCCCTTTAAATGTCACTTTTTAAACGGAACTTTTTCTTTTCCTGCAGTGCTGCGCTGCCCGCATCCGAGCACCAGTTGTGAAGTTTAGAGGGGGTCGCAGCCAGCACGCAGTACACAGATGTATAAAACAAAGTCCGTTTATTGTGCAGTAGAAGAAAACAGTTTCAGTGCCAGGCGCGGAGCTAGGGGGGGTCGGGGTAGGACAAGTGCCCCAGGGCGCCGGGTCCCCAAGGGCGCCCAGCTGAGCTTCGGGGTTTTTTTTGGGGGGGTTTTTTTTTGTTGCGGAGACCTGAGGAGAGCAGCGCAGAGAAGAGAGAGAGCTGTGCGGACGGTGGGGAAGGGGGGCCATATCCCCCCTCCTTCCCTCACCTTAGGTGCTCTCTCTCTCTGGCTGTCCCCTCCAATGTCTGTCCGGGACGGTGCTGGCAGCGGCGGGCGGAACTCACCTCCGTCTCGCTCCAGCGCCGGGCGGAAGTTCGGGTGCGCAGCCGCTGCTCTGGTCTGGACCAGACCAGAGTAGCGGCAGATCCATCCTGCGCTGCGAGAGACGGAGGTAAGTTCCGCCCGCGGCTGCCAGCACCGTCCCGGACAGACATTGGAGGGGACAGCGAGGGAGAGAGAGCAGCTCTTCCTCTTCTCTGCGCTGCTCCCCTCCTGCTGGGGAGGGGGACACCTGACCTGGCTACCTACTCTGGGCACATATATACCCCTGGCTACCTACTCTGGGCACATATATACCCCTGGCTACCTACTCTGGGCACATATATACCCCTGGCTACCTACTCTGGGCACATATATACCCCTGGCTACCTACTCTGGGCACATATATACCCCTGGCTACCTACTCTGGGCACCTATACCCCTGGCTACCTACTCTGGGCACATATATACCCCTGGCTACCTACTCTGGGCACATATATACCCCTGGCTACCTACTCTGGGCACATATATACCCCTGGCTACCTACTCTGTGCACATATATACCCCTGGCTACCTACTCTGGGCACATATATACCCCTGGCTACCTACTCTGGGCACCTATACCCCTGGCTACCTACTCTGGGCACCTATACCCCTGGCTACCTACTCTGGGCACCTATACCCCTGGCTACCTACTCTGGGCACATATGTACCCCTGGCTACCTACTCTGGGCACCTATACCCCTGGCTACCTACTCTGGGCACATATATACCCCTGGCTACCTACTCTGGGCACCTATACCCCTGGCTACCTACTCTGGGCACCTATACCCCTGGCTACCTACTCTGGGCACATATATACCCCTGGCTACATACTCTGGGCACATATATACCCCTGGCTACCTACTCTGGGCACATATATACCCCTGGCTACCTACTCTGGGCACATATATACCCCTGGCTACCTACTCTGGGCACATATATACCCCTGGCTACCTACTCTGGGAACATATATACCCCTGGCTACCTACTCTGGGCACATATATACCCCTGGCTACCTACTCTGGGCACATATATACCCCTGGCTACCTACTCTGGGCACCTATACCCCTGGCTACCTACTCTGGGCACCTATACCCCTGGCTACCTACTCTGGGCACATATACCCCTGGCTACCTACTCTGGGCACATATATACCCCTGGCTACCTACTCTGGGCACCTATACCCCTGGCTACCTACTCTGGGCACATATATACCCCTGGCTACCTACTCTGGGCACCTATACCCCTGGCTACCTACTCTGGGCACCTATACCCCTGGCTACCTACTCTGGGCACATATATACCCCTGGCTACCTACTCTGGGCACCTATACCCCTGGCTACCTACTCTGGGCACCTATACCCCTGGCTACCTACTCTGGGCACCTATACCCCTGGCTACCTACTCTGGGCACATATATACCCCTGGCTACCTACTCTGGGCACCTATACCCCTGGCTACCTACTCTGGGCACCTATACCCCTGGCTACCTACTCTGGGCACCTATACCCCTGGCTACCTACTCTGGGCACCTATACCCCTGGCTACCTACTCTGGGCACATATATACCCCTGGCTACCTACTCTGGGCACCTATACCCCTGGCTACCTACTCTGGGCACATATATACCCCTGGCTACCTACTCTGGGCACCTATACCCCTGGCTACCTACTCTGGGCACATATACCCCTGGCTACCTACTCTGGGCACATATATACCCCTGGCTACCTACTCTGGGCACATATACCCCTGGCTACCTACTCTGGGCACATATATACCCCTGGCTACCTACTCTGGGCACATATACCCCTGCCTACATATATTGGGCACATATACCCCTAACTACATATACTGGGCATATACCCCTGGCTACATATACTGGGCACATATACCCCTGACTATATATACTGGGCACATATACCCCTGACTATATATACTGGGCACATATACCCCTGGCTACATATACTGGGCACATATACCTCTGGCTACATATACTGGGGACACATACCCCTGCCTACATATACTGGGCACATATACCCCTGGCTACCTGTTCTGTGGACATCTCTACTCCTGGCTACCTGTTCTGGGGACATCTATACTGCTGGCCACCTATACTGGGGCTACCTATTTTTGGGGAACCACTGCTGTCAGATTGAGTGTATTTTGGGGAACTGCTGCCAGGTGAGAGGTGTCTACCATATTAAGGGGGCATTCTGCCTATTTATGTGAAATGCTGTCTATTTATGTGCCTCATGACTGCTGAATTTGTCTTGTTGGGGGCCTCATGGTTACTGAATTTGTCTTGTTGGGGGTCTCATGATTTGTTGGGGGCCTCAAGATCGCTGAATTTGTCTTGTTAGGGGCCTCATGATTGCTGAATTTGTCTTGTTGGGGGCCTCATGATTGCTAAATTTGTCTTGTTAGGGGCCTCATGATTGCTGAGTTGGTCATGTTTGCTCATGATTGCGGAATTTGTCTTGATGGGGGGGAGCTCATGATTGCTGAATTTGTCTTGGAACATGCTGGAAGGTACCTACTGAGGGAGGGTGGGTGAGCGTGAGCCTGCTAACCTCCATGTAAGTTTGGCTCCACCCATAACCACGCCCATATTTGGCCACGCCCCTTCACCTTAGGGGGGCGCATTAATAGTCTTTGTCCCCGGGCGCTGAAAACCCTAGCTACGCCTCTGTTCAGTGCAGCAGTAATAATTGGAAAATAACAGTTCAGCTTACTTCAGCTTGGTAATATACAGTCCAGCAGGATCAAACAAAGTTCAGTTTTTCATCAGGCCAACACCATACAAACAACAGACAGGGTATGGTTTGGCTTCCATCACATACTCCAATATTCCTTGTCAGGAGCTTCCATAGCATACATGCTACTCCTTCAACACCTTCTCCTCAGACTGCCTCTGAGGCTGCTTCTTAAGCATAAATTTGCATCTCATCAATACCATAATTAGTGAGACTCTCAGCCTCACTGACAACCAGGTGTGTACCTAGGTGGGATGGGAAGGCCCGCCCTTCCTTCCCTCCCATCCCAGGAGTCCGGCCCTGAGAAGAAAAAAACCAAGCAGCAACTGCTTGCTGCTAAAATCCGGACTCCCTTCCTAGGACCACACAGGGTTTTAAAGTGACCATAGTCCAAATACCGGGGAAATATACCTCCCATCTATTACCCAGCCCCGATGGCCCCTACAGCGGTAAGGGAGATGTATCGACCCTGGCCGAACGCACTCGTCCAGGTGTCAGTGGTGAGGTGAACCTTGCAGGCAACGGCATTCTTCAAGCTTCGGGTTATTTTGCTGACCACGTGCTCATGCAACTCAGGCACTGCAGAGCGCGCAAAGTGGTAGCGGCTGGGAACCACGTAACGTGGAATGGCCACTGACATCATGCCCTTGAAGCTGTTTGTCTCCACCACTCGATATGGCAGCATTTCGCAGGCCAGAAGCTTGGCTATGCTGGCTGTTAGTGCCACGGCCCGGGGGTAATTTGCTGGCAATTTCCTCTTGCGCTCAAGCATCTCCGAGACAGACAACTGAACCGTAGGGCTGCACACTGAACGGCTGTTGGTTGTTGTGTTTGATGACTGGGAGACCTCAAGAGCACTATTCCGGAAAGTGACAGTGTCAGCGTCGTCTGATGTTTGTGAATGTTGTTGTGAACCACGCAATGGCTGGGCTACTGCTGCTGCTGAGGAGGGTCTGGTGGTGAGTCTGGTGACCCCAAGGGAGGTAGTGTTGCTGGTACCCTGTGATGGCGGCCACAGAGTGGGATGTTTGGATACCATGTGGCGGGTAATGCTGGTGGTGGAGAGGTTGTTAATATGTTTCCCCCTGCTCAGGCGGGTCTTGCCCACCTTACAAATCACCATGGTACCATCCTCACTGCAGTCTTCAAAGAAAGGCCAGACTTTGGAGCACCTGCCTTGCTGGCGATTTCTGTTTGCGCCTCTTTTGCGTCTCACTTGAACTTCCACGCTTGTGGTGCCTGAAATTTCACGCCGCCTACCTTGTGGCACAAGGCGAACTCGTGCAGCAGTGGGTTCTTCAACAGACTCATCTGTGCTGCTACGACGGCGATGTTCTCCTTCACATACAAAATCTGGGTCTCTGTCAACATTGTCCATACCCTCCTCCTCTTCCATCTCCTCAAACTCGTCATGTGTGATTGTGGGCCGCCGCCGTGGAGTAGAGCTCCCCACAACAACCTCTGCGCAGCACACTCCAACGTCGTCTTCAAGATCTTCTCGGCCGACCTCCTGCAATTGAAACCCCTCCTGCCCAACTTGCTCTGGGATTTGGGTTTCAAAGTCCTCCTCGGACTTGCCTTGCATTTCAGTGCGCGGTGCATTTCCCACAGTCAATGGTTGTGAATCCGGGCACAAAATTTATGGCTGTTCCATTGACCTTTGAAAGGTGGAAGTTTGTTGGGCTGGGAATAGCTCCTGCGAATACCCCATTGTGTCCTGAGGAAATTCTTCGGACTGGTTATTTGGCAGTTGTGTGCGTGGTGTCGCTGCCGGTTGTGTCAGCTTTGTGCCCACTGGCTCCTTGTAACTGGCTGAGGACTCGGACCTCGTGCGTGATGTGCTGGTGCTGCTTAACCCACTGCTGGACGCTTGAGAGGTCATCCAATTAATTATCTGGTCCTGTTCTTTTGGATTTGTGAGGGTTGATTTCCTGGACAACATGGGCGGTATTGAGTGGGTTTTCTTCGGTGCTCCACTGTGGCCTGTACGTGAACCGTCAGGGGAAACACCTCTTCCCTTGCCCCTCCCTCTTTCACAGGATTTCTTCTTCATTTCACTTATCCTTAAAGTACACGCTGACTGGCAGCAGTACAGTGGCAGTACAGAAATGCTATACAGTGGCGGGTGAGCGGTGCCCAGCAGCGACACAGAGCACAATGCTATACAGTGGTAAGTGAGCGGTGTACTACTGTTCCCAGCAGCGACACAGAGCACAATGCTATACAGTGGTGGGTGAGCGGTGTACTACTATTCCCAGCAGCGACACAGAGCGCAATGCTATATAGTGTGGGTGAGCGTTGTACTACTATTCCCAGCAACGACACAGAGCACAATGCTATACAGTGGTGGGTGAGCGGTGTACTACTATTCCCAGCAGCGACACAGAGCACAATGCTATACAGTGGTGGGTGAGCGGTGTACTACTGTTCCCAGCAGCGACACAGAGCACAATGCTATACAGTGGTGGGTGAGCGGTGTACTACTATTCCCAGCAGCGACACAGAGCACAATGCTATACAGTGGTGGGTGAGCGGTGTACTACTGTTCCCAGCAGCGACACAGAGCACAATGCTATACAGTGGTGGGTGAGCGGTGTACTACTATTCCCAGCAGCGACACAGAGCACAATGCTATACAGTGGTGGGTGAGCGGTGTACTACTGTTCCCAGCAGAGACACAGAGTGGCAGTAAACACAATGCTATATAGTGTGGCTGAGCGGTGTAGTACTGTTCCCAGCAGCGACACAGAGCACAATGCTATACAGTGGTGGGTGAGCGGTGTACTACTGTTCCCAGCAGAGACACAGAGTGGCAGTAAACACAATGCTATATAGTGTGGGTGAGCGGTGTACTACTATTCCCAGCAGCGACACAGAGCACAATGCTATACAGGGTGAGCGGTGTACTACTGTTCCCAGCAGACACACAGAGTGGCAGTAAACACAATGCTATATAGTGTGGGTGAGCGGTGTACTACTATTCCCAGCAGCGACACAGAGCACAATGCTATACAGGGTGAGCGGTGTACTACTGTTCCCAGCAGACACACAGAGTGGCAGTAAACACAATGCTATATAGTGTGGGTGAGCGGTGTACTACTATTCCCAGCAGCGACACAGAGCACAATGCTATACAGGGTGAGCGGTGTACTACTGTTCCCAGCAGACACACAGAGTGGCCGTAAACACAATGCTATATAGTGTGGGTGAGCGGTGTACTACTATTCCCAGCAGCGACACAGAGCACAATGCTATACAGGGTGAGTGGTGTACTACACACAGAGTGGCAGTAAACACAATGCTATATAGTGTGGGTGAGCGGTGTACTACTATTCCCAGCAGCGACACAATGACCGGGGGACCCTGGCTAGCCTGGCTGTAGAGAGAACTACCCTGCCTGCCTACCCAAAGCTAAACCCACAGACAAATGGCGGAGAAATGACGTGGATCGGGTATTTATTTACCCGAACCACGTGACCCGTTCGGCCAATCAGAGCGCGTTCGGGTCCGAACCACGTGACCCGTTCGGCCAATCACAGCGCTAGCCGAACGTTCGGGTAACGTTCGGCCATGCGCTCTTAGTTCGGCCATATGGCTGAACAGTTTGGCCGAACACCATCAGGTGTTCGGCCGAACTCGAACATCACCCGAACAGGGTGATGTTCTGCAGAACCCGAACAGTGGCGAACACTGTTCGCCCAACACTATGTCCATTACACTTGGATAGCTGTCCGTTTGGGGCTGAAAACAACCCAGCAGTATCTCCAGCAAGCTGGACCCTGTCTCGCTGAGTGACAAGTCAATGAGGAGATGAATAGCTTGTTGAGGAGGGAGCAAGAGACGAGTGTAGTGTCAAGGCAGCGATCAAACACCCGCTAGCGCTAGGTTAACCCCGCTAGCCCACATGTTTCACCGGTACACTTATAAAGCGCCAACATATTACGCAGCGCTGAACATTAGTTAGGGTTACTTACAGGGCCGTGCAGAGGGTCCTTAAGTGGGGGGTGCTCAAATTTAAAAAAGCGGCCTGGCAACGTCTTCCCCTGCATGCCCCACTCCTCGTTTCTGGCTATGGGGGTATTGGTTGTCATGTGGGTGCTGAATGCAGATACTGGGTGCGATGTGGGTTCTGAGTGTGAGTACAGAGTGTCATGTGGGTTCTGGCTACAGTTGGGTATCGAGTGTGATGCGGGTGTTGATTGCAAGTACTTAGTGCCATGTAATATCTGGGTGCATGTACTGGAAGTCATGTGGGTGCTGGGTACAGGTACTGATTGTGACATGGGTGCGAATACTTGGCACCATGCCTGTACTGGGTACTGGCTATGGGTGGGCTTTGGTTATCACATGGGTTTTGAATGCAGGTACTTTAGGTGCGGGTACGGGTTAAGTGGGTGCTTGGTGCAGATAGTGGGGGCCATGTGAAAGCTGTGTGCAGGTGTGAGTACTGGGTGCAATTTTAGGCCAGGGTGCAGATACTTGGCGTCATGTGAGTGTGAGTACTGGGTGCCAGCTATGAGGGGAAGGGGTGGGTGCTGGGAAAAGTAGAGGTCAGTGTGGGTGCTGCAGGAAGGGGCAGGGCCATGCAGAGGATCCTCACAGGGGTGGTGCTCAAATTTGAAATTGATAAATCATGCTAAATTGTGTATGTAATATCCCCTCTCTAAAAAGCAGAAGGCAGTTTTAACACACACACACACACACACACACACACACACCTTTATAGCAGTATCAGGCAGACTTTGTGTCTCCTTTCAACCAACTCTTTTGGCGCCACCACCCTCAAATCACCAGTGGTAGGTGCCCACTGTTAGTAGGTTAGAGTGGGCACAGTGGAGCCCACAGTGGAGGCACAGACTCACCTTTCATTACTGGGACCTCTGTCCCTCTTGATCAGCACCCAAGCCTCTTTTCAGGCAAAGAAGAAGGGGTTACCAATACGCAGTGGTTGCTAAGCATTAGTAGATGCAAAACTGCAGTAAGTGCCAAGGTGCAGCGGGTGCCCGGATACAGTGGGTGGTAAGATGCAAAGGTTCACTTTGTGCTAAGTTGCAGTGGGTGTCGAGATGCCAAAGTACAGTCTGTGTCAAGCTGCTGTGGGCACCAAGGTCCAGTTTGTATTGGGTGTTTATTTGCAGTGGGTGCTATGCAGTATTGGGTGCTGAATGAGTAGCAGATGGTGATAAACAATAGTGGGTGCCATGTGAGTGCTAATTGATACAGGGAGCCATGTGAGTGTTGGACATGAGTGAGTAAGGAGTGCCATGTGTGGTCTGGATGTGTGCCATGGGAGAGTACTGAGTCTCATATGGGTTCGGACCAAGGACGGGTACTGGGTGCTATTTCGGTGCTGGCCATGAACGGGTACTAGGTGCATATAATGGCTTTGGAACTTGGTGACGTGTGAGTACTGTGCCATGTGGGTGTTGATTATGGGGGTATGTGGGTCTTAGGTGCCAATACTGAGTGCCAAGTGGGTACTGGGAGTGAGTACATGGTGACATATGGGTGATGGATGCTGGATAGTGGGGTATTTTTTGTCATGTGGGTGCTAAAGGCAGATGCCGGGTGCCATGTGGGTACTGGGTGCTGACACAGGGTGTCATGTGGATTCTGGCTGTATGGGTGTGTATCAACTATCATGTAGGTGTTGATTGCAGGTACTCAGTCCCTTGTGAGTTCTGGGTGCAAGTACTGGATGTCATATGTGAGTGCTTGGTGTTTGTACTGGGCACTAAGTGGAGGCTTAGTGCAACTGGAACTACTGCAGATGAAGCATGTGGGTGTTGGGTGCAGGTACTGGGTATCATAGGTGCGAATACTTGGTGCCATGCCTGCACTGGGTGCTAGCTATGGGTGGGCATTGTGTGTTATGTGGGTTCTGAGTGCAGGTACTTTGGGTGCTAGTACTAGTTATGTGAGTGCAGATAGTGGGTGCCATGTGAAGGCGGTGTGCAGGTGTGAGTAGTGAGTGCCATGTTGGGGCTGGGTGCAAGTACTGTGTCGTGTGGGTGTGAGTACTGGGTGCCAGCTATAGGGTGAAGGGGTGCAGGTACTGGGTGTCATGTGGCTGTTTGATGCAAGTACAAAGTGTCATATTGAGGCCAGATGTGAGTATTTGGTGCAGGGTGCAAGTACTGGGTGCTTGCTATAGTGGGGGTTACTGGTTGAGTGTAATGTGGGTGCTGAACATTGGTGGAATTGTTGTGGGTGCAGGGGGTGGGAGATCACTGTGCGTACTGCTATGAATGGCATAGTTGCTGCTAGGGGAGGTAGAGGTTAGTGTGGTTGCTGGGGGAGGTAGAGCTCAGTGTGGGTACTGGGGGAAGGGTAGGTCACTGTGGGTGCTGGGGGGAGTAACTGTGGGTGCTGAGGAAGGTAGAGGTCAGTATGAGTGCTGGAGGAAAGGGAGGTCACTGTGGGTCCTTTGGGGGAGGTCACTGTGGGTCTTGGGGGAGGTAGAGGGGGAGGTCACTATGGGTGCTGCTGTGAATGGCATAGTTGCTTGCTGCTAAGGGAGGTAGAGGTCAGTGTGGGTGCTGGGGGAAGGGTAATTCACTGCGGGTGCTGTGGAAGGAAGAGATCAGTATAGGTGCTGGAGGAAGGGGAGGTGACTGTGGGTGCCTGGATAGTCAGTGTAGTTAATGGAGGAGGGAGTGGATGCTGGGTGTTGGGAGAGGCCCCTGTGGGCGCTTGCAATGGGAGAGATCACTGTAGGTGCTGCTTTTGGGATGGGAGGTCCCTGTGGGTGCTGCAGGGGAAAGGAGGGTAGCCACTGGGGGAGGGAAAGATCACTGTGGGTGCTGGAGGAGGGATAGGTCAGTGTGGGTGCTGGGGTAGGCAGGATCTCTGCTAGAGCTGGGGAGGGAGAGGTCACTGTAGGTGCTGGGGGAGGGAGAGGTTACTGTGGGTGCTAGGTGGAGGGAGAGGTCACTGTGGGTGCTAGATGGAGGGAAAGGTCACTGTGGGTGCTGAGTAAGGGAGAGGTCACTGTGGGTGCTAGGTGGAGGGAGAGGTCACTGTGGGTGCTAGGTGATGAGAGATATCACTGTGGGTACTGGGGAGGGAGAGGTCAGTATGGGTCCTAGGTGGAGGGAGAAGTCACTGTGGGTGCTAGGTGGATGGAGAGGTCACTGCAGGTGCTAGGGGAGGGAGTGGTCACTGTGGGTACTAGGTGGAGGGAGAGGTCACTATGGGTGCTGGGGGAGGTAGAAGTCAGTATGGGTCCTAGGTGGAGGGAGAGGTCAGTATGCCACACTAGGATTCCTGTCTGGGCCTCTTCACTTCAAAGTGTCCCAGGTGGGGGGTGGGGCTTACCACGATCAGGGGCGGAGCTTATTTTGCCCCGCGAGAGGGGCCTTTTTTGAAGTTTTTTAAAAAGAGGGGGTGCCTGGGCACCCAGAGCACCCCCCTCTGGACGTGCCTGTCCACCAGGATGGATTTTCAGATCTGCAGATGAAGGGCTGGTGCACACCAAAACCCGCTAGCAGATCCGCAAAACGCTAGCAGATTTTTAAACGCTTTTTTTTATTTTTATGAGGCGTTTTGCTAGCGTTTTGCGGATTGCTGCTGCGGTTTTCAGTATAGTAGATTTCAGATATTGTTACAGTAAAGCTGTTACTGAACAGCTTCTGTAACAAAAACGCCTGCAAAACCGCTCTGAAGTGCCGTTTTTCAGAGCGGTTTGCGTTTTTCCTATACTTAACATTGAGGCAGAAACGCACCCGCAATCCAAAAAATGCCTCACCCAGGCATTTTTCGTTTCTGCAAAACGCCCCCCGCTCTGGTGTGCACCACCCCATTGAGATACATTGACCAAGCAGATCCGCAGCCGCAAGCGGATCTGAAAACGCCCAAAAAGCCGCTCGGTGTGCACCAGCCCGAAGTCTGTTAAACAAGGTTTTGTATGAGGATCTGCAGATATCATAGACTATGAATGCATTTTGCAGGGACGGATCTTTTGCAGATACTGATCTTTTGAATGTGTATAGCATCTTTGTGTGCAGCACCTTGCAAAGATTTTTATCTGATGGGGAGTTCAGCTCAATAGAATAGACTGTGTAGTGTATGGCTCTCATACTACATGGAAGGGGGTAAAATTGGTCTGATAGCTTTCATTTATCTTTCAAGTGTGTACACACCATTAGGCAGTCACTTAGGAGTTAATGAAAACCTACTGTGTATAGCTAAATTTTGACCACAGTCATCCAGTGAGTACAGAGCAGGGACAAGGTCCTCCAGCACCCAAGCAGGGCCGGGCCGAGGCATAGGCTGGACAGGCTCCAGCCTCAGGGCGCAGTGTAGGAGGGGGCGCACAATTCATTCAGCTGCCATTCCTAATTGTGTTTGAAGCAGAAATAAATAAGAAAATGGGATGCATAGCAGTGACTGCAAGCCAGATAACTAGATATTAAGGTGTTGGGGAGGTTGTGGGCCCTGTGGCCCTCTTAGTCTAATAGCAATCAGTGTGTGACAGCTGGGGTGGGAGGGAGGGAGGGGCGCACTTTGGTGTCTCAGCCTTGGGTGCTGGAGGACCTTGTCCCGCCTCTGCACCCAAGGCTGAGACACCAAAGTGCGCCCCTTCATCCCTGCCACCCCAGCCGTCACACACTGATTGCTATTAGACTAAGAGGTGCCACAGGGCCCAAAACCTCCCCAACACCTTAATATCTAGTTATCTGGCTTGCAGTCACTGCTATGTATCCCCTTTTCTTATTTCTTTCTGCTTCAAACACAATTAGGAATGACAGCTGAATGAATTGTGCGCCCCCTCCTACACTGCGCCCTGAGGCTGGAGCCTCTCCAGCCTATGCCTCGGCCCGGCCCTGAGTGAGTAATTGTGCAAAGTTTAGAAAGCTTGGCATTTCAAACGTGATATCGGCAGCAGTATATGTTTTCTCATTGAAGTCAATGACTAAAATCTGATTGGCTGTTTTATTGGCCCACCTTTTTTTTCCCCCAATCTATTAGCCCCAGTCACCCAGTGACCAACACTTTAAAGTTTGGGAAGCCAGGAGTTCAAAGTTTAAAAATGGCTGCAGTTTTCCTTTCTCAACTGAAAAGCAATGAGTGAAATTTGATTGGTGGCTCCACCCACTTGCTAACCCTAAGGGCATGTTTCCACTAACGCGAATTCGCATGCGTTGTCTGCATGCAAATTCGCATAACCAATACAAGTGGATGGGCCTGTTTGCACTTGTCAGGAATTCTGGGCGGTTTGCTGTGCAGAAAAAATCTGTACGGCAGACCCGTCAGAATTCGCATGCAGCACACCCGCACGCGAATCGCCGGTAATGTAATTTAATAGGAAAACCGCAATCGTTTTTGGTCTTGCGGTTTTCCATGCGTTTTCGCCTGCGTAGTCGCATAAAAACCCATGTCAATGCTTACCGGCATTGACATGGTTAAAATCGCATAGCGCAAACCGCGAGCGATTCCGCGTGAAAATCCGCATGGAAACGCAAACGAATCCGCACCCGCATGCAGATTCGTTGACGCGATTTTCGCGTCAAAAACGCAACGCACAAGTGGAAACGTACCCTAAAACAAAGTCACCCAATAACCAACTGTGTTAACTTTGGGGTTCTTGGCATCAGTAATGTAAAAATGGGAGCAGTTTGAATGTCTCCATTGAAAACAATAGGTGAAATTTGATTGGGTCTTGTTGGTCTAACACACAGTTTCAACATTTTACACACACCCCTCCCCTTCCCCTGTGACATTGTGATTAACTATACAAAGTATTTGGACTCTGACATTAAGGGCCCGTTTCCACTATCGCGAATCCGCATGCCTTTGCCCGCATGCGGATTCGCACAGTCAGTACAAGTGGATGGGACTGTTTCCACTTGTGCGTTTCCCCGCACGTTTTTCTGTGCAGAAAAAATCTGCAGGGTAGGGCCCTCAGAATTTGCCTGCGTGTGGAATGCAGGCGAATCGCACGCAATGTATTTAATAGGGAAATCGCATGCGTTTTCCCCATGCGTTTTTTTGCCGCGATTTCGCATAGGTATTAATGTTAATTTACACAGGCAGTGACATGGTTAAATTCGCATACAGCCTTACCTATGCGAAATCGCATGCGAAATTGCGGCAAAAAACGCATGCGAAATCGCACCCGCATGCGATTTGCCTGCGGTGATTCGCCGGCGATTCCGCAACGCTATAGTGGAAACGGGCCCTAATACTTTCATGAATGGCAGCATTTTTTTAATTATCCCACTGAGTAGAAATTCAAAGCTATGAGAGTGACAGCAGTTGGAAAATTGAAACTGTCGCTTTCAACTGCCATAAGGCAGTTTAGCTGCTGATGATGTCAGGTGGAGGATCTGGTCCAGCGGGTAAATGTCCCTGCCTGCTAATCACAAGGTTAGCGGTTCAAGTACCACCCAGGACATGGGCAGGTGGCAAAAAAAAAAAAAAAAAAAAAAACTCTCTGAGCCAAGGACACCAGTGTTTTTAGGTCACTGTCGTTTTTTGACACAGCATAGCACAGACTATTTTACACTACAAGGTGAATGGCCCTTTACTGAGCCCCAGCAGGTCCTCACACTTTAACCACTTCACAACTGAGGGGTTTTACCCCTGTAGCACCAGAGCAATTTTCACCTTTCATCGCTCCTTCCATTCATTCGTCTATAACTTTGTCATTATTTATCGCAATGAAATGAACTATATCTTGTTTTTTTCGCCACCAATTAGGCTTTCTTTAGGTGGGACATTATGCCAAGAATTATTTTATTCTAAATGTGTTTTAATGGGAAAATAGGAAAAAATGTGGGGAAAAAAATCACTATTTTTCAGTTTTCGGCCATTATAGTTTTTAAATAATGCATGCTACTGTAATTAAAATCCATGAAATGTACTTGCCCATTCCATTTGTCCCTTTTATTACACCGTTTAAATTATGTCCCTATCACAATGTTTGGCGCCAATATTTTATTTGGAAATAAAGGTGCATTTTTTTCAGTTTTGAGGCCATCCCTAATTACAAGCCCATCATTTATAAAGTAACAGTGTTATACCCTCTTGACATAAATATTTAAAGAGTGCAGCCCCTAAAGTAACTATTTGTGTGTTTTTTTTATTCAAATTTTTTTTTATTACCCCCCCAAAAAAAATGTGGAGTGTGGGAGGTAATGAGTTAATTTATAATGTAAAACTATATACAGTGATGTGAAAAACTATTTGCCCCTGTAACGATCGGTGAAGCACAGAGAGGATCTGATTACCGGTGATCTGCAGTATCACTGGGAATACAGATATATACCAGATTATAAGTGATCTGCAGTATCACCGATAATCCGATATACCAGCTAACCTCTGTTCACCTGAGTAGAGTGTAGTGTTTGGTGTAACAGTAACACTTTGAGGACTAAGCCTCAGCGCAGTAAGGTATACTGCACGGATTCCTTCCGAAGACCTGGACTCTCCAAGACGGGAGGAGTCAGGCTGAGAGTAGGAAGGATTGTGTAAAAGTAACACTCTGGAGGAAGTGTCACTGATAGAACGGGGAACCGCCTCCAACAGTGAGGTCGGTTCTCGAGGTCGGACAAGCCAGGTCGTACACACACGGACAGATAAAGTACAATATCAAGAGGCAAAGGCGGAGTCAGGTACAGGCAGGGTTCGGCAACAGGGTATCAGAAATATCGAGGTACAAGATCAGTAGGCAGAAGCAGAGTCTAAGGACGAGCCGGGGTTCGGCAACAGAGTATCAGAAATATCGAGGTACAAGATCAGAGTTCAGGAGGATAGTCAGGCAGGCAAAAGGTCATAACAGATAATCACAATCAAACTAGTACTTTAAGCTATCAACAGAAACTAGCTAAGTGTAGGATTACAGCTCCAGCTGGTCCCGGCACACTTGCGGATCTGACTACGGATCTGGGTGCTCCCACGTATGTGATCGCACGCCAGACAACCAGCAACTGAATAAGCAGCAGAATATATAGTTGCTGGACTCTGCTGCCCCGCCCGAACCATTCAGCCAATCATGAGTCCTGCAGGAATCAGCTGACCTTCCTGATCAGCTGACACTTCCTCTGCAGGTATAAAGGTCCTGAATTCAGGCCCGCGCGAGCATAGCTCTCCATCTGCCTAGGTGCACTAACAGACCCAGCCACACCAAGCACATGCTGCTGCATGCAAACAGCCGCTTTGCTGTCAGGACATGCGGCGGCTTTTCCGCGTTCCACCACACAACCAGACGCGTGCAAACCGCCGCGTAGGACGCGGAGTCAGCCGCCTAGCTCTTGGCACACGCGGCGGCTTTTCCACGTTTCCTCACAGCCCCCTTCCTGATTTCTTATTCTTTTGCATGTTTGTCACACTTCAATGTTTCTGCTCATCAAAAAACGTTAACTATTAGTTAAAGATAACATAATTGAACACAAAATGCAGTTTTAAATGATGGTTTTTCTTATTTAGTGAGAAAAAAAACTCCAAACCTACATGGCCCTGTGTGAAAAAGAAATTGCCCCTGAACCTAATAACTGGTTGGGCCACCCTTAGCAGCAATAACTGCAATCAAGCGTTTGCGATAACTTGCAACAAGTCTTTTACAGCGCTCTGGAGAAATTTTGGCCCACTCATCTTTGCAGAATTGTTGTAATTCAGTTTTATTTGAGGGTTTTCTAGCATGAACCGCCTTTTTAAGGTCATGCCACAACAGCTCAATAGGATTCAGGTCAGGACTTTGACTAGGCCACTCCAAAGTCTTCATTTTGTTTTTCTTCAGCCATTCAGAGGTGAATTTGCTGGTGTGTTTTGGGTCATTGTCCTGCTGCAGCACCCAAGATCGCTTCAGCTTGAGTTGACAAACAGATGGCCGGACATTCTCCTTCAGGATTTTTTGGTAGACAGTAAATTCATGGTTCCATCTATCACAGCAAGCCTTCCAGGTCCTGAAGCAGCAAAACAACCCCAGACCATCACACTACCACCACCATATTTTTCTGTTGGTATGATGTTCTTTTGCTGAAATGCTGTGTTACTTCTACGCCACATGTAACGGGACTAGCACCTTCCAAAAAGTTCAACTTTTGTCTCGTCGGTAGATGTTGTCCTGGGGTCTTTTGTGGCCTTTCGGATGAGTTTTCTCTGCGCTCTTGGGGTAATTTTGGTCGGCCGGCCACTCCTGGGAAGGTTCATCACTGTTCCATGTTTTTGCCATTCGTGGATAATGGCTCTCACTGTGGTTCGCTGGAGTCCCAAAGCTTTAGGAATGGCTTTATAACCTTTACCAGACTGATAGATCTCAATTACTTTTGTTCTCATTTGTTCCTGAATTTCTTTGGATCTTGGCATGATGTCTAGCTTTTGAGGTGCTTTTGGTCTACTTCTCTGTGTCAGATAAGCCCCTATTTAAGTGATTTCTTGATTGAAACAGGTGTGGCAGTAATCAGGCCTAGGGGTGACTACAGAAAGTGAACTCAGGTGTGATAAACCACAGTTAAGTTATTTTTAAACAAGGGGGGCAATCACTTTTTCACACAGGGCCATGTAGATTTGGAGTTTTTTTCCTCACTAAATAATAAAAACCATCATTTAAAACTGCATTTTGTGTTCAATTATGTTATTCTTTGCAAAAGAATAAGAAATCAGGAAGGGGGCAAATAGTTTTTCACATCACTGTAGTTATATATGAAAAATGCTTTTGGGTGTAGTTTTACTATTTGGCCACGAGATGGCCACAGTAATTTTTTGTGAATGGTCCTGTGAGCAAGGACGCTTACAGGAAGGTCAATGAGGCTGGGAAACTTTTTTTTTCCCTCACAATGATTGCGATGCTTCTCATAGAAGCAGCTGATCATTGCAGGGGGACTAAGATCAACAAACGGGACCTTTTTTTCCCGTTCGTTGATCTGCAGGTGTGCGGGCGGCGGTGTGCGGGAGTGTGTGCACGAGCGAGCTGGAGTGCGGACAGAGGCGGTAGCTGCGGGAGGGGGGGGGGGGCGGATATCTCCGTCCCTGGTTGTGAAAGGATGGAAAAAGGAGCAGAGATATCTGCAAATGTGGGGGTTAAAGTGGTTAGATTGAAATTTGCATATGGGGTTCTCCCACAGTACCCCATATGAGTGCTCTTTTGCCTCTGCTGGTGAAAATTAACCACTTGAGGACCACAGGTTTACATCCCCCTAGTGACCAGGTCACTCTGCAGCTTTAACAGTTTATTACTCGGCCATACAACTTAGCAGCCAAATTAATATTGCCTCCTTCTCTTCCCACCAACAGAGCTTGCAGTTGGTGGTATCTGATTGCTGCTGCGATATACATTTAAAAAAAAAAATTCTCTCGTCCGCCATATATGCCCCCCCCCCCCCCGAGATCCAACCACAATATAATTTGAGTAAGATAACGTAGATCCAATCACTACACGCTCCATTCGTGGCTGGCTGGCTGATCACGGATTCCCGCTCTGTTTAAGAGCAGGGAACCCGTGCGCATGCGCGCGTGCATTCCCTGCAAATCTCCGCCCTCCAGGACTTGACACCAATCGGCGTTCGGCGGGCCTGGGAGAGCCACTCTGCGGCGTAAGGCTACATACACACTTGAGATAAGTCTTTGGAAAAGGCAAGATCACAGATCAATTTTACCCCCTTCCATGTAGTATGAGAGCATACTCTACACAGTCTACTCTATTGAGCTGAACTCGCCATCAGATAAAAATCTTTGCAAGATGCTGCACAGAAAGATGCTGTACACATTCAAAAGATCAGTATCTGCAAAAGATCTGTTCCTGCAAAAGATCCGTTCCTGCAAAATGCATTCATAGTCTATCTGCAGATCCTCATACACACCTTGTTTAACAGACATTCATCTGCAGATCATCTGCAGATCAGATCCACCAGCAGGGCCGTGCAGAGGGTCCTTAAGTGGGGGGGGTGCTCAAATTTAAAAAAGCGGCCTGGCAACGTCTTCCCCTGCATGCCCCACTCCTCGTTTCTGGCTATGGGGGTATTGGTTGTCATGTGGGTGCTGAATGCAGATACTGGGTGCGATGTGGGTTCTGAGTGTGAGTACAGAGTGTCATGTGGGTTCTGGCTACAGTTGGGTATCGAGTGTGATGCGGGTGTTGATTGCAAGTACTTAGTGCCATGTAAGATCTGGGTGCATGTACTGGAAGTAATGTGGGTGCTGGGTACAGGTACTGATTGTGACATGGGTGCGAATACTTGGCACCATGCCTGTACTGGGTACTGGCTATGGGTGGGCTTTGGTTATCACATGGGTTTTGAATGCAGGTACTTTAGGTGCGGGTACGGGTTAAGTGGGTGCTTGGTGCAGATAGTGGGGGCCATGTGAAAGCTGTGTGCAGGTGTGAGTACTGGGTGCAATTTTAGGCCAGGGTGCAGATACTTGGCGTCATGTGAGTGTGAGTACTGGGTGCCAGCTATGAGGGGAAGGGGTGGGTGCTGGGAAAAGTAGAGGTCAGTGTGGGTGCTGCAGGAAGGGGCAGGGCCATGCAGAGGATCCTCACAGGGGTGGTGCTCAAATTTGAAATTGATAAATCATGCTAAATTGTGTATGTAATATCCCCTCTCTAAAAAGCAGAAGGCAGTTTTAACACACACACACACACACACACACACACACACACACACACACACACACACACACACACACCTTTATAGCAGTATCAGGCAGACTTTGTGTCTCCTTTCAACCAACTCTTTTGGCGCCACCACCCTCAAATCACCAGTGGTAGGTGCCCACTGTTAGTAGGTTAGAGTGGGCACAGTGGAGCCCACAGTGGAGGCACAGACTCACCTTTCATTACTGGGACCTCTGTCCCTCTTGATCAGCACCCAAGCCTCTTTTCAGGCAAAGAAGAAGGGGTTACCAATACGCAGTGGTTGCTAAGCATTAGTAGATGCAAAACTGCAGTAAGTGCCAAGGTGCAGCGGGTGCCCGGATACAGTGGGTGGTAAGATGCAAAGGTTCACTTTGTGCTAAGTTGCAGTGGGTGTCGAGATGCCAAAGTACAGTCTGTGTCAAGCTGCTGTGGGCACCAAGGTCCAGTTTGTATTGGGTGTTTATTTGCAGTGGGTGCTATGCAGTATTGGGTGCTGAATGAGTAGCAGATGGTGATAAACAATAGTGGGTGCCATGTGAGTGTTAATTGGTACAGGCAGACATGTGAGTGTTGGACATGTTAGTAGGGAGTGCCATGTGTGGTCTGGATGTGTGCCATGGGAGAGTACTGAGTCTCATATGGGTTCGGACCAAGGATGGGTACTGGGTGCTATTTGGGTGCTGGCCATAGATGGGTACTGGGTGCATATAATGGCTTTGGAACTTGGTGACGTGTGAGTACTGTGCCATGTGGGTGTTGATTATTATTTATTTATTTATTTATTTGTTGTATTTATAAAGCGCCAACATATTACGCAGTGCTGGACATTAATTTAGGTTACAGACAATTTTTATTATGGGGGTATGTGGGTCTTAGGTGCCAATACTGAGTGCCAAGTGGGTACTGGGAGTGAGTACATGGTGACATATGGGTGATGGATGCTGGATAGTGGTGTATTTGTTGTCATGTGGGTGCTAAAGGCAGATGCCGGGTGCCATGTGGGTACTGGGTGCTGACACAGGGTGTCATGTGGATTCTGGCTGTATGGGTGTGTATCAACTATCATGTAGGTGTTGATTGCAGGTACTCAGTCCCTTGTGAGTTCTGGGTGCAAGTACTGGATGTCATATGTGAGTGCTTGGTGTTTGTACTGGGCACTAAGTGGAGGCTTAGTGCAACTGGAACTACTGCAGATGAAGCATGTGGGTGTTGGGTGCAGGTACTGGGTATCATAGGTGCGAATACTTGGTGCCATGCCTGCACTGGGTGCTAGCTATGGGTGGGCATTGTGTGTTATGTGGGTTCTGAGTGCAGGTACTTTGGGTGCTAGTACTAGTTATGTGAGTGCAGATAGTGGGTGCCATGTGAAGGCGGTGTGCAGGTGTGAGTAGTGAGTGCCATGTTGGGGCTGGGTGCAAGTACTGTGTCATGTGGGTGTGAATACTGGGTGCCAGCTATAGGGTGAAGGGGTGCAAGTACTGGGTGTCATGTGGCTGTTTGATGCAAGTACAAAGTGTCATATTGAGGCCAGGTGTGAGTATTTGGTGCAGGGTGCAAGTACTGGGTGCTTGCTATAGTGGGGGTTACTGGTTGAGTGTAATGTGGGTGCTGAACATTGGTGGAATTGTTGTGGGTGCAGGGGGTGGGAGATCACTGTGGGTACTGCTATGAATGGCATAGTTGCTGCTAGGGGAGGTAGAGGTTAGAGTGGTTGCTGGGGGAGGTAGAGCTCAGTGTGGGTACTGGGGGAAGGGTAGGTCACTGTGGGTGCTGGGGGGAGTAACTGTGGGTGCTGAGGAAGGTAGAGGTCAGTATGAGTGCTGGAGGAAAGGGAGGTCACTGTGGGTCCTTTGGGGGAGGTCACTGTGGGTCTTGGGGGAGGTAGAGGGGAGGTCACTATGGGTGCTGCTGTGAATAGCATAGTTGCTTGCTGCTAAGGGAGGTAGAGGTCAGTGTGGGTGCTGGGGGAAGGGTAATTCACTGCGGGTGCTGTGGAAGGAAGAGATCAGTATGGGTGCTGGAGGAAGGGGAGGTGACTGTGGGTGCCTGGATAATCAGTGTAGTTAATGGAGGAGGGAGTGGATGCTGGGTGTTGGGAGAGGCCCCTGTGGGCGCTTGGCTTGCAATGGGAGAGATCACTGTAGGTGCTGCTTTTGGGATGGGAGGTCCCTGTGGGTGCTGCAGGGGAAAGGAGGGTAGCCACTGGGGGAGGGAAAGATCACTGTGGGTGCTGGAGGAGGGATAGGTCAGTGTGGGTGCTGGGGTAGGCAGGATCACTGCTAGAGCTGGGGAGGGAGAGGTCACTGTGGGTGCTAGGGGAGGGAGAGGTTACTGTGGGTGCTAGGTGGAGGGAGAGGTCACTGTGGGTGCTAGATGGAGGGAAAGGTCACTGTGGGTGCTGAGTAAGGGAGAGGTCACTGTGGGTGCTAGGTGGAGGGAGAGGTCACTGTGGGTGCTAGGTGATGGGAGATATCACTGTGGGTACTAGGGAGGGAGAGGTCAGTATGGGTCCTAGGTGGAGGGAGAAGTCACTGTGGGTGCTAGGTGGATGGAGTGGTCACTGTGGGTGCTAGGTGGATGGAGTGGTCACTGTGGGTACTAGGTGGAGGGAGAGGTCACTATGGGTGCTGGGGGAGGTAGAAGTCAGTATGGGTCCTAGGTGGAGGGAGAGGTCAGTATGCCACACTAGGATTCCTGTCTGGGCCTCTTCACTTCAAAGTGTCCCAGGCGGGGGCGGAGCTTCCCGTGGGTGGGCGGGGCTTATCGAGATCAGGGGCGGAGCTTATTTTGCCCCGCGAGAGGGGCCTTTTTTGAAGGTTTTTAAAAAGAGGGGGTGCCTGGGCACCCAGAGCACCCCCCTCTGCCTGGTTACTTACAGACAATATTTAGGGGTGACATCAGGGCCGGATTTACATCACTGGAGCCTATAGGCACAGATGTCCTGGCACCCTAGACTTCGCCCTCCATGAACCCAGATGTCACTTCTCCCTTACTCCCCTTGCCCGTCAGATGGTCATAGGTAGCTAGTGGTGTCCCTTAGCATTAGGTAGTCAGAGGTACCCTCAGTATTTAAGGGAACCTAAACTGAGAGGGATATGGATGTTTCCTTTTAAACAATACCAGTTGCCTGGCAGTCTTGATCCCTTTGGCTGAAGTAGGGCTGAATCACACACCTGAAACAAGCATGCAGCTAATCCAGTCTGACTTCAGTCAGAGCACCTGATCTGCATGCTTGTTCAGGGGCTGTTGCTGAAAGTATTGGCAACACAGGATCAGCAGGAGAGTCAGACAACTGGTATTATGTTAAAAGGAAAAATCCATATCCTTCTCAGTTTAGGTTCCCTTTAAGTAGCTAGAGGTGCCCTGGATGGAAGGGAGATCCGGTCAGTGGAATGCCGAGAGCTGGGTGAGTAACCTCTCATTTACACACTGCTTGGGACTCTGCATAGGGAAGAGGGAGGCACTAGGGGAGGGCGCCTGTAAGCATGTGCCTACAATGCCTTATGGTAAATCCAGCCCTGGGTCACATACAGCAATAAGACAATACAGGAATACAAGAAAGACCAGATCACGCAGCACAGTATGAGTACAAGGTAATGCTTAGTCACTGGATGGAGCATGGAGATAAGGCAAGTTGAGTTCACTTGTCTATTAGCACCCAGCCACATCCTCACAAGTTTGCTTAGGCAGCATAAAGTCTAGCACCTGCCCTGTTTGTAACTGTTTGGTATATTAATGTAAAATAAATTTAATTTTTAGGACACTGTTGTCAAAAATGGGAAAAAAAACTGACATTTAGTTTTTCTTGCAAAGTGTCAGTGTTAACATTTATTAATTAGGTGCATGTTTAAACATCTTCCTGTTTCACACAAGTTCTCACAATGGGCTCAATCCTATTCACTTTTTCTTAGAATTTCTTAGAATGGGAGGGGCTCTGTGGCACATAGATAGGGAGCTATATGGAATGGGAGGGGCACTGTTGCACATGGATAGGGAGTTACATGGCATGGGAGGGGCATTGTGGCACATGGATAGGGAGCAACATGGAATGGGAGGGGCACTGTGGCACATGGATAGGGAGCTACAGTACATGGAATGGGAGTGGCACTGTTGCACATGGATTGGGAGCAACATGGAATGGAAGGGGCTCTGTGGCACATGGATAGGGAGCAACATGGAATGGGAGGGGCACTGTGGCACATGGATAGGGAGCTACGTGGAATGGGAGGGGCACTGTTGCACATGGATAGGGAGCAACATGGAATGGGAGTGGCACTATGGCACAAGGATAGGGAGCAACATGGAATAGAAGGGGCTCTGTGGCACATGGATAGGGAGCAACATGGAATGGGAGGGGCACTGTGGCACATGGATAGGGAGCAACATGGAATAGAAGGGGCTCTGTTGCTCATGGATAGGGAGCTACATGGAATGGAAGGGGCTCTGTGGCACATGGATAGGGAGCAACATGGAATGGGAGGGGCACTGTGGCACATGGATAGGGAGCTACATGGAATGGGAGGGGCACTGTTGCACATGGATAGGGAGCAACATGGAATGAGAGGGGCACTGTTGCACATGGATAGGGAGCAACATGGAATGGGAGGGGCACTGTGGCACATGGATAGGGAGCTACATGGAATGGGAGGGGCACTGTTGCACATGGATAGGGAGCAACATGGAATGAGAGGGATACTGTTGCACATGGATAGGGAACTACATGGAATGGGAGGGATACTTTTGCACATGGATAGGTAGCTACATGGAATGGGAGGGATACTGTTGCACATGGATAGGGAGCTACATGGAATGGGAGGGATACTTTTGCACATGGATAGGGAGCTACATGGAATGGGAGGGATACTTTTGCACATGGATAGGGAGCTACATGGAATGGGAAGGGCTCTGTTGCACATGGATAGGTAGCTACATGGAATGGGAGGGGCTCTGTTGCACATGGATAGGGAGCAACATGGAATGGGAGGGGCTTTGTTGCACATGGATAGGGAGCAACGTGAAATGGAAGGGGCTCTGTTGCACATGGATAGGGAACTACATGGAATGGGAGGGGCTCTGTTGCACATGGATAGGGAGCAACATGGAATGGGAGGGGCTTTGTTGCACATGGATAGGTAGCTACATGGAATGGGAGGGGCTCTGTTGCACATGGATAGGGAGCAACATGGAATGGGAGGGGCTTTGTTGCACATGGATAGGGAGCAACATGGAATGGGAGGGGCTCTGTTGCACATGGATAGGGAACTACATGGAATGGGAGGGGCTCTGTTGCACATGGATAGGGAGCAACATGGAATGGGAGGGGCTTTGTTGCACATGGATAGGGAGCAACATGGAATGGAAGGGGCTCTGTTGCACATGGATAGGGAGCTACATGGAATGGGAGGGATAGTGTTGCACATGGATAGGGAGCTACATGGAATGGGAGGGGCTCTGTTGCACATGGATAGGGAGCTACATGGAATGGGAGGGGCTCTGTTGCACATGGATAGGTAGCTACATGGAATGGGAGGGGCTCTGTTGCACGTGGATAGGGAGCCACATGGAATGGGAGGGGCTCTGTTGCTCATGGATAGGGAGCTACATGGAATGGGAGGGGCTCTGTTGCACATGGATAGGTAGCTACATGGAATAGGAGGGGCTCTGTGGCACATGGATAGGGAGCTACATGGAATGGAAGGGGCTCTGTGGCACATGGATAGGGAGCAACATGGAATGGGAGGGGCTCTGTTGCACGTGGATAGGGAGCTACATGGAATGGAAGGGGCTCTGTGGCACAAGGATAGGGAGCAACATGAAATGGGAGGGACACTGTTGCACAAGGATAGGGCGCAACATGGAATGGGAGGGGCTCTGTGGCACATGGATAGGGAGCAACATGGAATGGGAGGGACACTGTTGCACATGGAAAGGGAGCAACATGGAATGGGAGGGGCTCTGTTGCACATGGATAGGGAGCAACATGGAATGGGAGTGGCACTATGGCACAAGGATAGGGAGCAACATGGATTGGGAGCAACATGGAATGGGAGGGGCTCTGTTGCACATGGATAGGGAGCAACATGGAATGGGAGTGGCACTATGGCACAAGGATAGGGAGCAACATGGATTGGGAGCAACATGGAATGGGAGGGGCTCTGTTGCACATGGATAGGGAGCAACATGGAATGGGAGTGGTACTATGGCACAAGGATAGGGAGCAACATGGATTGGGAGCAACATGGAATGGGAGGGGCTCTGTTGCACATGGATAGGGAGCAACATGGAATGGGAGTGGCACTATGGCACAAGGATAGGGAGCAACATGGATTGGGAGCAACATGGAATGGGAGGGGCTCTGTTGCACATGGATAGGGAGCAACATGGAATGGGAGTGGTACTATGGCACAAGGATAGGGAGCAACATGGATAGGGAGCAACATGGAATGGGAGGGGCTCTGTTGCACATGGATAGGGAGCAACATGGAATGGGAGTGGCACTATGGCACAAGGATAGGGAGCAACATGGAATCGGAGGGGCACAAGGATAAGGAGCAACAAGACATTTTTTTTAGGGGCAGAGAAAACAGTACTGATCCATCCTGCCGTGTTACCAGCTGTCTAAGACTGAAATGATGAGGTTACACGTTTCAAATAAAGAGAAGGAATGATAAATGACAACTGTAGTGATAAGAATATGGAGGCTGCCATATTTATTTCCTTTGAAACAATACCAGTTGTCTGGCAATCCGGCTGATTTATGTGACTGCAGTAGTGTCTGAGGGTAGGAACACACTAGGCAGAATCGCATATGCGTTTTCCACTCTGTGCTATGGAAACCGCATATGCGATTCTGCCTAGTGTGTTCCTATCCTGAAACATGCACTAGAAACAAACATGAAGATAATCTGGTCAGACCTGACAATTTCAGAAACACCTGATCTTCTGCATAGCACTCGATACCTGATACACCTCATTGTAAGCCTGTCTTCCAAACTTGGTCCATTCATAACAAGCCTCTTGCACCATAGATTAGTTTCCTGTATGAGTCACTGAAACATCACACTGGATAAACTCTTCTGGTAGTAGAGGGGTTCTCTGGGTTTCTCCTTTCCAGGGTGGAAGTGGTGCTGGCTCCGGGTAGATAGCCAAGCTTGTACTATTCTGGGTGGCAATAATGGAGAAGGTGAGCAGAAGCCCCTATCCTCCCAATAATAGATACGTCACCAGTGGTAGAGGACACTGCACCCTCTAGAAGCTAAGATGATGGCTGCCTGGAGGCGGCTCTCTGTCTGATGACTCAAGTTGTTTTGATAAGTATATTCATTTAAAGCGGACCTAAACCCAGAACTTCCTCTCTGCTCTAAAAGGTAATCAACGGCAAAATAACCTTTACAGAAAAACATTTCCTTGTTACAGCTTATAGAACTCCTTCAGAGATGCGGCAGTGTAGTCACGTCCTGGTTTCATAGGAGCACCGAAAGGGTTAAACACCTGTGTTTACATGTATTGTGTCTGAATGGCACACCCACTGCACATATCAGACAGAGATGACAGCTCCAATTACAGTGGCTCATTACTAGCAGATAAGGGAGAATTAGACAGGCTGTTATCTCTAAATACATACTGGATGGGTTTCTCTGCGTTTTCCTTCTCTCCTCTTTAAGCACTTTGGCTGGGGTAAAAATAGGAGAGTTCCTATGAGGTTTCCCAATGGGTCACCTCAAGCACACTAACTCCCCTTACCCTTATCCAGGGCTGGCTCTAGACTTTTTGCTGCCTGAGGCAAACTTGAGGATGTGAACCCCCTCCCCCGGAATGATCGCTCTAAACTGCTTAGTGAATTGAACACACTTTTCAGTGGAAGCAGGATATTTTGCCACCCACCTTCAGCGAAAGTTTGAGTGCTCATATAAATACCGTCTATGGAGGGAAATCTGGGCACCCGATTAATGAATACGGCTACAAATAAGTAGCTAGCACTTCATAGCTGCTATCTATATTGGTGCCTATGGTAGTGCCTAGAAATTGTATATATATATATATATTCTACTATTGGCTTTTCTGGGCTCCTAAATTTTTACCTTTTCAGTAAAAAAATACAAACATTTATTACATTGATCTGTTCATCAGTCCTGACAGAGGTATATGGTTCCCAAGGAGGGTCTGTCCCTTCCAAAAATGGGACAACTAGTTGCTATGGTGCATAATAATTATATTAACCATTTATGCAACACGGACGTGAGCTTCTCGTTTGCAGCGGCAGCTGCTACAGCCGCAGGGATGCGCTAGTCACATCCCTACAGTTTGGGGAGGGGGGGTGTTTCACGCGATTGTGATGTTGCCGGCAACAGGGGGGATGGGCTGCAGGGGACAAAAGCCCCCTGTGCCAATCCGTTCTTGTCCGCCGACAATAAACAGTGTTTATTCTTAAATAACAGCTGCCGTGCTTCCTCTTGCCGACAATTTCCGCTGCTTCCTCCCGCCCCATCGTTAGATTTATGAATGGGAACTTCCCATTCATTAATCTCCCTGCAGGAGACCTGTGATGCAGGCTTGAATTGAAGCCTGGGTCACTTCCCTAGTAACAATGTAGCAACACATTGTTGCCTATGTAGCATACTTGGTTCCTACATAAGGATTTGCTCAGCGGGGACATCTTGTGACCAAATAGTAAAATTACATCTACTGACTTTAGGAAATAAAAAAAAATAATATTTATGTCAAGAGGGCATATTATTATAAATGTATGGGCTAAAAATTAGAGATGGATGTAAAACTGAAAAAAATGGTACCTTTATTTCGACATAAAGTATTGTCACCATACATTATTAGGGATGCTCATTCGGATTCCGCGGAAATGCAATTTCCGAAATTCCGATCGGAAATTGCATTTCCGTATCGGAATGCGGAAATCGGTAATGCTAGTGCCGTAGGCGGATTTCCGCCGGAAATCACGGAAATTTCCGCCGGAAATCGCGGAAAATCCACCCGACTTTAACATCGATTTTCTCAAAAACTATAAGGTCTTTTTGAAAAAAATTTTTGCATCTTGTTCACAAGATTTGGTTTAATAAACGCTGAAAATTTGGTGTTTCTAGGACTTAAGGGGGCTTTTCTATTAACCACTAAAGTCAGCGGTTTTTTACTGTAATGTAAAATGCAGAAAATCTGCATCTGCCTATTTTCTGCATTTTACATTACAGTAAAAATCCGCCGACTTTAGCAGTTAATAGCAAAGCCCCCGTAAGTCCTAGAAACACCAAATTTTCAGGGTTTATTAAACAGAACCTTCTGAGCAAGATGCAAAAAAAAGTTTTTAAAAAGACCTTATAGTTTTTGAGAAAATTGATGTTAAAGTCGGGCGGAATTTCCGCGATTTCCGGCGGAAATTCCGCCTTGGAATGCGGAAATTGGTAGCGGAAAGCGGAATCGGTAATCGGTACATGACGGAATGCGGAATTACCGCGGAATCGGAATTTGGCATTCCGACCATCCCTACTCTTTATCCTCAATGGAAGGAACTGTCTTATTGTCATCACGAGTTATTTGGAATATAGTGTCACCAAAGTCTTGATGAGAACTGTTCTTACAACTGATTTGCTTTTGTAGATCGCATGAAGTCTTTAAACTGAAACTCTCCTGAACTTGAAAGTTAAAAGGATGTTTAAGTGAATGAAAGGTGCATTCAGATTCTCTGATGTTGGTCTTGCATGAGAACACATCATAAGACTCTTGAAATGTATTTAAGCAAACATCTCCTATAATGACCCATCCAAAATCTAATTTCTGTGCATAAGGGGCATCATTTGGTCCATTGCATTGTTGTCGCACCTTATGGACTCTTGGGATATCTCTGCCTAAAAGAAGGAGAATCTTTGCATCATCATCAAGCGGTGGAATGTAACTGGCTATGTGTTTCATATGAGGATGATAAAGAGCCGCTTCTGGTGTAGGGATCTCTTCTCGATTGTTTGGCAACTGATCACATTCGATAAGTGTTGGAAGTGAAAATTCTGTGTTTCCATACTCAGATGCTACCACAAAACCATGTGCTCTTCTTCCAGATATCTTAACCAGGCCTGAGCAAGTTCGTAAAGTATAAGGCCAGGTTTCTCCTTGAATATTGAACACGTTGAAGAATTCTGGACTTGCTAATGAACGATTGCTCTGGTCGTCAAGGATAGCATACATCTTCACTGCGCTCTGTGGTCGTCCTTCTGGATATATCTTGACCAGACATATTTTACTGCATGACTTTCTGTGGAATCCTTCTTCACATACCTCAGTACATTTTGTGGATACAGATGCTGTCATTTCCTCAGTACTCTCCCCGCCATAACTTGGTGTGGTCTTTGAGGCTTGAGCAGTTTGAAGCACTTCTTTGGGAGAACTAGGATGATAAGCCGTTATGTGTTTATCACTGTTGCAGTCAAAACATTTGACAGGAACTTTACAGTCTTTAGCAAAGTGGTCTGTAGATGCACAACATCTATAACAAATATCGTGTTCTCTGAGGAAAGACTTGCGCTCTTCAAAGGGCATTTGTTTAAACACACGACAATTTCTAAGAGGGTGTGGCTTGTTATGAATAGAACATTGATACCTAGGATCATTTTCCTTGACTTGCTGTGGTTTAAAATCAGAGTCTTGAGAACTTGAGAAGATTCCAGTCTTCTTAACATAGATAGAGTTCCGTGAGTCCTTAAACTTGCCTTGAGTATCGCAATTTAAAGATGTTGAAGGAAGAACTGTAGTATCAAAAAATAAAAAGCTTGGGTCATTCTTTACAGTAGCTATGTCTCTAATGAATTTGGAGAAAATAGAAAAAGGTGGAAAGGATACTTTATATTCCTGTTTATATTTAGATCCTTTCTTTGCCCATTCACTCTGAATATTCGGTGGCAACTTCTGTACAATTGGGTTTACACCATGAGCTGTATCCAAGTAGACAAGACCTGGAAGGTGTGGGTCTGCCTTGGCTCTTTCTACTTCAAGAAGAAGGTCGCTTAATTCTTGAAACTGGTGGTTGTCCTTGTTAGACAGTTTTGGGAAGTTTCGAAGTCTCTTGAATAAGGCAAGCTCAATAGCTTCAGAACATCCATAAACTCTCTCTAATCTCTCCCAAACTATGTTAAGACCCGTTGCTGGATCATCGCAATGAACAGATTTCAGTCTTTTAACTTGTTCTGATGACTGCGGTCCCAACCATTTGATAAGTAGGTCAAGTTCTCCTATAGGTTCAATCTCCAGGTTCTGGATTATAGTCTTGAATGTAGCTCGCCAACCTCTGTAGTTTTCTGGTTGATCATCAAATTTCGTTAGTCCAGAGTTAAGAAGCTCTCGGCGAATCATATACTTGCCAACTTCTTCAATTTCAGACTTTTCTGATTTTATTTCTGTACGTGGAAATGCGTCACCACTGCAGACAGTATGTGGCTTGTGCTGTTCCAGTGGTGATGTAGAGAATGGAGATGCAGATGCGTTTACTCCAGGCGAGGGTTTGATCTGTGTGATGTTTGGAGCATGGGAGCTTGAAAAAGACTGTGTTATGAGATTCATGGGATTTGTTCCAATTGGTTGTGATATTTCTTTGTGATTATATCTTGCTGAGGTCTGACAAGGTGTATAGATTTGTTCTCTTGGACTTGTAGTGTTGGACAGCATAGCAGAATCCTTCAAAGGTACAGTGTTAAACTGAGATTCATGTTTTAACGATATGCATTCTGGCTGTTTACTTGCTGAACAGGTAGGTGCAGAGACTTCAGCTGTAAGTAGGGGAGTATATCCATTGTTCTGGTTCAGAACAAATTGCAAAGTTCGTTTAGCAGGATCGTCAGCAGACTTTAGGCTAGGGTAATTAATTCCTTCTTCCTCTTCCACAGCTTGTTCGAAGACCTTTAACCTTGCTAGAGCTGCTGCTTCTTCTCTTTTCTTTTGCAGAAGTTCTAACTGGGCCTCTGTTTCTGCCTGCACACGTGTTGCTTCTGCCTGTGCTTCTGCCTGCACACGTGTTGCTTCTGCCTGTGCTTCTGCCTGCACACGTGTTGCTTCTGCCTGTTTGCGTGCTGCTTCCGCCTGTTTGCGTGCTGCGTCCGCTTTAAGAGTCGATTCTTGTTCAAAGCAATAAAATTGTGCTTTCGCAGCCTCTGCTTCTGCACGGGCTTTGACTAACTGAATGCTTAATGCTGACCTCTGGGAGAGTGACTGCAGCGATTTGCTTGATCTAGTAAATCTGTGAGAGGTTGCTTGCACTGACGGTTTTTTTGAGTGTCTAGAAGAAATAGAGGTACAGGATGTAGTTTCGATCAAATTTGCTATCCTATTCTCTAACTGTAACTTGGCTTCCATAAACATAACATGTCTCTGTTGATCAGCAGTGGTAAAGTCATCCAACTCTTTTGACGCTTGATCTGTACTAACTTGCGATAGAAAGGAAGAATATTTTTCAGAGAGTTTCCTGTAATTTTCATATGTCTTCTTAAGTCTTGTAAGTGCATTGTTTAATTGCTCTCCATTACTGCCAGTCTTCTTAATATCAGATATGTGTTGCAGCGTTTTTATCCACAATTCAGACAGACTATGAAACATTCCTTCACTTTCTGCTTCATACCTCTCTCTTGCCTTTAGAGAAAGATGTATTGACCGCCTTGGTCTCTCAGGTAGTACAACATGTTTATCTGAATCATCTTGACCGAGCATTAATTCATCTTCCATGTTAATAGAATGCATAGAAATAGACATGCTCTATGGTTGCAGATATGATGCTTCTGAATCTTATCACTGGGTGATTTTTTTTTTTTTTTTTTTTTTTTTTTTTTTTTTAAACTTAATAGTAGGGATGGGACGACGAATCCGGCGAATCCACGAATCCCTCGAATATTAGGAAATATTCGAGATTCGTGGACTCGAATCCCGACGCCATTTTCCGTTCGCCGAATCCGCCGAATCCCGACGCTGCATCGCCGCGCATCCGCCGCTTCCCCCGCTCGCAATTGTCCTCCTCCCGCTCCCCGCAGCCGCCTCCGCTCGCCCGCCGCATAAATAAGATGAAGCAGCCTCTCACCTCCAGCGTGGAGCCCGGAGCGGCAGACCTCCTGCACACTTCCTTATTCCCCCTAGTGACCGGCTCTTACTACGCGTCATCAGTAAGAGCCGGTCAGGTGGCCACTAGGGGGAACTAGGAAGTGAAGGGAGAAGGCTGCTGCTCCGGGCTCCACGCTGATGCTGGAGGTGAGAGGCTGCTTCTCCTTATGTATGCAGGGGGACGAGTGGAGGAGGCTGCGGAGGGAAGGAGGAGGATTACCCAGCTACCTATACTGCAGCCCCTCATAGCCTGCTATCTATACTGAAGCCCCCCATAGCCTGCTACCTATACTAAAGCCCCCCATAGCCTGCTAACTATGCTGAAGCTCCCCATACTGAAGCCCCCCCATAGCCTGCTACCTATACTGAAGCCCCCATAGCCTGTTACCTATACTAAAGCCCCTATAGCCTGCTAACTATACTGAAGCCCCCCATACTGAAGCCCCCCATAGCATGCTACCTATAATAAAGCCCCCATAGCCTGCTAACTATGCTGAAGCCCCCCATACTGAAGCCCCCCATAGCCTGCTACCTATACTGAAGCCCCCCATAGCCTGCTACCTATACTGAAGCCCCCCATAGCCTGCTACCTATACTGAAGCCCCCCATAGCCTGCTACCTATACTGAAGCCCCCCATAGCCTGTTACCTATACTGAAGCCCCCCCATAGCCTGCTACCTATACTGAAGCCCCCCCATAGCCTGCTACCTATACTGAAGCCCCCCGTAGCCTGTTACCTATACTGAAGCACCCCCATAGCCTGCTAACTATACTGAAGCCCCCCATAGCCTGCTACCTATACTGAAGCCCCCCATAGCCTGCTACCTATACTGAAGCCCCCCCATAGCCTGTTACCTATACTGAAGCACCCCCATAGCCTGCTAACTATACTGAAGCCCCCCATAGCCTGCTACCTATACTGAAGCCCCCCATAGCCTGTTACCTATACTGAAGCACCCCCATAGCCTGCTACCTATACTGAAGCCCCCCATAGCCTGTTACCTATACTGAAGCACCCCCATAGCCTGCTACCTATACTGAAGCCCCCCCATAGTCTGCTACCTATACTGAAGCCCCCCCATAGCCTGCTACCTATACTGAAGCCCCCCCATAGCCTGCTACCTATACTGAAGCCCCCCGTAGCCTGTTACCTATACTGAAGCACCCCCATAGCCTGCTAACTATACTGAAGCCCCCCATAGCCTGCTACCTATACTGAAGCCCCCCATAGCCTGCTACCTATACTGAAGCCCCCCATAGCCTGTTACCTATACTGAAGCACCCCCATAGCCTGCTAACTATACTGAAGCCCCCCATAGCCTGCTACCTATACTGAAGCCCCCCATAGCCTGTTACCTATACTGAAGCACCCCCATAGCCTGCTACCTATACTGAAGCCCCCCATAGCCTGTTACCTATACTGAAGCACCCCCATAGCCTGCTACCTATACTGAAGCCCCCCATAGCCTGTTACCTATACTGAAGCCCCCCCATAGCCTGCTACCTATACTGAAGCCCCCCCATAGCCTGCTACCTATACTGAAGCCCCCCCATAGCCTACTACCTATACTGAAGCCCCCCGTAGCCTGTTACCTATACTGAAGCACCCCCATAGCCTGCTAACTATACTGAAGCCCCCCATAGCCTGCTACCTATACTGAAGCCCCCCATAGCCTGCTACCTATACTGAAGCCCCCCATAGCCTGTTACCTATACTGAAGCACCCCCATAGCCTGCTACCTATACTGAAGCCCCCCATAGCCTGTTACCTATACTGAAGCACCCCCATAGCCTGCTACCTATACTGAAGCCCCCCATAGCCTGTTACCTATACTGAAGCACCCCCATAGCCTGCTACCTATACTGAAGGCCCCTATACCCTGCTACCTATACTGAAGGCCCCTATACCCTGCTACCTATACTGAAGGCCCCTATACTCTGCTACCTATACTGAAGGCTAGGCCCCTATACCCTGCTGCCTATACTGAAGGCCCCTATACCCTGCTACCTATACTGAAGCCCCCTATACTCTGCTACCTATACTGAAGGCCCCTATACCCTGCTGCCTATACTGAAGGCCCCTATACCCTGCTACCTATACTGAGGCCCCCTATACCCTGCTGCCTATACTGAAGACCCCTATACCCTGCTGTCTATACTGAAGACCCCTATACCCTGCTGCCTATACTGAAGGCCACTATACCTGGCTGCCTATAATGAAGGCCACTATACCCTGCTGCCTATACTGAAGGCCACTATACCTTGCAACCTATAGTGAAGGCCCCTATACCTTGCTAGCTATACTGAAGACACCTTTACCTAGCTACCTATAGTGCGGGCAACTATTGCATGGATCGCACAATTCTTATGTGCAGGATTCGTTAGATTCGGGATTCGAAAGGTTCGAGATATTCGAGAACCTTTTTAGATTCGGATCCGGATTCGGATTCGAAGAAATTGTGGATTCGTCCCATCCCTACTTAATAGCGATAGTCCCAAACAGAAGAAATGTACAATTTCTGAAGCAATCTGTACTCACTGTATTCACTGTAGGAAGGCAAACAGGCAATTCTTGTACTTTTTTGCTGAACGTCTATTTACTCTTTGTAGACTTGTGTTTGAGGTGTAGCTAGGTAATCCTTTATCGTATTGCAGATCAGTCCTTTACTGATGAGATGACAGGAAATCCCATTACCTTCTTGCAGATATCATATTTTTACTGTTCTGTTTCGAATTCCCGCTTTATGTGTGAGGCATACTCCAGAAGACCCAGTCTGTATAGCAGTATAACTCCACACTGAATTAGAAACCTCCACAGGCAGTTTACTCGATGAAATAATGACTCCAAGTATAATCTGTAGTATCTTTACTTGCGTTGAAAGCATACAAAGATGTTTTTTAGAGCATATTCATAGATAAAAATATGATGCGACTACAAGCACAGCAGGATCTCCTCACTAACTGAACTCAACTGTTGCAGAAACATCTAGACAAGGCTGTTGAGCAGGGAGTTACAGTTGGGAAATGCTAAATAACTAAATCTTGCAGGGGGACTGGAATATACTAATACAAAGAATATAAATAATGTTAAATAACATTAAAGGAGGCTGTTGTGACAGCACACTCCCCGCTTGGTATCGGTAGATACCACTATATATAATACAATTTAACATTGAAAACTATAAGTATAATTAAGACTTGTAGAGAAGAGAGAAAACATAAAACATAAACATTAATTCTTGAATGCAGATCTTTGAAGAATCTTCCATCACTGGAGAAAGGATGTAACTCAGTAGACTCGAAGGCATATCAGGCTGTTCCCTTGGATCGAGTAGATAAGACATCTTCATTTGAAGGCAGGAGTAAGACTGTCTCCGTGATGGGTCTAAACAAAGTCTTAACACTACCATTTCTTGCTGTCTTCACTTTCACCTTGCGAACCTTTCCATCATCGCTAGTGATTGTCTTTATAAAGTGATCATTCATATCGGGTTTGTTCTTCAGAATTTTTTTAAGTGAAGTTAGCCTAGAAATAACTTGTTTCTTGTTATTTGGAAGCCTAATTCTTGGTGAACGAAACGGTAAAGGAGCTACCCAACTGTTAGTTTCATCCTTGAAGAATTCATTATTCAAGATGTTTATGAACTCTTTATTAGGGATGCTCATTCGGATTCCGCGGAAATGCAATTTCCGAAATTCCGATCGGAAATTGCATTTCCGTATCGGAATGCGGAAATCGGTAATGCTAGTGCCGTAGGCGGATTTCCGCCGGAAATCACGGAAATTTCCGCCGGAAATCGCGGAAAATCCACCCGAATTTAACATCGATTTTCTCAAAAACTATAAGGTCTTTTTGAAAAAAATTTTTGCATCTTGTTCACAAGATTTGGTTTAATAAACGCTGAAAATTTGGTGTTTCTAGGACTTAAGGGGGCTTTTCTATTAACCACTAAAGTCAGCGGTTTTTTACTGTAATGTAAAATGCAGAAAATCTGCATCTGCCTATTTTCTGCATTTTACATTACAGTAAAAATCCGCCGACTTTAGCAGTTAATAGCAAAGCCCCCGTAAGTCCTAGAAACACCAAATTTTCAGGGTTTATTAAACAGAACCTTCTGAGCAAGATGCAAAAAAAAGTTTTTAAAAAGACCTTATAGTTTTTGAGAAAATTGATGTTAAAGTCGGGCGGAATTTCCGCGATTTCCGGCGGAAATTCCGCCTTGGAATGCGGAAATTGGTAGCGGAAAGCGGAATCGGTAATCGGTACATGACGGAATGCGGAATTACCGCGGAATCGGAATTTGGCATTCCGACCATCCCTATACATTATACTAGGGATATAATTTTAACGTTGCAATAACCGGGAGAAATTGGCAAATAAAATGTATGGATTTTAATTATGGTAGCATGTGGTATTTTAAAACTATAATGGCCAAAAACTGAGAAATAATGGTTTTTTTTTCCATTTTTTTCTTAATTATTCCTGTTAAAAATGCATTTAGAATAAAATTAATTCTTAGCATAATGTACCACCCAAAGAAAGCCTAATTGGTGATGGAAAAAAACAAGATATAGATCATTTCTTTGTGATAAGTAGTAAAAAAGTTGTTGGGGAATGAAAGGGAGGAGCGCTGAAATGGGAAAATTCCTCTTGTCCATATGGTGAAAAATACCCGTGGGCTGAAATGGTTAACCTATTTTGGTTCCTGGACGTAGAAACTACGTCCAGGAACCATGTGCGCTACCGCGCGCCCCCGCGGCCGATCGCGCGCGTGCACGCGCACTCCCGGCCGCGGATTCGGTAGCCAGGGAATCAATGTATTGGGCTATGGTGCCCGATCACTGATTCCTCTCCCCCGCTGAAAAAGCGACAGCTTCTCTCGGAAGCTGCGCCTTTTCTGGCCGTTCCCTCCCCGATGCGCCACTCTAAGCGTGTGTTACGCTTAGAGTGACGTCATGTAAACAAACTCATGGCCGCCATCTTGTGGCCAAAAAGTAATACTACAACTGAAAATAAATTAAAATGAACACACATTTACATTATAAATCTATTGTTTACCTCCCACCCTCCCAAAACTACCCAAATAAAATGTTTACTATAAAAAAAAAAAAAAAAAAAATTACAATAAAAAAAAAACATGTAAATATTTACCTAAGGGTCTAAACTTTTTAACCACTTCAGGATTCTGCGTACGCTTAACTACGCCCCTGAATCCTGAAGTGGTTTCCATGGAAACGGCCGCTCGCATGAGCGGCCGTTCCATGTCAGTTCACGGAGGGTGTCTCCGTGAACACCCTGCGAGCCGCAATCGGTGTTTACATATATACGGCGCTGCTGCGCAGCATCGCCGTAGAGGAGATCGGCGATCCCCGGCCTCTGATTGGCCGGGGATCGCCGGCATCTGATAGGCTAAAGCCTATCCTATCCGGCGCAGGACGGCTTTCCGTCCTGCGACACACAGGGGACGGGAGAGGGAGGGAAGGAGGCAGAGGGAGGACTAGTGCTGCGGAGGGGGGCTTTGAGGAGCCCCCCGCTAGGCACAGCAGCGCGGCGGCGATCAGACCCCCCCCAGCAGGACATCCCCCTAGTGGGGAAAAAAGGGGGGAGGTCTGATCGCCCTGCCTGATTTCTGATCTGTGCTGCGGGCTGAAGGGCCCCCGCAGCACAGATCAGCCAAACCACCCGGAATCCGGAAGTGGTTTAATATCAATGTAAAGATGAAATATTTCTATATTTTTTTTATTTTAAACTTGTTAATAGTGATAGATGCAAAATGGAAAAAATGCACCTTTATTTCCAAATAAAATATTGTCGCCATACATTGTGATAGGGACATAATTTTAACGGTGTAATAACCGGGACATATGGGCAAATACAATACGTGAGTTTTAATTATGGAGGCATGTATTATTTTAAAACTATAATGGCTGAAAATTGAGAAATAATGAATTTTTCCATTTTTTTCTTATTCTTCCTGTTAAAATGCATTTACAGTAAAGTGGCTCTTAGCAAAATGTACCCCCCAAAGAAAGCCTAATTGGTGGCGGAAAAAACAAGATATAGATCAGTTCATTGTGATAAGTAGTGATAAAATTATAGGCTAATGAATGGGAGGTGAACATTTCTCACGTGAAAACCACGGAACCTGAATGGGTTGAGGCGGGACAACGTCCTCCAGCACCCGAGGCTGAGACACCAAAGTGCGCCCCTCCATCCCTCCCGGAAACAGTAAATTCGGGCGCCTGAGGCTAGTGGACAAATCGGGCGCCGCCATTCACTCCTATAATAAATATCGTTTAATGGGCGCCCGATAGGAAAAAAGGGCGCCGGTGAAAAATAACGTTTTAAAAGCGGCGCCTGGAGACTTAATGTTTTATTACTGCTTCTCATGATTACACATTATTTAATGATTTATACATTTTTAAATATTATTTTTAAACGAAAAACAGTACAATATTTTTTTTCAAACATTATTTTTAAACGAAAAACAGTACAATTTTTTTTTTTTTTTTTTAACATTATTTTTAAACGAAAAAACCAACAGGGGGGTCTTAGGTTTAGGCACCAACAGGGGGGTCTTAGGTTTAGGCACCAACAGGGGGGGTCTTAGGTTTAGGCACCAACAGGGGGTCTTAGGTTTAGGCACCAAAAGGGGGGTCTTAGGTTTAGGCACCAACAGGGGGGTCTTAGGTTTAGGCACCAACAGGGGGGTCTTAGGTTTAGGCACCAACAGGGGGGTCTTAGGTTTAGGCACCAACAGGGGGGTCTTAGGTTTAGGCACTAACAGGGGGGTCTAGGGGTTAGGGGTAGGTACAGGGAGGGTTACTTAGGCACCAACAGGGGGGGTCTTAGGTTTAGGCATCAACAGGGGGGTCTAGGGGTTAGGGGTAGGTACAGGGAGGGTTACTTAGTAATTTTTTTTTTTAACGTTATTATACGTTTCAGTATTTAAACGAAAGATTAACGTTTTTACAATTGCCGATTTAATGCACATTATTTAATGATTTATAACTTTAAAAAACATTAATTTTAAACGAAATACAGTACAATACATTTTTAAACGTTATCCATGCTTATCGTTAAAAACCCGGCGCCCTTTTTTCCCAGCGCCCCTTTTTAACGTACGCATCCCTCCCACCCCAGCCGTCACACACTGATTGCTATTAGACTAATAGGTCCCCCAAGGCCCCCAACCTCCCCAACACCTTAATCTCTAGTTATCTGCATGCAGTCACTGCCATGTATCCCCTTTTCTTATTTCTTTCTGCTTCAAACACAATTAGGAATGACAGCTGAATGAATTGTGCGCCCCCTCCTACACTGCGCCCTGAGGCTGGAGCCTCTCCAGCCTATGCCTCGGCCCGGCCTAATAATTTAACAAAAGCAGGGATAGTTGGTAAAGTTTTACCAGTGTAGCTGTATTTGCCAACTAAATCGCAGGTTGACTGTTATACCCACACAAAGCCACAAGATGGCAGCCAAGTGCCGGAATTTAAACCTACTACGAGTATTCTCTGCGTCTATGCAAAATAAGATTGTCAATAAAGTTTGATCGGGGAGTTTGAAGAAAAAAAATTCAAGTTGTTGGCGGTAGAGGCTGGAAGCCTAGGGGGAGAGGAGATCCTGTAGCGTCACAGGTATGTACCCGGGGATCGCCACCCCGGTGTCCCCCCAGCACCGAGCTGCATGTTGTCCTGCTGTCACCTCTATAACAGCCCGTACTTCCTGCTTGTAGGCAGCATGGCCCTACCTGCACTACAGGTCTCAGCATGGTCTTTCTATCCAGTAAGTGACGTCATATTCACTGCAGTGTCGGGGAATGCTGGTATGTGTAGTTCTACGCCAGCCAGTAGTGCTTGACTTGTCCAGTGCTAATGTTCCACAGAACAGAACTTATTGACAAAATAGCATACACTTGTTGCAGTGCCAGGCCCGGATTTACCTCACAGGACAGGAGCCTATAGGCACAGATGTCCTGGCACTTTAGAATTCGCCTTCCATCAACCTACAAACCCCACTTCCCTTGCCTGTCATAGGAAGCTACAGGTGCCCCTTAGTGTTAGGTAGTCAGAAGTACCCTCAATATTAAAGGAGTCATCAGGGGTTTCAAATGAAAATAAGTACTACTTACCCAGGGCTTCTTCCAGCCCCAAGCTCCCAGCCTGTCCTTTGCTGCAGCTCCGTAGTGAGTCATTCGCCGCCTCTCCCGCAGTACTGCGCCTTCGCAGTACGCTCCGGTCCACGTGGCGGTGATTGACACTCGCGCAGGTGCAGTACAGGCCGACCTCTAGGTTGGCCTGATGTCTTCGCCGGGGACCTGGAGGAAGAGGAGGCGCACGGCTCACCACGGAGCTGCAACGAGGGACAGGCTGGGAGCTTGGGGCTGGAAGAAGCCCCGGGTAAGTAGCACTTATTTTCATTTGAAACCACTGATGACTCTTAAGTAGCTAGAGGTGCCCTCAAGTATTAGGTAGCTAGAGGTGCCCCTGCCTGAAGGGAGATCTTTTTTGAGCAGAGTGAGTAACTTCTCATTTATATTCTCATCAGGACTTTCCATAAGAAAGGAGGAAGGGAGGCGCTTGGAGATGGGAGTGAGCCGCCGTTCCACCATCAGGCGCCTGTAGGCACATGCCTACAGTGCCTTATGGTAAATCTGGCCCTTTGCAGTGCATGAAAGATTGACAACTTAGACCAACAAAATAATATAATCGATTCACCTTTCACCAATAACAATCTATAGTGCTTGCAGTTGGGTTATAAGAGTGCAGGAATAACTAGTAGTAGAATATCCATAAATCTATGGATATTCTACCACTTCATTCACATAATAAGGGCTCTTTGACATTAGCTAACGAGTGCATGAACCCAATTTCGTGCACACATTATGACCTACAGCGTGATGTCGGGAAGTTGCGGTTTGAGGCTGATAAGTGGCGCTAGTTCTAATGTGGCCAACGGGGAAACAATGGTGCTGGATGAATATAATGTGAAAGGTAACATGAAAGTCAATAGACTTTCATGTTATATACACAAAGTATTACAGCGCTTGAGCTCCTTAGGAGTTAATATGATGCACAGGGAATCCCCTATAAGGGGTACAACATAAAAAATTGCGCCAGGGATCACCTACAAGAAAACAGGTACAAATAGGCTTTCCTGTAAGAGAGAAATTTTACAGATCAATATGATCAAACAGATACTATCAATATGATCAATGCATTCACAGTCCAAGGCCAGTCCCAGCATCTAATTGATACGATGCGCTTCTGTTAAGAAATGAACAGTTTCTTTCAAATTATAATATCAACATCAGATCAGCGCTTCAAGGGACTTCACATCAATCCGCTACACCTCCACCGATCTCACTCTGTGAGATCCACACTCGCCAACAGTGGAGGGCCTGGATTACATAGGCCATATGATGCTTTTGGAGCATTAATAGGCTCCCCTCGCCCTCGACCTTCCTTGACCTCCTTCAAAGCAGCAGCTCTTCACTAATGGGACTTGGCTCCACACAATTCACCTCAATAGATAATAGTAAAAGCTCATTGCGCAGCTTGTTTAAAACCAAGAAACTTTATTGCGCTATTACACTCACGTTTAGGAGAAGGTTATCATAAGCATGTGGAGTACATGAACGGGCTACTCCCCCCCCCCCCCCCCCCCCCCTTCCCTCCCGGGCTGGCCGCCGCTCTGTTGTTATACAGGGTCGCAAGCCGGCTCGTCCACCGCTAATCCAACCTCTCCAGGCGTGCCTTCACTTTCCGCATGTGGCTCCTCCCGATCGATTTCGTCACCAACGTGACTCATTCAGGGGATGGAGCCACCATGCGGATTCCAACTCATATAGTGACCACGTACTCCTCCCCCCTGGGTGTGGCTATCCGGCGTAATGCGTTTCACGCCTCACCCTTATTATGCGTTTCAAGTTCCGGGAGATCTTGGAGAGGGGGGAATAGAATTAGATTAATATCAAGGAAGGAAACACAATGGATCTTCAATATGGAAACATTATACCCTAAAGGGCTAAACATTGAGGTAGACCTCAATTGCTTTATTGATGTAAACAGCGGTGATTTCTTCGGTGGCTTGCACACTGTTCACGGAGACACCCTCCCCGAAGTGGCATGGAAAGCCGTGGAGTGGCCGTTTCCATGCAAAACCACAAACGACCAGCCGCCGCCTATCGGCGTTAGCTGGTCGTTAAGTGGTTAAAAGTGCAGCATGCTGTGCGGTCTGACTGTTTGCACATGCTCAGTATTGTTTTTTTGTTTGTTTTTTTATAGAGGGGAGAGTCTGCTATTGTTAGCCACATGGCTAATTAATATTCACTGCACTGCCGTGTAGTGATGGGAAGTTCGGCTCGATTCATTTAAAAGAGCCGGATTTCCTATTTCTACTGTTTAGAATCGATTCATTGAAAAGAGCCGGACTTCCCATCACTTCTGCTGTGTTTTCTTCCTGCAGCAGCTGCTGATTGGCTGGCGGGACCACGTGATGCGGAGTGTTCCGATCACGTGGTCCCCGCAAGGTATGAGACAAAAAAGGCATACCAACAGCTGCACCACGCGGCTCACTCTGACGGCCACCTCCAACACCACCAGGCGTTGCGTTAGGGGCACGTTATGCGACCTTAACATCCCCTAAAACGCAACGTCTTGTTGTGAAAGAGGCCTAAAGGAACTGGAGACATAACAAACACAAGTTTTCATACTTACCTGGAGCTTCATTCCCCACCCCCCACTTTTTCATAATGCACAGCTATGGAAATACCACATAGCAATTTGTACTAACGCATACCAACGCACTAGGTGTAAAAGGGCCCTGAGGGTTGTCACTGCATTGCATTCCAGTTTATGGATCTTTCCTTTTGCAGCTCCTGCCACCATGTCAGTGTCTGGGAACTTCTTCCATAAGCTGAGGTCCTTGGCAATCACATTGGAAAAGGAGTCTGGGCAACTGGATCAAGTGTTTAACCAAGAGGACAGTGGTACGGTAATTCTGATCTCTAACTTGCATAACAATGCTCATCTCTCTCCTTCACTCATTCCATCTTTGTACTTTCTTCTTTAAAGCCGTATTAAGCACTGCGCTTAAAATCATAAAAAAAATAAATCACCCCCCCTTTCCCAAAAAAATAGCTGCACATTTAGGAGTGTGTTCCTATTTGAAGCTGCATTCTTAGTGCCCGATGCCTATCAGGAGGAAATAGATTTTTTTTTTCTGCACTTGCAGTTTTTTTGCTTTTGTTTTTTTATCCTGCCGTCTTCACTAGAATGTACAAAATAAATTCCAGTACTTTTCTGGGAAGAAGTGAAGTCACACTGAGGCTTCACTGGCCTTTCAGAACATGGACGCCCAGGATGAATATATCCCCCAAAAAATTTACCGTGGCACCAGGCTTCGACACAGGAAAAGATGTTACAGGTACAGCTAGTTAAATAGCATGCAACCCCCCCCCCCCCCCCCCCCCCCCCAATATTTGTGTTTCCTGGGAAGGAGAACCTGTAACTTGTCTGTCAGTAGATTGCAGTATTCTCCCCAGAATTTTTTTACAGACGGGTGGCATGAAATAGTAGCCGGGTGGCATGAAAAAGTAGCCGGGTGGGGCGAGATGAGAAGGCAGGGCCAGTGCTTCTGTGAGCAACTCTGCTTACAGCATAGGAGGAGGTGAGCCGATGACAGCCGGGTGGTCACCAAAACTAGCCGGGTGGAGCACCCGGCTAAAAGAGCCTGGGGAGAACACTGCATTGGGATCTCCTTCCTGTAAACCAGGTGATAGTTTTCCTTCTTACAGTGGCAAGTGCCTTTTCTCTGGAGTATCTCTTTGGTCTTGCCTCTGCCTCTTTTTAAAAGCAAAATGTGTCCCTTTGATGCACCTAATATACTCTGAATTTACCTCATCTCTGTCTGCGCTCACTTCTGCCTGAAGCCACGCCCCCATGATCAAAACAGACATCTTTTTGTTTTTAAAGCAGCAGAGGCATACGCATATTTTAGATCCGCTTTAAAGAGAACCCGAGGTGGGTTTGAAGAATATTATCTGCATACAGAGTCTGGATCTGCCTATACAGCCCAGCCTCTGTTGCTATCCCAACCCCCCCTAAGGTCCCCCTGCACTCTGCAATCCCTCATAAATCACAGCCACGCTGCTGACAAACAGCTTGTCAGAGCTGGCTGTGTTTATCTCTATAGTGTCAGTCTGCTGCTCTCCCCGCCTCCTGCAGAACTCCAGTCCCCGCCTGCCTCCCTTCCCTCCCTGCTGATTGGAGGGAAGGGACGGGGGCAGAGACCAGAGCTATGCAGGAGGCAGGGCAGCAGCTGAGACTGACACTACAGATGTAAACACAGCCTCACAACACGGCTGTGATTTATGAGGGATTGCAGAGTGCAGGGGACCTTAGTGGGGTTTGGGATAGCAACAGAGGCTGGGCTGTATAGGCAGATCCAGCCTCTGTATGCAGATAACATTCTTTAAACACACCTCGGGTTCTCTTTAAGGACTCACAGTAACTGTGCGTATGTACGTTTCAAATTACCAGTAACACTATTTTCTATAATCTTCTAGGACAGAGTGACTGTTTCCACCTAGGGTTCTCTCTGTAGTATATTCCGTGTACTGTCTTCATTGGAGAGTTGTTTACTTCTGTTTACCCTGTCTTGATACGCAGAGCGAGGTGGGTGGTTGAGCTCTTTAACATCTTGACCGTAGTTGGTGGAAACAATTCCAGCTCATGTGAAGCTGTGTTGGAAGATTGCTGGAAATAGTGTTGTTGGTAAATGTAACTGGGGTTGGTTTCTTTTTTCCCACAGACTATGAAGATGATGAATCCCCCATAAGAGTCCTGCATGATCTACGCTCAGAAATCATGGGACTTAAGGTGAGCTCATGCCACATAAATTGCAATGCATTAATAGAAAGAAAAAAAAATCTTCTTCAAGGTCAACTGACGTGAGAGGTAAATGGAGGCTGCCATATTTATTTCCTTTCAAACAATACCAGTTGCCTGGCAGCGCTCCTGGTCTGTTTGGCTGCAGTAATGTCTGAATCACACCAGAAACAAGCATGCAGATGAACTCTGTCAGGCTCCCCAGAGCTATGATAGAATAAGCTGTGTGTCCTTGGAAAAGGTGAAGTGCTGCTGATGTTTATAACGACAGATTAGGAGGACTGGCTCCAACAAAAACACAAACTGACTGACACATATACAGGACTGAAGAACTCACATTATACTGCTGCTCTCCTGTATCCAGGCTTTGTATTGAGCGTGACTTGCTGGTGTCATGTGGGCTGCTGCCAGGGCTTACATTCGGGGGATGTCTTCTATTTCAAGCATGCTAGGAATTCCTGCTAGGGCTTATTCTCAGGGGATGTCTTACTTTAGGGGAAACACGGTATTGTTTACTTCGTTTAGAGATCACTTACAGTAGACATAATCAGACAACCTCTTACCGACAAGTTTTGGATTGGTTCACTTCCTCATGGGGAATTCTGAAAGTTTAATTTTAATTGATTCAAAAGCACTTCCTGGAAAGGACACACACAAACATGTCAGCCAACTCGTTTCATTCTGGAAGCTGGACAGGTCCTCTGCAGATCAAGGAGTGCCTTTAGTAGTAAGAGACATCCTGAGATTCCCCCATGAGGAGATGGACTAGTCCAAAACCTGCCGGTAGGAGATTCAGAATTGGTAGCTTATAATACCTGCTGTGTCAGTTACATGGGAAGTAAAAAAATGTATAATGCAATTAGAGAAAAATGTAGAATGTACCGTATATACTTGAGTATAAGCCGACTTTTTGGGACAAAAAGTGGGGGTCTCGGCTTGTACTCGCGTCAGGGGAGAGCTGGTGGTCTCACTGTGGGGCTAACGCCGCTGCCGCTCCCAGGTCCAAAGGATCTCACACGGCAACTTAACTTGGAGGTATGCGTTGCTGCTGTCTTCCAGAGAGCCCAGGCTTGACTCGCACCATATCCAGGTGAGACCAGGTAGGACAGGGCTTTATTATTTTTACTCAACAGCCTTTTTGTTTTTACTCATTTTAGAGGTTTATAGAGCTGCCTACAACTAGAAATGTCTGTTTTCCTACCTCCGGCTTATACACGGGTCAATCATCATTTTGTCTTTCTTTTTTTTAGGTAAAAGTTGGGGGTGGGGGTCAGCTTATACTCAAGTATATATGGTATATGTAAATATGAATTTAAACCTTACTTTTTCACTACAGTGCCTCCTTTAAAAATGACCTGTGTTTAGAAAATTAGTAGCATTCTTTTTTCCCCCTCAAGCAGGAAGAGTAATATATCCGGGTAGTATGTACTAAAGAAACAGTACAGATTCCAGGTATTTAAGACAGTGCTGTTTGTGCATAGGATCTGCTTTAGGAATGTGCAGCTGATTGCAAATGGAAAGCTATTTTTTTTTCATAACAGTATGTCACAAAAATATTGCATGCCAAAATGTTTTATAGAAAATGTTTGGTAAGAGTGTATTTTTACTTTGAAGAGGCTGAAAATAAACTAATGAAATAAACAATTGTATCTTCCTTCTCCTAAAAATGTCTTTTTGATATATTCCCTAGTTTTATTTTCTGTTTTAATCTACTTTTTTAAGTTTTTTTTTTTTTTTTTTTTTTTTTTTTTTTAACTGTTTTTGCTCAATGACACATTCTTTGAAGTATGCCAGAGCTACAATCTATGAGCTATTGAATCTTTATCACTTTCCTGCTCTCAGAAGCCATTTTCTGCTGGGAAAGTGTTTTATAGTTGGAATTTCTTATCAGTGGGGGTCACACTGTAATCACTTCCTATCTGAGTCAGGACTGAGTCAGCCACTTACATACCTGATATTTAACTCTTTCAGGCAGAGAAAGGGAAAAAAAACACAGCATAGTTATTTGTGTGCTAGGCACTGTACATACACCTGTCTATCATCATGTCACATGTCACCTCGGGTATCCTTTAAATCAGCAAAGTAATATAAGCCCACTTCAGTTATATAGAGAACTATAAGTGTGAAAAGCATCACTGTTCCTGCTCTAACATTGATCCTTCCTTATCTATTTAGAGTGATGTTCAAGGCCTGATTGACAAAAATATAAGGAAAGGTGATGAGCTGAACTCTTTCATAAAGATCTGCAAAGTGCTGCAGAGGAGGAGCGCTTCAGACATCCAGCAAGTGAAAGAGACTTTCCAAAAGTATGGCTACACAGCGCCCGACGCCAACACCTCAGGTAATGGCTGGCAGGATTTCTCGTGGACGTTTAAAAAGGCTGCCGCGGTAATTTCTTGAACCAGCCGCTAGTCAAATATCGCTACTTTATTCTGATTTTTAAAAGATCTGTAAAAATAACCAATATTTTTATGCCTAACTTCAGCCCATTCTCACACGAGCCTACCAGCCTCCACCGATGCCTAACCCTAAGTGATCCCTCGCCACAAAATGCTTAACCCTAACTGACCCTAGCTCCTGCCCTCCATATTGTTGCAAATGCCTAACCTACTCCCCTAACACCGAGCGCCAACATATTCCGCAGCGCTGATAAAGCGCCAGGGCTTTACTTCCTTGAAGAGGCAGAGCTTTCAGCTGTAGCTCTGCCTCCTCTGCATTCAATCTCTACCGATCCCTGCCTCTCCCCGCCCCTCTGTCATCTTTCACTGAGAGGGGCGGGGAGGAGGCGGAGCTACAGCGCAAAGCTCTGCCTCCCCAGGGCAGCATAATCTGCGACCTGCAAAGTCGTGGACCTTTGCAGGTATATTTATCACGAATAAATCACTTCTCAGCCGTGGGGATGTGGCAATTCCACCTGGAAATTAATGCTGAAGAGCATTTTATGACAATAGAAGGTAAAAAAAAGAGACTTCAGTCTCTTTAAAGGGAAGGTTCAGCGCCAGGGATAAAAAAATAAAAATCCAAATCCACTTACCTGGGGCTTCCTCCAGCCCGTGGCAGGCAGGAGGTGCCCTCGGCGCCGCTCTGCAGGCTCCCGGTGCCCGACCTGGCCAGGCCTGTGGCCAGGTCGGGCTTCTTCTGCACTCCAATCTGCGTTTCACGCGGGCGCGATGACTTCATCGGACGTCCTCCGGGCTGTACTGCGCAGGCTCAGTAGTCCTGAGCCTGCGCAGTACAGCCCGGAGGTCATCCGATGGCGTCATCGCGCCCGCGTGAAACGCAGATTGGATTGCAGAAGAAGCCAGACTTGGCCGCCGGCCTGGCCAGGTCGGGCGCGCCACCGGAGACCACCGGGAGCCTGCGGAGCGGCGCCGAGGGCACCTCCTGCCTGCCACGGGCTGGAGGAAGCCCCAGGTAAGTGGATGTGGATTTTTTTTTTTTTTTGCCTGTGCCTGAACCTTCCCTTTAAAGGAATACTGTAAGGGGGTCGGGGGAAAATGAGTTGAACTTACCCGGGGCTTCTAATGGTCCCCCGCAGACATCCTGTGCCCGCGCAGCCACTCACCGATGCTCCGGCCCCACCTCCGGTTCACTTATGAAATTTCAGACTTTAAAGTCTGAAAACCACTGCGCCTGCGTTACCGTGTCCTGACTCCCGCTGATGTCACCAAGAGCATACTGCGCAGGTGGAGACCATACTGGGCCTGCACAGTACGCTCCTGATGACATCAGAGGGAGCAAGGACACGGCAACGCAGGCGCAGTGGTTTTCAGACTTTAAAGTCTGAAATTGCAGAAGTGAACCGGAGGCGGGGCCCGAGCATCGGTGAGTGGCTGCGCGGGCACAGGATGTCTGCGGGGGACCATTAGAAGCTCTGGGTAAGTTCAACTCATTCCCCCCCCCCTACAGTATTCCTTTAAGCTATGATACTGCATGTGAATATAACCTGAACTTGGCTTTAGACAATCATTTTGAAGATAATCAATACAAGAATACTGCGCTACAGTCCACAAAGTCTTAAATTGTGTCAAGTCAAACTTTCACCCAGTTACTGGGATCGCTGCAGAGAGTCCAATAGTCAATGGCTTAGTTCAAAATAACTGCTGCGCTCTCCAGAACCTGAAACACATAAAAAACTCCACATAGGGTGATAACGTTCAGTCTATTTTCTTATGTGAGTGCACCTCCTGAGTGTCTTTGTGCCTCGTGAATCCCCAAGTGCCACTCTCCTGTGTGTACCCTCGTCCCCTCTCTCTCTAAATGCTCACCAGATATGAGCCACCTCAGCTTCCAGGTAGATCTTAAAGGGATACTGTAGGAGGGTCGGGGGAAAATAAGTTGAAGTTACCCGGGGCTTATAATGGCCCCCCACAGACATCCTGTGCCCGCGCAGCCACTCACCGATGCTCCGGCCCCGCCTCCAGTTCACTTCTGGAATTTCTGACTTTAAAGTCAGAAAACCACTGCGCCTGCATTGCCGTGTCCTCGCTCCCGCTGATGGCACCAGGAGCATACTGCGCAGACCAAAGACCATACTAGGCTTGTGCAATACTCTCCTGGTGACATCAGCGGGAGCGAGGATGCAGCTGCGCAGGCGCAGTGGTTTTCAGACTTTAAAGTCTGAAATTCCAGAAGTGAACCGGAGGTGGGGCCGGAGCATTGGTGAGCGGCTCCATGGGTACAGGATGTCTGCGGGGGGCCATTAGAAGCCCTGGGTAAGTTCAACTCCTTTTCCCCCGACCCCCCCCCCCCCCCCCCTTACAGTATCCCTTTAAGCATTGCTCATATACCGCTCACTTGGATTATTGATTCTGCAACAAAAAATAATCTCCACATAGGGTAATATTGTCCAGACTACAACAAAACGTGTGCAGTAAACCTCCGTGCTCTCGTGATCTCACTCTGTGTTTGTGCCAATCCCAAACACTACATGCCAGACTGCTCACCAGATGTGGCCCACCTATATCTGCAGGTGGATCATGCGTTTATGGTACCTCCAAATCAAAGCAACGGCACTTGTCAAATTTCTCTGCCTCTCTTGAGGTTCCTTTTTTAATCCAGTAAAAACTCTCCATAAAAAACATAAAAAATGCCACATAGCGTAATACTGTTATGAACTTCCTCTGGACGCAAATAGAATCACACTTTCGCGTCCCGGAGTATTTTACAGCAAGAACGGTATATGAGCAATGCTTAAGACCCACCTGGAAGCTGAGGTGGCTCATATCTGGTGAGCATTTAGAGAGGGGACGAGGGTACACACAGGACAGGAAAGTGACACTTGGGATTGCACAAGGCACAAAGACACGCAGGAGGTGCACTCACATAAGAAAATAGACAGAACGTTATCAACCTATGTGGAGTTTTTTTATGTGTGTTTCAGGTTCTGGAGAGCGCAGCAGTTATTTTGAACTAAATCCGATTGAAGAGCGAAGAAAAAAAAAAATGCAAAACACAAAGTACAGTAGAGAAACCCAATTTATGATTAGATAAAATCATATGTATTGAATGATTTACTTTTCAGACCGTAAAGCATCCAGCGACAGTGCGGATCCTGAAGGCACTGATGAGCAGAGTGACCCTGTTGAGTCCCCTCCTCTGCCAGCACCACAGAAGCAGGCAGCATGGGAGCTGCGGGCACCACAACTATCAGACTTTGGTCTGTCTCACTACCAGCTGCCCACCGCGTGGGAACCAGTGAATGAAAGGCCTCAGATGACAAAGGTACCTGAGGAAAAGCCCAAACCCCTCTATAAAGATATCCGGACACTGAATGTGGCAAAGACCCCCAAATGTGCCCTCACAGAAGAGGCAGACTTTTCACAGATCGAGCACTTCGGCATCAATGACTACAGCACCAACCTGAATGATGACTACACCATGGCTCTGATCAACAAGAAGAAAGGGAGGTGGGTGTGGCCAATCTTCTGACAGGGGGACACTCGCTAGTCTTTATTCTTACACTTAAAGAGACTGAGGCGAGTCTAAATTCACTTTTTTAACTTGTAATCATGTTAAGCACTATAAGCCCTGGTAAACCGCCACCTACCCGTGGCAAAACGAGGGGTTTATACCCCCCAAATCCCCTCTGCTCAGTCCGGGGAGCGCTTCCTGCTTGAGGCAGAGCTTTAGGGCTTTAGGTCTGCCTCTTAGCGCGTCAATCCCCGCTGATCGACGCCTCTCCCCGCCCTTCTCAATCTGCCTTCACAGAGAGGGGCGGGGGAGAGGCGGAGATCCGCGGGCAGATTGACGCGCATGGAGGCAGAGCTGTAGCTCTGCCTCCATGAGCAGCAAAATCCACAACCAAGAAAGTTGTGGATTTTTCAGGGGGGATTTGGGGGGTAAAAACACCTCGTTTTGCCGCGGGGATGCTGCGGTTTAGCAGGGCTTATGATGCTTAACATGATTACAAGTTAAAGTGAATTTAGACTCGCTTCAGAGTCTCTCTTTAAAGCACAGGTGTGGAACTCCAGGCCTGGAGGGCCAGATCCATGCCAGTGTTTAGGATGGACTGAGAAAGAGGAATGTGTTCTACCTGATGGACCACACCTTTCCTGATTCAGACCCATCAATTCATTTGAGCTGTATCAAAAATGTGTGAGGATTTCGGCCCTCGTAGGGCCGGTTTGACTTACCTGCTTTAAAGGGATCCTAAACTGAGAGGGATATGGATGTTTTCCTTTTAAACAATACCAGTTGCCTGGCAGTCCTGCTGATCTCTTTGGCTGCAGCAGAGGCTGAATCGCACACCTGAAACAAGCAAGGAGATAATCCAGTCTGACTTCAGTCAGAGCACCTTGTTGAGGGGCTGTGGCTGAAAGTATTAGAGACACAGGATCAGCAGGAGAGTCAGGCAACTGGTATTTTAAAAGGAAAAATCCATATCCTTCTCAGATTAGGTTCCCTTTAAACTGTGAGGCCTTTTCAAGTATTTTAAAATGGGCTTATAACTAAGAGGCACACCTTTACTTATAGAACACCTGAAATGAGGGATATGCTGTTCCACTGATCTCTTTGGCTGCAGTAGTGGCTGAATAACACACCTGAAACAAGCATGTCGCTAATCCAGTCTGATCTCAGGCAGAGCAGCTGATCTGCATGCTTGCTCAGGGGCTATGGCTAAAATTATTAAAGGGCAGAGGATCAGCAGGACAGCCAGGCAATGTGCATTGTTTAAAAGGAAATAAATGTAGCAGCCTCCATATCCCTCTCACTAAAGGGGTACTGAGGAAAAAGTGTACAGCAATAGGAGCACAAACAAAACCAAATCTTGGAGGGATATGGAGGTTTACTTGTAAACAATACCAGTTGCCTGGCAGTCCTGCTGATCTCTTTAGTTGCAGTAGTGGCTGAATCACAGACCTGAAACAAGCATCCAGCTAATCCAGTCTGACTTCAGTCAGAGCACCTGATCTGCATGCTTGTTGAGGGGCTGTGGCTTAAAGTATTAGAGCCTCAGGATCAGCAGGAGAGTCAGGCAACTAGTATTATTGTAAAATAAAAAATCCATATCCTTCTCAGTTTAGGTTCCCTTTAAAGAGAACCAGAGACGAAGAAGTAGATTTACACATACCTGAGGCTTCCTTCAGCTCCATAAACCTGGATCGCTCCGCAGCTTTTCTCCGCTGCCTCTGGCCGCCGGTACCGGGTCCCGTCATTTCGTCCAGTCGACGCAAGTGCAGTACGCTCCCTCCGTACTGCGTAGACGCATGCGTACAAAGCCGGAGGGAGGCCCTGTGCATGCGGAAGACTGGTCGTCTCTGGTGGAAGTGACGGGACCCGGTAGCGGCGATAGAGGCAGCGGAGGACGGCGGCGTGGGAGCGATCCAGGCTTATGGAGCTGGAGTAAGCCCCAGGTATGTATAACATCTTTTTCCATTTTTAAGCTTTCCCTCCTCTCTGGTTTCCTTTAAAGTGCGACCACAAATGTGCAGGTACACCAATAGTTTTAAAGGTCAACTGAAGTAAGAGGTATGTAGAGGACTGCCAGTCAACTGGTATTGTCTAAAAGGAAATCTAGCAGCCTCCATATCCCTCTCGCTTCAGGTATCCTTTGACACAAACTTTTTCAGCCCAGGGACCGCTATCCAGTCCAAACTTTTCACTGTGGACAAACTTTACCATGGGAACCGTTCTCCTGTTCCCTGCCTGTCCACAGCAGACGCAGGACGCGCTGCTGTAAGAGGAGGAAAGGGGACGAACGGTGGTAGATAAGAGGAAGCGGCCACCAGCTAAGCTAACACGAGCGGCGGGAGCGGGGGGAGCGAGAGGCTTGCGGACTAGCTGCAAATGGCCCACGGACCGGCAGTAGGCCACTGACTGGGGGTTGGGGACCCCGGCTTTAACACACTCACGCAGTCTCTCTCTTCATCCCTTACAAAATTTCCTGGCCCAGGTTTCCATGTTCTCATCTGTTCTAGTTGAGGTACCTTCCTTTGGCCTGTGTTTCTGCTGTCGTGTACAGGCAGTTGCCTTTAGCATGTATTTTGTAATATACAGATATTCCTGAATCAAGAAATTAGGATTTTGTACACTGGCTTGCCTGGAAATATTGCGAGTTACTGGCCTGTGAATGCTAACAGGCCACTCATGCATGAGATTTACTTTACAGTTTTTGTTTCGGAGTGAAGCCCCTCCCACCATCACCCCGATACTAATACAAATAATGGTTTCGTAGATCTAGTAGTGCACTGGATGTTCAGTGAAAGATCTTAGGGCTCTTTCACACTACAGGCAGCGGTAAAAGGCTAAAACGCTGCGTTTTGGCTGCAGGTGTTTTCAGGATGTTTTGAAGGCGTTTTAACGCCAATACATTACTATCAATTGTAATGAGAAACGCCGCGGTAGTCCCAGAAAAAGCGCCTGGGAGCGTTGAAACGCAACGCTCCAAAACGCAGCGTTAGATGTGAAAGTCTATGGACTTTCATTTTACCTTGGAAAACGCTAACTTTGGCCGTGGCGTTAAAATGCCGAAAAAGACCTCTAGTGTGAAAGGGCCCTTATGGAAATTGTTATATTAGACCGTCATCTGAAGTATGTGCAGAGATTGAGAATTACACTGAACCTGGCATGAGTGGATTACTCCTATGATTTCTTGTAGTCTAAAACAGCATTCAAACAGTTCAACACAGCACTTTGTCTTGCCATGGAAAGCCCCTTCAACTTAGGATCCCATCTGAAGTAGAGATAACAGTATTTTTTTTTTATTTACATTCCGGAGTTGTTACATTGTGTGTCCTGAAAAGGAGCTCTCTAGAAGATTTTAAAGTGGATCTGAGATAACATTTTACTCATTGCATAATTGTGTTCCGTTCATAGCTTATAGAGCATTCCTCAAGCCAAATACTGAGGAGGAGGAGGAGGAGGAGGTTACTAGCCATTGATTTCAGAGGTAGAGGAGAGGAGACTGAATTTACACACAGGCAAGCTGATGGCATCTCCAGCCCTCAGCCTGTGACAATTGGACAAACAGAACATGGCTGCCCTCATTGTATCACAGGAATAAATAATCATAAACTTTTTAAGCTGTTTGCAGCTAGATATGCTGTGCAAACTATCTAAACTTTAGATTGGATATATAGACAAGTTACGTATAGTTAGTTTTTCATCTCGGATCTGCTTTAGTGTATATAACTAGCTGATGGCCCGGCCTTTTCCATGTGTATATTTGGCTGGTTCAGGCTCCACCCACTTTTTCTAACCCTAATACACAATTACTCAATGACCAAGTTTGTGAGCTTTGTGGTCTTTGGTATCAATTTTCATTGAAATGAAACAAATCTGATTGGCTGTGGCTCCACCCACTTTTCTGATTTTTGAATCCCAGTCACCCAATGACAAACTGTACCAGGTTTGAGGCTTGTACCATTAAAGGGGTACTTAAGTCAAAAATAAAAACTGATTTTTACTGACCTGGGGCATCCCTCAGCCCCCTGAAGCTGTATGGTGCCCTCGCAGCCTCGCTCCGATCCTCCTGTCCCCGCCGGCGGCTACTTCCAGGTTCGGCGACAGCCGCCGACAGGCTGGGAACGCGATTGATTCTCCGCGTTCCCAGCCGCTATATCACCCTCAATGCTGCTATAGCTTATATGTTATACGCTACAGCAGCATAGAAGGTGATATAGCGGCTGGGAACACAGAGAATCACTCGCGTTCCCAACCTGTCGGCAGCTGTCGCCGAACCTGGAAGTAGCCGCCGGCGGGGACAGGAGGATCGGAGCTAGGCTGCGAGGGCACCATACAGCTTCAGGGGGCTGAGGGATGCCCCAGGTGAGTAAAAATCATTTTTTATTTTTGACTTAAGTATCCCTTTAATAGTGCAAGAATGGCAGCAATTAAATATTCCCCTTGAAAATCAATAGGTGAATTTTGATTGGCTTTTGTAGGCTCCACCCACTTTTCTGAATATTAATCCCAGTGTTCAACTGTGTAACATTTGAGAACCCTGCCATTAACAGTGTAAGAATGGCTGCAGTTAAAGGAATACTATCGATTAAAACAACTTTTTTATTTTTATATACTCGGGTACACATTACCACTAGTGCTAGGGGCACTTTATTTGTCCACCCATTTCTCTCTCCCTGCTTAAAAATCATCCTTCATTCCTCACACAGCTCACAAATATACTTCACTGTGTCACAGCATGCAGGAGAGTCTGAGGGGAAGGCTGATCTGAGGCGGTAACCTGTAACAAGATGTGCTGTTAAGGGGCCCATACACAACGATTTTCCCGCTGATATACAGCAGATTTGATCACTGTGATCGAATCTGCTGTGAAATCATTGCGCAAACGCTGATAGAACGATCGATTTTTCGTCCGAAATCAATCGTTCCCGTCAATCCGTCTGTGCGGAAGATTTCACTCGATCGCCGGCGGGTCGGGAGTGCGTCGATAGCAGCGTTCGAATGCCCGACGACCGACGGTAGCGGCAATAAATTACCTGCTCTGGCCGGCGCATGTCCCCTGGTCTCCGCTGTCACTTCTCCGTGCTTGGCTCCTCCAGCTTCACAGAACTTCCTGTCCTGGCAGGAAGTTTAAACAGTAGAGCGCCCTCAACTGTTTAAACTTCCCCGGCAGGAAGTTCAGTGAAGCTGGAGGAGCCAATCACGGAGATGAAGACAGCGGAGACCAGGGGACATGCGCCGGCCGGAACAGGTAATGTATGCGGGGGAAGGGGGCGGCAGATTTACAGAATGTGATCGGTGTCATGCTGAAATCGATTCACAATCTGTTTACAGTAAAGGCAGCCATACGATCCCTCTCTGATCAGATTCGATCATAGAGGGATCTATCTGTTGGTCCGATCTGATGGCAAATCAACTAGTGTATGGCTATATTTCTGAACGAGGGAGATGTTTACATTTCCTGACTGACTGGCTTGTGATGATGATACATTCCAGGCTGCATCTACTTCCTAGGCTGCTGAGATGGAGAGATGCTGATTACAAAGGCATGATCAAGATCTTTATCAGTCAGAGAGAACAGCAAACAAGGAATACACATTGCTGAAACAATCTTATTCAGATGGTGGTAAGGGGTTAATGATTCCAGCAAAGGGATAATTAAACTATACACTGAGTTGATAGAAACCCCCTGTGCAGGGAAATGGTCTAGCCCTTTAAAGGGGAACTGAAGAGAGAGGTATATGGAGGCTGTCATGTTTATTTCCTTTTAATCAATACCAGTTGCCTGGCAGCCCTGCTGGTCTATTTCTCTGCAGTAGTATCTGATTAAAACCAGAAACAAGCATGCAGCTAGTCTTGTCAGATCAGACTTATAAGTCTGAACCACTGAAACACCTGATCTGCTGCATGCTTGTTCAGGGGCTATGGCTAATAGTATTAGAGGCAGAGGATCAGCAGGGCTGCCAGGCAACTGGTATGGTCTAAAAGGAAATAAACATGACAGCCTCCATATACCTCTCTCTTCAGTTCCCCTTTAAGAGCCGTCACTTTTGTATCTAAAAACTGACAGAGGATTTTACAGCAGAGAGGCAGAGCTGTGTGAGGAAGGAAACTGCTCCTAGTGCTTGTGGTAATGTGTGCCCTAACATACAGCATTTAAAAAAAAATGCTTCAATCGAACACATTTTCCCATTGAAATGTGTTTGTCTCCGCCCACTTTTTGGTTATGGGGATAAAAAGTTCCTATGTTGTTCCAGGTAATGTACTATGTGTGTGCCAAATTTCATTCAAATCCGTTCAGCCATTGTTGCGTGATTGAGTAACAAACATCCAAACGTTTACATTTATAATATTAGTGAGATAAGCAGCTTGAACAAAATGTAATGGCTGCTTTCAGAGCAGATCAACTGTACTTTGGGAACTTGTAAATTGTAAACGGACAATATGACTTGTGCACAAAAGCAAATATGGTAACTATGGGTGATAGAAAGTAGGAAAACACGTTTTTATTGAATAGTATGTCAGTTTCAGACCACTTTAACACGAGTAATTGCCTTTGCAGTGCTGCTGAGACTCGTGGGAAGGAATCCTCACAAAGCCTGAGAAGCATGCTCGCCACGCCTGCACACCTCAAATACAGACACGGTAAGTTGCAAATAAAATGTGCAGAATGCTCACTGCTACAGGAGTGCAATCGAGATGCAGGCAGCCCATATGTAGTAGCCCACTACTGCCAATTTTGTGAAGAAGGGCACAGCGACGCCAATCCACATGCACACGATGTAACTGGTGTGCTGGAAAAGCTCAAGGGCTTCTGAATCCCTTATAAAGCATTTGTGAATTTAAAATTAAAGCATCATGTAAATTTGCGCTACAAATTGCAGCTGCACCCACTATTTTTATAGCTGCAGTTTGCAGTGCAGGTGGCCCCAGCGCCCAAATTTTACATTGATAGCCAATCTTTTATGTGTGCTAAAGGTGTGTTACCCAGGGGTGGGGTTAAGGGTTAGGCATATTGAGGGGTTAATGTTTGCTGCCCACCAGGGGCGTTTTGGTGTTGGGCACCACTTAGGGTGAACAGTTAGAGTTAACCTTAAGTGTGCCAAAAATAATGACATTTACTCAACTGGGCTTCCCTCAGCCCCCTGCAGCCGATCGGTGCCCTCGCCGCGTCTCGGAGATCCTCCCGCCCTCGCCGGCGACCACTTCCGGTCTCGCCGTCGGGACCCGACAGGCATGGGAATGCGAGTGATTCTTCGCGTTCCCAGCCACAATATCGCCCCCTATGCTGCTTGCGGCCAGGAGGCGATATTATGGCTGGGAACGCGAAGAATCACTCTCATTCCCATGTCTGTCGGCCGGTGACGGGAAGTGGTCGCCGGCGAGAACGGGAGGATCTCCGAGACACGGCGAGGGCACCGATCGGCTGCAGGGGGCTGAGGGAAGCCCAGGTGAGTAAATGTGTTTTTTTTTTTTTTTTTTTTTTTACACACTTAAGGTTACCTTTTAAAGAGGAACTCCAGTGAAAAAAGTGTAATTAAAAAAAAAAGTGTTTGCCCATTGTAAAAGCTTTCCTCTCCCTGATTTACGTTCTGAAATTTATGACATGGTGACGTTTTTACTGCTGGCACGTGATGTCAGTGGAAGGAGATGCTGCTTGCTTTTTTTGACAGTTGGAAACGGCTATTTCCCACAATGCAATGAGGTTCACAGACTGGAAACTTCCGGGACCATGGTCCCCACAGTTTCCTGTGGGAGGGGTTTCACCACAATCTCAGTCATACAGCGCCCCCTGATGATCTGTGTTTGAAAGGGAATAGATTTCTCATGTAAAAGCGGGTATCAGCTACTGATTGGGATGAAGTTTAATTCTTGGACACGGTTTCTCTTCAAGGTGCCCATGCACCAGACAATGTATGGGCAGATCGACCAAGAGACTGATCATAGAGAGAGATCATTTGGCGCCATAAACGGGCTGATTCCAGATTCATTTAAGCATGAAATCTTTCGGGAATTGGCCAAGTGATGCCACCTTGTTGCCCCCGGCACTGTAACACTACACCCCTCCCCCCCCTTCCAGGGTAAAATGCTCCCTCTCGGTGCCTCATGCATTAAATACCTGCCCGTGTCCGATGCTGTATCCATCCTATTCTCTTCCTCACATATACATGCACCACGTGGTTGCCACCGTATATGTGAGTGCGTGTGATGTCACACATGCGACCACCTGCAATACGTCAGCAACCACATGGGGCGACAGGTAAGGTGTATATGGCACCATAGGGCACATTTGACACCGGGGGGTGGGGGCAGCGCTGGTGGTAAGTAGCAAATTTCGCCCCAAAATTGGTTGCATCATTGATCGAGCATACTCTTGGTGGCACTGATTTTAATTCGATTATGATAATCAGTAGAGGAAGGTTTCTGGGTTAGAATAGTGTTCGGTTAGGACATAAAATATTGACAAAATTACTGATATTCTAATACCGTTATTTTATGCCAATTTCTACATAAAATAAATTAGAACACTGCATGGTGGAAAACATTTTGTTATGTATATGACCATTTCAGTGAAGGTGTGTTATGCTGGGAATACACTGTACGTTTCTGTACCGTCTATCGACCAGCTGATCCGGCCAGCTGATAATATTCAGCTGGCCCGATCATGCCGCTCGACCCGCGCCCGCTCGATCCTCGCCGGGCAATGGCAGGGAATCGAGCGCTGATAAGGAAGCGCCGGCCGGGGACGAGCGGCAATCGATCCGCGCGGACGAGCGGGGACGCAGCTGGGGTCGATCCGGCGGCTAATCGGCCGCCGGATCGACCCGTGTATTCCCAGCATTATGGTTGCTAGCATGGAGTTATGTTGATTACATATCTTATCTGTGTGTGCCTTAATTAGGTTGTACTGTACATCATGATCTGCAATCCTAAAGTAAGCAGCCAAAAGAGAGCGAGCTTGACAATAAGGGTGGAAGGCTCTGCCAAGGAAAACAGCATCAATGCAGTCAGCACACCAAAATCTATTGACTTTGCAGTGGGTTTAATAAATTCAGGCATATGCTATGTGATGTTTCGGAGTTTCACAGGACCCCTTCATCAAGGCTTATCAGGCTTGGTTATCAAACTGCTAGGCAGTATCATCCTAAACCTACAGCAAGTTATATCTTGCCTTATAAAAGCACAGGTGTCTGCTTCCACCTGTGCCGCTGCCATTCTGTGCAGGACTGTGACAACTAGTGATTGTTAATAAACAAAAGGCCTAATGCCTTTTGTCTCTCCACCTTTTGTCTCACAATGCTGTGTATTGGGTGAACATACCTCCCACCCCTGTGTATACCGGTAATATGTAGTTAACTTGCTCACTGCATTAGCTGTTATATCGTCTTGTCTTGTATCAACTGTTGAATTGTTATACCCTGTATGCTGTTGTATAGCGCCATGAAAGATGCTGGCGCTATATAAATTAATAATACTAATGCCTAGTACATTTATATTGCTATACATTGCTTGCATTGGCTAACCATGGAACACTGTTTTTGTTGTCAGATTACTCCAGTTTGGACTCTCCACTGCCTCCTAACTTTTGCACTCCTGGACTGAAGGTTCAGAAGAAAACAGTTGGGGAAGCGGTGAAGACTGAGACATCTGAACAACATCACCATGAAGGCATCGCAGTGTAGGTGCTTCTGGTCCTCACCTGAATGGTCCACGTTTGGTTTTCATTCTCTTGTAAAAATGTTTCTCTTTATTATGTATATATTTAAATTGTTTTGTTTTTTTTTTTTCTTCAAATTTAACTTTTTATTGGTCCTTGATGACAATTACAACATAAGCATTATATTGTAACACTAGAATTTGTACACAGCAAAGTAGAACATTGCATATAGCACTAGCAATAGAGGTAGTCCCCGGTTGACAAACTAGATGGGGACTGTAGGTTCGTTCTTAACCTGAATCTGTTCTTAAGGAGGATCTGTAACCTCAAAAAATCCCCTGGGGGGTACTCACCTCGGGTGGGGGAAGCCTCCGGATCCTAATGAGGCTTCCCACGCCGTCCTCTGTCCCACGGGGGTCTCGCTGCAGCCCTCCGTGCAGCCGTGACGTAATATTTACCTTCCTGGCTCCTGCGCAGGCGCCCTGACGGCTGTCGGCTCCGAACTACACGAAAATACCCGATCGCCGTCGGTTCTGCTCTACTGCGCAGGCGCAAGTTTCCGGCGCCTGCGCAGTAGAGCGGACCCGACTGAGATCGGGTATTTCCGTGTAGTTCGGAGAAGAAAGCAGCCACAGCGCCCCCGCTGGAGCCAGCAAAGGTAAATATTGAACTGACAGTCGGCACAGTCGCCGGCTGTTCGGAGGGCTGCGGCGAGACCCCCGTGGGACAGAGGACGGCGTGGGAAGCCTCATTAGGATCCGGAGGCTTCCCCCACCCGAGGTGAGTACCCCCCAGGGGATCTTTTTCATGTTACAGAGTCTCTTTAAGTCGGAACAATGTGCTCTCTCTGTCCCCTGTACCTCTTCTGTGCCCCCCTGTACCTCCAGTGTCCCCCTCTGTGTCACCTCTGCCAATTTGAAGAAAAAAATGTTTTTGACTTGTTCCCATGGAAACAGAGAATCCATCCCATTCGTATCGGGGGTCGTTTGTAAGTCAGGGACTACCTGTATAATGTTGCTAAATTGCAAACATTTTTACACATAGCTTTGTTCATGCAGAGTAATTCCATTTTGCATGTAGAGGAACCTGACCATCAGAAAACATGACAAGCGGTTATCAGGATGACATCACACATATTGCTACAATGCATGCAATTCCAATTAATTTATTTTTTTTAACAATTTTTGATTCAGATTAAAAAAAAAAGGGGGCTGCACGCTACTACGGGTTTTTTTTTGGGGGGGGGGGGGGGGGGGGGAATCGCACGTAGTGTGCAGGAGGCCTCATATACTGTACTAAGGAAGTGTATAAACGGACTGTTAACCAAAATGAGACAGAATAGGTACCGTGCAATATTATGACTGAGTGAGCCAGTCCAGAGGGAACAGCATAATCCAGTGTTCCCCATATCTGTGTAAACAGGTGAAGTCTGGACTGCAAAGTGTGTGAGTTTTATGTGATACAGAATTATGCATTGTTCTATGCAAATGTAGCTTGAAAATGGACCAAATTTAATCCCACCTATTTCTTGAGTTTTCTCATAGTTCACATCTTCAAATGAAATATTTTGTATAAAGATGCGCACTCATTTTAACCTCAGCCCCTTTGTTCTGCCTACTGAGGTCATGCAGACCGGCACAGGGCGTGTTTTTATAGTTACCTGTTCTGGATGCTGGACTGGCTTCCTCTCTTCTTCCACCCACGGCTCCGCACTCCCAGCATCCTCCTGACTTCCAATCACGTTATTTCATGCGATCAAGGCTCAGAAGATAGTGTCAGCAGTGCAGCACCATCTGAAGACGAGAGTCTTCCATCACCCCTTCTCCACCACTCAGTGGCCCTAGACTGCTAACACTATGAAGCACCAGCATCCTCTTAATGCAAGAGGTGTTCATACAAATACTTTACAATCTTGTCAGGGCAAAGGGGAACTCTGCTTGAGGCGGAAGAATGTAACAAAGCTGGAGATATCCGAAACCCCTACTCTGGGATTTAGTGTTGTCCACTGAGAAGCTCCCAGGTAAGGATACCGCCATTTCCCATAAAACACTTCATCTGCTCTAAAGCAGGTCCCATCCACCATCAAAAGCTCGTAGGGTGATCACAAGCTGGGACAAATGGTGGAAGGAATTGGGGGCAAGAGGCCCTTTGAGTAACGGACAGCATCCCAGACTGACAAACGATGGGTATATGTATTGCTCAACAAGGGAAGGACGATGTGGTTTAGACAACTTAGGACTTGGAGGCAGCTGCCAGTATCTTGAAAAGTGGCCAGACTGGCATCTGCAGGCCTTAATAGAGGTCTGCAAGGTGAACTACATACAGTGCTTGTTAACAAGCCAGATTTTGAACCCCTAGACCTCCCCTACTCTTGTGTATATACAATAAGGATCTAGGTACCTTAGGATGGGACTTATACCAAATATATGAAAATGGCTTCTTGTAAAGCATCCTGAAAATGTGTTGGGGGACTCTAATCAGGAGCATGGCAAAATAGTAAAGTATTTTAAGAAGTGTAATTTTTACTAAATTAATCGAAACAAGAGATATTGTACTTTGCCCAAACCCTCAGCCACTGAGACGCAAGCCTCGCCAGGGGATAATATTTGTGTTGAACAAATGTACTATAGGAGGCTGTAAGCTTAGTCCCCAAGTGGCCCAGTGCCACAGGTGCCCAAGCAAAATTAAACTTCTCCCCCAGAAATGAGCATAATTCAGGCGATACAGAAATATTCAATACTTAAGATTTACTCTAATGCTTAAAGAGAACCTGAACTGAAAATAAAAAGTAAAAATAACCATACACAGGTCATACTTCCCTCCTGTGTAGTCTACTCCTCAATCTCTTTCTCCTCTCCTGCGTCCCATTTGTCCACTGTGAAAAATGGCCATTACCTCATAACAGCTTCCTGGTCAGCACACTGTTAAACTGTCAGATCCTCCACTTGAGCCATAGGGAAACATGAGCATTACCTTCCACATTCATTTGTAACTTTTAACCACTTCGGGACCGGCCGCCTAACCCACCCCCCTTAAGGACCAGCATTTTGCGGTGGAGGGGGGTGGCGCGTTTGGGGGAGGGGGAGGGGGTAGGCGGCCGGATCCCGGCTGTGGCTGGCTGGGCAGTGTGTGCGTGTCCCCATGCTGGCAAGTGTCCCCCTTACGCCAGCAGCCATGACTCACCTTCCAGGCTCCAGCGATGAGCCGCAGTAGCCCCCTTCTTCTCCAGCCGGCATCTCCGCTCCAAATGATGCTCAGGTCGGGTCGCGGCTTGATGACGTCATCAAGCCGGGACACGGTGCTGACTTCAGACGGAGCAGAGCTGCCGGCCAGAGCAGAGGGGGGCACCGATCGCTGCTGGAACAGCAGGGAGGTGAGTGGATCCTCTTCTTTTCCCCCCTGTCGCCACCGCTGTCAGTGATCACTACAATCCGACGGCGATCGTAGTGATCAGCAGCCATACGCGATGGCTGCTGATCACTGAATGGAGATGCCAGCTGTCGTATGACACTTAATATCCCCTCTCCGGTGCGCACAATCGCGTCAGGACGGTTCTTTAGCGCAGACGTTGAATCAACGTCCAGTCAGAGCAGTAGCACCACCTGCTGGACGTTGATTCAACGTCCGTGGTCCCCAAAAGGTTAAAGAGGAACTCCACTGAAAATAATGAAATGAAAATAAGTGCTTAATTTCTACAATAATTATGTATAAATGATTTAGTCAATGTTTTCCCATTGTAAAAATCTTTCCTCTCCCTGATTTACATTCTGAAATGTATCGCATGGTGACATTTTTACTGCTGGCAGGTCTGTGGAAGGTGAGGCTGCTTTTTTGGCAGTTGGAAACAGTTATTTCCCACAATGCAACAAGGCTCCCACAGTGTGATGTCAGTACCTAGGTGCTGACATCACACTGTGGGAGGGGTTTCACCACAATATCGGCCCTACAGAGCCCCCGGATCATCTGTTAGAGAAAGGGAAAAGATCTCTCATGGGAAAGGGGGTATCAGCTACTGGTGGGGATGAAGTTCAATCTTTGGTTACAGTTCCTCTTTTAACCCGGATACTGAAGAAAAGGTAGAAACTCCAGGAGAGAAATCAAAGGGGCAGTAATAAATAGGAGAAGATCGTCTGCAAACAAATTTGGTAACCATGGCTTTTATAAATGCCCTGGGGCAGCTAATTCAGGAGGATCTCTTTGTGGCTATTAGTGCAGTTTCAGCTCTTTAGTTGTCTTTTTCCTGTTCAGCTCCTCACTGCTCTATTTCAGTTTGTGGCCAACTATTATTTTCCACATCAAACGGGAAACTTTTCACTACTTTGCAACCATGGCGACAGTACCCCATTTATGTAACCTGTCTGTAGTCCAAACGGCTGATTGACCAAGAGCCAGAGCCTGGTACACTCATCCCATTTTGATTGGTCAATTTTATCACTTCCTTGTAGTATGCAGACCAACAGATTTTGAATCCTATGACCAGATTGTGTAGGTAAGCTCTCGTACTGCATGGAGATGGTAAAATGGCCTGTGTGTATGCACCCATACTCTTTGTAATCTGACATTTAAAAAAAAAATAATTCCAGGTATTCTTTCTTTTTTATGACAGAGGAGAGCTAAACTCTTTAGAAAAAAAAAAAAATCTATTCTGATCTTTGAACCTGTTTTTCAACGGAAATGTATGGATTTTAAGAATGTTCTCCGCTATCGCTGTGGGCTTTATCCCTTGTTTGCTCATTCTTAATGTTGTTTGCCTATTTTCATTTGCAGATAAGACAGTAAAGTTTCAGAGGTCACTCTATTCATCACTGGTTTACTAATTATGCACCTAATGGGAAAAAACATGAATTTTGTATCTGCTTACTAAAATCTTAAAGTGAACCTCCAGACTAAAAATCTATTCCGCAGCACTGAAAAGGCTTGGTGTTTCTATGACAGTTTCATAGCATCATAACTTTGTTTTTCTTACCCAAGCCTCATTTTTAGCTGCACAGAAGCTAAGCTCCGCCCCATCAAAGAAATCTGCCCGGGCATTTTTTCCCTGATGCCGTGTAAAGCATGATGGGATTTCTGATGATGATGTTCTTGTTCTGCTGTTTAACCACAAATTAGTTTTTTGAGATTGAGAAGCCTAGTGCGCGCAGCTGGAGTGGGTAATCGGGACAGTTGGAACTGTGTCTCATGCTCCCTGTCACCTCCTTTCAACCAAAAAGATGGCTGCCCCCATGTAATCACAACAATTTGCCCGTTCTTTTAAAACAGGGTGGGTAAGAGATTATATTTCTGATCTATTTTAATTAAGATAACTAATGACAGTATGTTTGTTTAGGCTGGAGTTCCTCTTTAAGGTTGCCATACATCTAGCGATTTGGCTGTTAAATCAACCATTCAATCATTTTACCGAATAGAGAGAGAGAGAGAGAGAGAGAGAATCTATATGCCCAATTGATGAAAAGTGGCCAATATCATGTTGAATAAACCAGCTTAGTAAATTGAGCAGGATGGTCGATCGCACAGAAATTGAGCAAGATGTCAGTCGATCGCACAGGAATTGGCTACTGTTCACGTGTCATTCGATCGACTCTGAATCGATTTTTGCATTCACAGCCGGGAAGCACAACTTTGATCAGCTCGATAAGCGAAGGTGAATTGCATAGCATATTGATTGTAGTGTTTGGGCCACTAGGCGATCGAATTTCGATCAGCCACACTAAAGTTGATCCCCCATTAAAATCGATCGCTTTGTCGGTTTGAATCAGAATCGCTAGATGTATGGCTGCCTTTAGTATATTTATTTGTTATACATATCTCTTTGAAATTCAGCAGTGTTCATTAATTTACCATTTTAATTTAATGCTAGCTGTAAGCTTTAAAAATTACTCGATAATATTATCCATTTCCCAAAAAGTTGGGAAGCTCTGTAAAATGTAAATACAGAATGCAATGAATTGTAAATCAGTGAACAGGAAGAGAAGTGTTTTTAGTTCTGTGTTGAATGCTTTCCAGTCCTCACAGCTGTAGCCAGGTTCTGCATTAAAGAGAGCCCAAGGTGGGCTCAAAAAATGAAGAAAAAAAAGTAGGCTACCTGATCCGCTCAGGTAGCCTACCCCCCCCCCCCCATTTTTTTGAAAAACAAAAACAGCCGTTCCCTGCTGCTCCTGTGAGCACTTTCACTTTTGCGACCTCTGGGTCACGACGCTGCACTGAGAGACTATATGTCTCTAATAGTGTGCAGGGAGGCGGGGGAGCTGCAGGAGAGAGAGCTGCCCAATGGCAGCACAGGAATCCCTGCAGGAACGCCCCTGGTGGGCGTTTTTGAACAGGGAATTCCTCTCCCCTATGTTTGCCTCAGAGTTGGCGAGTGCGGCGGTGGTGTGCAGAGCGCGGCGGTTAGGGGCACAGAGCCATGTCATTAGGCAGAGGACATGCCTCTGTGTCCCGTCTGCCCTCCAAAGATCCACTTTGGGTTCTCTTTAAGCATGGCTACCACCTGTGGGAAAAAGCTGTTCCTGTGCCTAGAAGTTTTAGTTGTGATTGACCGGAATCTTACTCCTGAAAGCGTGAGCTACTGGAAGAGCCGGCCGTGCCCCACCCGGCTATTTTTTCATGCCACCCGGGTGGAAAACCTTTCTGGGTAGAACACTGCATAGCATATATTGTAACTGAGAAATACTGTTCCGCTATGCTGAGAATTCGGCTCAGCCAATTCAAAACACCCAAATAGTTCAGCACCGAACAAGTGGACAGGGTCATGCAGAGTTTGCTTGCTTGTGGGTCACGTTGCGTATCTCATGACTCCAATGCTTCAGATCTGTTCAACTTTATTCTGTTGGTTCTAATATCACATTACATAATAATTCACTGGGAAGCATGTGTTTCAAACTGCATATAATATGAATACAATTGTAGAAGTGGCTTCATACTACAGACATGTTGGTAAATTAGATGGGATGAGAGGAGCCTGATGGTTGCTGTGAATGACATGCTTTTGCAGAGGCTTAAAGAGAAACTCCGACCAAGAATTGAACTTTATCCCAATCAGTAGCTGATACCTCCTTTTTACATGAGAAATATATTCCTTTTCACAAACAGACCATCAGGGGGCGCTGTATGGCTATTGTGGTGAAACCCCTCTCACAAATAAATTCTGAGTACATACTCTTGGAAGTTTCCTGTCTGTGAACCTTGCTGCATTGTGGGAAATAGCTGTTTACAGTTGTTTCCAACTGCCAAAAAAGCATGGGGCAGCTACATCACCTGCCAACAGTAAAAATGTCACCATGTAATGTCAGAATACATTAAATCAGGGATTTAAAAGATTTTACAATGGGCAAACATTGACTAAATCAGTAATACATAATTATTGTAAAAATGAAGCACTTTTTTAATTACATTATTTTCACTGGAGTTCCTCTTTAAGGGCCATAAACCCATCCAACAAAACCCCATGATTGTCGTCTGCGTTTGGTCTGTTGGATGATGGTTGGGCATCTGTACGCACGGTAATCTACTAAATGAGTGATTGATAACAGGCAATTTGTCCGATCCATCCAGCAAATCAACTCTCATGACTGTTGGGCTGATATAATGCAGTTGGAACATGTGTACAAGTCGTTTGTAGGACTTGCTAGTTTTGCGCATGCAGTTTGCACATGGGTTGGTGGTTCAGTTGGTGCACGTAAAATACAAGTCATGTAAATGGTTTGTAGCCATGTCGATCATGTGTGGTGTTGGTCGTGTACTTTGTTGGAAGTGTGTACATACCTTTAGACATGCTGCATCATCCCACCAAAGTTCTGACCTGTCACATGAGAGAGGGGGATAAATGAAATCACAGTTCTGATAGGTTTGTATTTTGGCAGGTGTGACAACGTGCCTGAAGAATCTGACTACACCAGAGCTGTACCTCCATTCCAGACACTGAGCAGAGGTGGGTTCCTTGCAGAGTATACTATAGCAGTGTTCTCCCCAGGCTCTTTTAGCCGGGTGCTCCACCCGGCTAGATTTGGTGACCACCCGGCTGTCATCGGCTCACCTCCTATGCTGTAAGCAGAGTTGCCCTGCATTTTCATCTCAACCCACCCGGCTACTATTTCATGCCACCCGGCTGGAAAAAAAATTCTGGGGAGAACACTGCTATAGCCACAATATATCTGTGAATATAAACTGACTGACTTCCTGAATAAACACATAAAATGATTGACCAGATTATAAACTGATTTTTGTTATGGTTTTGGAACGCTGTTTGCCCTGTCAGTGCCTTCATCAGTGTGATCTCCCACTGTATTAAACGATCTAATAATAATCCGAACATTTGAATAGTGCTTTTCTCCTGTCGGACTCAAAGCGCTCAAGAGCTGCAGCCACTAGGGCGAGCTCAAGAGAGGCCAGCCTGCAGTGTTAGGGAGTCTTTCCTTGAACTCCTTACTGAATAGGTACTGCCCCTAGACAGGATTTGAACCCTGGTCTCCCATGTCAAAGGCAGTGCCCAGCCACAATAGGGCCCTTTATGCTGATATATCACCATAGAGGGCGCAATTGTGGCTGGGAACGCGAAGAATCACTTGCGTTCCAAGCCTGACGGCGAAACCGGAAGTGGCTGCCGGCGGGGACAGGAGGATCGGAGGGACATGGCGAGGGCACCGGACAGCTGCAGGGGGCTATTGGAAGCCCCAGGTGAGTAAAAGTCTTTTTTTTTTTTTTTTTCTGTCTTAAGGTTCGCTTTAACCAGTACACTATCCAGTCACTGATGTCCTTCATAAAACCTTATTACAGAAAGTGCAGGGGAGCCGCTTACCTTGTTATGATTCTGGTATGTGGGAGGAGATGTATGGTCTCCCTGTGTCTACAAGGGTTTCCTTCGGGTACTGTTCCACTGTGTACACATAGCATCAAGGATGCACCCTGGCAGTCAGAACTAGGTTTGCCGATATGAGCATATTAGGTCTGCAAGGTTTTAGGAAAAAATAGAATTGTGATTTCCTCCCCCCCTCCCCTGTCAAAAATTGGGATTTCAATTTATTTTTTTTTCACGATTTTCTTCAAATCAAGCTTTAACATTAAATTCACAATCTACAGTAACATTTACAAAAATGCATTGACAGGAAATGACATACTATCAAATTGATAGTATGATGTCATTTTCTGTCATGTTTATAAATGTTACTGTATTGTGAATTTATCAAAACAAATGGCAGGTATTAATAAATGCAAAGCTGAGTACCACAGCAGATCCTGGGCAGTGGCCACTTACTGGGCAGTGGTGGTGATCCAAGTTGTTCGCGTGACAGGATAGTGGAGAGATAACAGATCCTGGGCAGTGAGCAGATGTACAGTACACTGTGACCATGGGAGACGGTGCAGAGTGCAGAACAGGAGATGTGCACAAACTTCTCCTCCACAAGCAACGTGCTGGCCGCATTACACTACTTGCTACAGGTCTGACTCCTTCTGGCCGGAAGCATGCTGTGCGGCCAACACAAACAATTTTACGCATGGAATGCTTAAAGTATGCGTAAGAAGCCCATACGCGTAAAATTGTACGCATGAAAAATCGTCACTTTGACTATTCGGAAATCGCCTTGCCGCAGATCGCGATATCGATTTTAAAACGATATATTGTGCAGCCCTAGCATATATATACTAGCCTACAAACCTACATAAACAGAGTTGTCTTGGTGGGGCTTGTGCAATGCCTCCTGTATTGATCAGGTCCCCATTTTACATCCAAAACTGTAAGCTTTGGTTCATGCCCTGCATTTTTCACAGAAGGTGCAGCAGACAAAAACAGATGGGCTAAAGCCAGCAGTGATATTCTTCGAACTAGTTCAAACCAATTTTCTTTAGTGTAGTTTGCCTTCTTAAAACAGAAGGTATGTGTGATAATTCAGCTTTAAAGAGAATCTGTATTGTTAAAATCGAACAAAAGTAAACATACCAGTGCGTTAGGGCAGTGTTTCTCAACATTTTATTGGTATGTACCCCTTTTGAAACCCTGTACTCACCGAGTACCCCCTAGCATAGTAAACATTGTCACAAGTACCCCTTGACAAATAAATATATATTGAATCGTAGTACATGACAATTGGTTCTAAACAATTTACAAACATTTAATATGACTTTTAATTAGTTAAAATACTAATTTGGCTTTGTTTAAATAAGATTCATAATTTTCTAAAACTCTAAATTTGTTCTTGGTTATGTATATCAAGCCTGAGTACCCCCTGGAACCATCAGAAGTACCACCTGGGGTACGCGTACCACATGTTGAGAACCAAGGCGTTAGGGGACATCTCCTATTCCCCTCTGTCACAATTTCGCCGCTCCCCGCCGCATTAAAAGTGGTCAAAAACAGTTTTAAATAGTTTGTTTATAAACAAACAAAATGGCCACCAAAACCGGAAGTAGGTTGATGTACAGTATGTCTACACATAGAAAATACATCCATACACAAGCAGGCTGTATACAGCCTTCCTTTTGAATCTCAAGAGATCATTTGTGTGTTTACCTTCCTCCCCCTGCAGCTCTCACCCACTGAAGAGTGACAGGCTGATTGTTTCTTCCTGCAGACAGCTCTGCCATGTCTATAATTCCTCAGCATGTGACAGCCCAGGCAGCCAGCTCCTTTCACAGCCTAACAGAGCACGATTTATCCAGCTTGTAAAAGGCAAGCAGGTCTCTTCTCTCACTGATGAGAGCAGAGACAGCTGCCTAATCTAAATAACACACTCGGGAGTGTGCATAGAGGGGGCCTGGAGGGGGGGGGGGGGGCGTGCATAGCAGATCAACAACACTGAAGAGTTGGCAGCCTTTCAGACACAGGGCGACAAATTCGACAGGAGAGAGATAAGTTGATTTATTACAGAGACGGTGATAGTAGAAAGTGCTGCAGTAAGTCAGAGCACATTAGAATAGGTTTAGGAACTTGTAGGATGGTAGAAAACAGGATGAAAGTTAGAGTCTCTAAGTGATTAACTGCGGTTACCCACAATGCATCACTACTGAATATGCAACTTTTCTTTTATGCCCCTGAATCCAGGCTTACGTCCAGAAATGCTGGTGTATAGCAACCTATGGCTTATACATTTACAGAGCCACATAAACCCAAAATGCAGCCTGTTTCGGACTGTTGTTCCTCCTCAGTGTGTGGCAGAGATTGATATGGCTCTATGGGGTAGGGGCTTTCAGAGACCTAAAGAGATAATTTGCATACTAGTAGTGATCTGAGCCTAGCAAGTTTTCTCCCTAGCTGGGCAATTGTTGTACTGCACACAGTGAATCGATCATTATAGGAAATGTATATTGTCTAGCAACGGTATACATACCCTTCTAATCAGGTTTTTGTGCACAATGATAGAGTTGTGTCTCCTGATTATTCAGGAGGTTTATTTTATGGTATATAATAGCGGTATCATGTCTGCAGATATAACAGTCTTGGACTCTCCTCATCCCCCCACGTTCTGCACTCCGGGATTGAAGGTCCAGAAGAAGACGCTGAGTTCTGTGGTTGAGAAACCTTCAGAGGATAAAGTGGTGGAGAAGATGAAAATCGAGGACGCTCTACCGCCACCGCCAAGCTTTGAGACAAGGTGGCTGAATGCTGATGTAAGTGGCCGGCCAGTGTGCTGCCATCACTGCATGTAGGAGTCATGTTGTCAGTTTCCCAAGATAAGGAACGGACTTCAGCGCTAGTGTAGTTTAGGGGACCTAGCAGGAAACCTCATAGGGAAATTCTGATATGATTAGGTGGGCAGCAGCCTCTCAAACTTTCTTATTTCGGATAGGTTGTAGTAAACTCCGCCCACACTATTTGGCCAATCGCAACGCTTATTGTAGAGGGTGCCATGATTGGAGAACTGTTCTTTGAGGTTTCTTGCTGGGTACCCTAAATTAGACTAGTGCCCTGCCTTGGTGGATACACTGACTCCCCAAAAGGCTCATCAGTATCACGTAGGTACTTGTGAAAACAGAAGGAAATCAAGAGCCCACAATAGTGTAGTATGTTATTCACGTTACAAGGAAAGGTTACCACTAAGGGGGGGACCTCTGTATAGGTAGGTGGGGAGATTAAACCCGACCCCACTCTGGTTAGAAGTTGCTCTCTGTTGATTGGAAAATAAGAGGACAAACTTATAGTTAATAAGACAAAACAGAGGCGCCAGGAAGAATAACAACAAAAAAGTGCCCTTGCCTGCTAAGAGCTCGTAATCTGTTTCCCGAAGAAGCTGGTGAAATACCTGCAAAATGCATTGTACTGTTTTGTGGAGTATACAAAAAATGTTTTGCCTGAATTGTACAACTCGAGTATTCAAAGGGGGGGATAAGTCTACCACTACTCCAATTGTTAAACTCTTTTTGTTTATTCTATTCTTCCTGGCATCTATTACCTACAATATTACATAGGGGTAGTGCAAGTTATTCCTCTATATAGCTTTTTTTTTTTTTTTTTAAGAAAATATTGCTGTTATATCAGACACACCCTCTAACATATCATGTGACTTCCTATCTTTAGAGCAGTGTGCTGGATATCACGGATCCCATTCCCAGACCAGAAATGTCACATGTGGCATTCTTGGATGTGCCTCGTGGATTGAACACTGACAAATATGGAAACCCAGAACAGACCACCTCTCCTCCGAAAATAAGAGATCTCACCATTGGCACGCCTCCACGGCCGGAGATGACGATGTCTCTAACTGCAGATGTGTTCAAGGTACCGCTTTATTCGATGATTAAAGGACCACTATTGTGAAAATCGGAAAAATGTAAATACATGTAAAAACATACAAATAAGAAGTTTCTTCCAGAGTAAAATGAGCCATAAATTATTTTTCTATGTTGCTATCACTTGCAGTAGGTAGTAAACGTCTGACAGAACTGACAGGTTTTGGACTAGCTCATCTCCGCATGGGGGCTTCTCAGTTTTATTTATTTTTAAAAGCACTTAGCCCTTGTTCACATTATAGGAGTTTTTGTAAAATTTTAAGCTTGGGCGATTTTCAAAATCGCCCTGAAAGCGCATGTGCAATGATTCTCTGAGAGTTCATATCTGAGCGATTCGTTTGCGATCCAATTTGAAAAGCGGTGCTTGGGCCATTTTTTAGGTGATTTGCCTCAATGGAAGGTATAGGAAAAACGCAAAACACTCACATAATCGCTTTGCCAAGTGATTGCGTCAGCGTTTTTTATTTTTTATAAATACATTGTATTGTTTCCGGATTTTTTTCCAGATAAAAAGACGGAAGCGTTCTGCAAAAGTGCTTACAAAAACGCCCGCAAAAATGAGCGAACGTGCAGAAAATCGCTGGAAAACAGCGCAAAAAAAAGCCCACCGCAGACACACGCAAGCCGAACGCAATGTGAACAAGGCCTTAGTGAATGGCAGTTGCACCATACAACTTCCAAAAAAAGCGGGCAGGGAGGTTGGCCAGCATCTTTGTATAAAGGTCTTTCAGGGAATGTCTTTATAAAGAATAAAGGCCATCCTGAGAATCCCCTATAGAGAGATGGACTAGCCCAAAAACTGTCAGTAATGTCAGATTTCTACTACTTACTGTAAGAAACAAGAACATAGGAGTAAAGTCATTTCTGGCTCATTTTACTCGAAGATACATACTTCTTATTTGTATGCATTTCCACGCAGTTTAAATTTTACAATTGTTTGTGATAGTTCTCCTTTAACAGGGTGCAAACTCCTGTGTGATTAGTAGGAAATTGGTCACACTACCGTATCTTGATTTGCATAAAAAATCAATCGAAATTATCACCGGGATGGTAAATTTTGATTGGACAGGGCAGTAGATCAACGGCCCATACAGTGCAACGCAATGCTTTCCGATACATTTTCAATAACTTTCGTTGTGAAAAATCTTTGTACCATGTATGGAGGGATTTGATCCCCTTCAGATCAGAGAGGGATTGATCTGTTTGCCACTTTGAGTGGCAATATAAACCATGTATGGTCACCTTAAACCAGTATAAATGTGATCTTTGTGAACAGCAACTTCAACAGCAGTACAAGTCTTTACTTGCCTTGCTTTCTGTGGCAGGTATAAGTTTTGCCTTAAAGGGAACCAGAGACGAAGCACCCTCATGTATTTTACCATATAGATCATTAGAGAAAACGCCTACCTTGCTTTCGGTTTCATTCTGCACTGCACAGCTTGCTTCTAATCAGCCCTGATAAAATCCCTGACTGAGCATTCAGTCTGGCTTTCCTCAGGAATATTTATAGCTCTGTGTTCTCTCATGTCTTTTCAAGTCCAAGCCTGCCCCCTGCTGGCTCTGCTCAGGAATCATTATAGCTGAGTCATTATAGCAAAGCCAGACTGAATGCTCAGTCAGAGATTTTATCAGGGCTGATTAAGAAGCAAGCTGTGCAGTGCAGAATGAAACAGAAAGCAGGGTTGGTGTTTTCACTAATGTTTCCACTTATCTATATGGTAAAATACATGAGGGTGCTTCGTCTCTGGCTCACTTTAAAAAGGAAAGTTCGCAAAAATCTGAAAATGTAAAACGCATACAAATAAGACGTACATTTCTCCAGGGCTGTGGAGTCGGTACAAAAATCTTCCGACTCCTCAGTTTCTAAAACCACGACTCCGACTCAAACTCTCACTCCGGGTACCCAAAATGGCTCAAACTCGGACTCCTCGACTCCAATACTTAACAGGGCTGTGGATTTTGTACAAAAATCATCCGACTCCGACTCCTCAGTTTATGAAATCAACGACTCCGACTCTGGGTGCCCAAAAAGTACAGCAGAAAGGTCCGCACCAGTCCAGGATTCCAAACGATGACTTTTATTTAGGACGTATCCAGTATAAAATATGCACATGCATCAAGATGCTAACATGTTTCGAGCTATCTCAGCTCTTAATCATAGCTGGTTAAAGGGAACCAGAGACGAAGCCCCCTCATGTATTTTACCATGTATATCAGTAAGAACATTAGAGAAAACACTTACCATGCTTTCTGTTTCATCCTCACTGCTAAAAGTGTCTGTTATCAGCAGTCACAAGAATCCCAGACTGAGCAATTAAATCTGGCTTTGCTGGGAATGATAATGGCTGAGTCATTATAGCAAAGCCACAAGGGGGCAGGCTTGGGCTTGAAATAACACCACAGAAGACAGATTTAGCTATAAACTTTCTGTAGCAAAGCTAGACGGAGCAGCCTGACTTCTCAGTCGGGGATTCTTATCAGACGTGATAACAGTCAGATTACACAGAGAACAATGAAACAAAGGGCAGATTAGGTGTTTACTGTCATGTTCCCACTGATTTATAAGGTAAAATACAAGAGGGTGCTTCATCTCTGGTTCTCTTTAAAGACATGACAGAACTTCCTATAAATAGGAGGATATCCTGTGCCGGCCACTTAAGACTCCGCCCCCCCAAAAAAGGGGGGAAGTAAATGGACGGTGGTCTTGATGTAATGGACAGGTAATTATTTGTATAAGCACATTACAAAAACAAAGCACTATACACACAAATTTAAAAATGTATATAAAATACAAAATGCAAGGTGCTAAGAAATAGACAAAATTTAACAAATTACAGCGTGAGTAAACACAGAATCATGTAGGTATGTATGAGGCCATACACAGACCCTGTCTATAGATGGAAAGATGTATAAATGTAAAAATAGATAATGAAGGGAGGGACATCTCGCCAAACCATGGTTTGGCACACAGAGGGCCTCCAAAATAGGGGGGAGGGAGAGGGAAAGAAAGAGGGGAGAAAAAGAGGGGAGAGACAAAGGGGGCAAAGGGAGAAGAAAGGGGGAGGGGGGGGGGGAAGGGAAAGCCATTGGCAAACTAATGTGTGATAAACGCTAAGTCCCACCTAGCATTAAGGCCTTGGGGTACCCTAGTTCCCAGGCGGTGTATCCACATGGCCTCCTTCTTAAGAAGAATTTTGTATAAATCCCCCCCCCCCCCCCCCCCTCTTTTTGGTGACATGACTCTCTCTACTCCCTGAAACCGGAAACCTGTCATGTCTCCCCCATGCACCTCCCTAAAATGTTTGGCCACATTCGAGATGTTCATAGTGGACCACCCTGCCCCTAAATAATGTTCGGCTATTCTTTTTGCCTTAAGGGCCTGGTGGAACACCCAACATATTGGACAGAACAACATGTGCAGTCAATAAGATAGACTACATAACAGGTGCCACAGTTAATGAACGGTTTAAGATTGTAAGTATGGCCATTGGAAGCAGAGACAGCCGTTCTAGTCTTGTTGTGTAGGTGGCAATACCTGCATGTCGCAATTCCACACTTAAAAGATCCCTTAACTGTCAACCAAGTGTCCGTTGTGGCGCCAGATGTAAATAAACTGGGAGAGAGCATCTGTCCCAGAGTGGGAGCCCGTCGGCTAGAAAATCTCACTCCATCCTTCAGGACAGGCGAGAGACCCATAATCCCCTACTCTGATTATTCGGAGGATCTCCGTGTTTTCATTCTTATGGCCGTTGAGTACCTCCTGGCCCACAACTACTTCATGTTCGACGGCAGTTTCTTCCTCCAGAGACGGGGCGCCTCCATGGGCGCCAAATTCTCACCATCCCTTGCGAATTTATACATGGGGTGCTGGGAGGAACATCGTGTTTTTGGGGGGGGGACTGCCGTCTACTGGAGGATGTTGTGTGGTACGGGAGGTACATCGATGACCTTCTGATTACCTGGAGGGGTGATGTTTCTAGTGCGGCCTCTTTGGTACAATATTTCAATCAAAATAATTTGAACCTACAGTTCACATACACGGTTGATACAGTGTCCATTAATTATTTAGATGTTACATTGAGTGGTGATGCTGATACTGGGCTTGTTAACACCATAACCTACAGGAAACCGTGTAGTGGTAACGCAACCCTCAGGGCAGACAGTTGCCACCCAGCACACACAATCCGTGGCATTCCTGTTGGCGAATTCATTAGAGCCAGATGGAATTGCTCGAAGGAAGAAAATCTGATGAGTGAGCTGGACATTGTTGAGAGACGCTTGAGAGTTCGCGGTTATCCGTCAAGGTTAATTAGGAGGGGCAGGCTTAGAGCCATGGAGAGGTCACAGACTGAGTTATTACAAAATGACGGTGGCTCGGCTCAGGGTCAACAAAAGCCAACCTTTGTGACCACCTACTCAGCAGAATACAGGCGTGTGACCAATATCATCTCCAGGTATTTACCTATTTTGGAGGGGGATGTGGGTCTCTCGCCTGTCCTGAAGGATGGAGTGAGATTTTCTAGCCGACGGGCTCCCACTCTGGGACAGATGCTCTCTCCCAGTTTATTTACATCTGGCGCCACAACGGACACTTGGTTGACAGTTAAGGGATCTTTTAAGTGTGGAATTGCGACATGCAGGTATTGCCACCTACACAACAAGACTAGAACTGCTGTCTCTGCTTCCAATGGCCATACTTACAATCTTAAACCGTTCATTAACTGTGGCACCTGTTATGTAGTCTATCTTATTGACTGCACATGTTGTTCTGTCCAATATGTTGGGTGTTCCACCAGGCCCTTAAGGCAAAGAATAGCCGAACATTATTTAGGGGCAGGGTGGTCCACTATGAACATCTCAAATGTGGCCAAACATTTTAGGGAGGTGCATGGGGGAGACATGACAGGTTTCAGGGAGTAGAGCGAGTCATGTCACCAAAAAGAGGGGGGGATTTATACAAAATTCTTAAGAAGGAGGCCATGTGGATACACCGCCTGGGGACTAGGGTACCCCAAGGCCTTACTAGGTGGGACTTAGCGTTTATCACACATTAGTTTGCCAATGGCTTTCCCTTCCCCCCCTCCCCCTTTCTTCTCCCTTTGCCCCCTTTGTCTCTCCCCTCTTTTTCTCCCCTCTTTCTTTCCCTTCCCCCCTGAGTTCTCAGTTGAAGTCAGTTTTTCTGTGCAGAAAACGCGTATGAAAGCCGGTAAGTGTGACCCCTGCCTTAATCATTTTCAGGGAGTGTCTTTATAAAGAATAAAGACCATGCTGAGAATCCCCTATAGAGAGATGGACTAGCCTAAAATCTGTCGGTAATATCAGATTTCTACTACCTACTGTAAGTGACAGCAACATAGGAGAAAAGTAATTTATGGCTCATTTTACTCTGTGAAAAATGTACTTATTTGTATGTGTTTTAAATGTTAAGATTTTCTCGATGGTTCCTCTTTAAAATTGTAACCCTGTAAGGAGAAAGTTAGTAAGAATGCTGATGATCCCCAGTTGTTCCCTTCTTTTAAAGCGGAATATAACCCTGCATTTCAACTTTGCTCTAAAACATTATTTACAGCATATTATATGCAAAAAGCATTTTTTTTTTACTAGACCAGCATTGGAAGGGTTAAACACAGAGGTTTTAAGTTCCGTGCAGACATTCAGATGGTTACATTCTATTTAGTTAGTGTGTAACTGTTTATCAATAGATACATCTCTTTGGCTGTCCTCCAAGCTCCTTCTCAGTGAGAGAGATGAGTCATAATAAACACATATTTGTAAACAAAAAGTATCTAACTCAAGTTCGGATTCGGTTGCAGAAATCTCTAGGGACTTTAAAGCCCTGTGTAACCCTTCCAATGCTGGTCTAGTAAAAAAAAAAATGCTGGTTGCATATAATATACTGTAAATAATGTTTTAGAGCAAAGTTGAAATGCAGGGTTATATTCCGCTTTAAGTCCATATCATGGCAGAGATTTAAATGTACATCTAGTTACTTAAAGTCATAGCATTCAAATGTTACCTTTCTTGTATATAAGACTGCAGCTGCAAATCCTGTCTTGTCTGTCTTGTTGGTGTGCTTGATCAGTAATGCAATATATATCAATTACTGATTTTACATTGAGTTCAGCATACAGCTTTATGTACTACTTTTGTTGACTCTGCAGTCATTTCACCATACATGCTGTTTACAGGTTATCAGCACCTGAACAGAGGGATATACAAGTATGAAGATCCTGTAGAGGCAGTGGGGAAAGTTTCAGACCAATTACTCAGAGACCAGCAGTCTGTAGAATTATTACTATTCATATAAGCACAGGTCAACAGCTTGTGCATAAATGCCTACAATCAGTAATGCAAGTTCATTGCCTTATTGACCAGTACTGCATGTTAAAGAGAAACTCCAACCTAGAATTGAACTTTATCCCAATCAGTAGCTGATACCCACTTTTACATGAGAAATATGATTTTCACAAACAGACCATCAGGGGGCGCTGTATGACTGATTTTGTGCTGAAACCCCTCTCACAAGAAGCTCTGGGTACCGCGGTACTCTGGGCAAACTGCCACAATGTAACAATGTTCACAGACAGGAAATGGCTGTTTACAGCTGTCTGTAACAGCCAGAACAGCTAGAAACCGCTACATAACTTGCCCACAGTAACAATGTCACCATGTAATACATGTCAGAATGTAAATCAGGGAGAGGAAAGATTTTACAATGAGCAAACACTGACTAAATCATTTATCCATAATTATGGTTAAAAATGAAGCACTTTTTTTACTACATTATTTTCACTGGAGTTCATCTTTAAGTTCTTTTAGGCTATGAGCACACTTGGCTGTGGTGAAAACAATGGGTTTTCTGCATTGTGTGTTTTTCTGTGCATTTGTGTTTTTGGTGTGTTTGTGTTTTTACAATATTTTTTGATGGCTAAAGCTATAGTACCATATTTAAAACGCACATCTTCTACATGTCCATTGAAATACATTATATGCATTTTTCAAAAACGCACAACTTGCTGCAAATGGGAAAATGCAGAGAAAAATGTTTTTTTTTTTTTGTTTTTTTTTTTTTTTGTTTTTGGGGTTTTTATAATATGGTCCACAGACTATCATTATGTGCAAAAAAATCAGGGCTGTGGAGTTGGTCCAAAAATCCACCGACTCCGACTCCTCAGTTTAGGATTCCACCGACTCCGACTCCTCGACTCCGACTTCTCTAATTTGCATATTACAATTTTGTTGATTAAAAGTATGTAACATGAAATTCGTCTCTTAACTGCCAACGCTTAGGAATTTTACAAGACAACTGAAGTGAGAAGGATATGTAGACTACTATATTTATTCCCTTTAGACTAAAACTAGTCCTTGGTAAGAGTACTTGTAAAAGGTACAAACCGGAACAAAGAACATCTATCAGGCCCTTGGCAATGTAAGTGTGGGTACATGTAAGAATGATGTGCAGGTACTCTGCAGGGGAATATGGAGATTGTAGACAGACAACACCTCTGTGTTCAATGTGCACAGCATTCTCAGTGGATTTCCTGCAGCTCTGTGGGGAGTGCATATGTAGAGTATAGTACTACTGTGTACCAAAGTAAACCTGAGACAGATGAAATTAAAGTTTTATACATACCTGGGGCTTCCTCCAGCCGCCTTCAGGATAATCAGTCCCTCGTTGTCCTCCTTAACCACCTGGATCTTCTGCTATGAGTCCAGGTACTTGAGCCAGTCGGGCGTAGTGCGCATGCACACACTTCGCCGCCAGGAGCATACTACACCTGTGCAGCACTATTGCGCAGGTGCAGAATGTTCCTGGCTGTGGGAGCGGCATGCGGCCGGACAGCGCTGACTGGCTGAATTACCAGGACTCATAGCAGAAGATCCGGGTGGTGGAGGACAGCGAGGGACTGATTAGCCTGAAGGGGGCTGGAGGAAGCCCCAGGTATGTATAAAACTTTACTTTTCATCCGTCTGTTACCCTTTAATTTGTAGTCACCAAACCAAATTTTAACAACATATCAAATTATTTGATTTCATCAGCAAAGGGAGTGCATACATTTGCATAAATCCGCATCCATGCAGAATTATTTCCATCTCGTTGACCATCTCTATTAGTGACATAGCTACACATCAGGCTTTATTCTTACAGCATAGATGTTATTTAGTATATATGAGATTCCTGTGTACACATCATATATACAGTCACAATCAGATATGTATATCTGACCTTAAAAATACGGGGACTGCTTTAATGAAGCAGCACAAGTAACTAATTTTGATTGGTTTATTTCATTTTTGTGGACTAAGCACAGCTATTACTGTATATATACATTATTTTTAATGACTATTATCTGAGAAATAGAACATTTTATCATATTTTCTATTTTAATTACAGTTACAAATTCATTAGGAGTCGGAGTCGGTGCATTTTTTTCCGACTCCGACTCCAGGCACCCAAAATTGTCCGACTCCACGACTCCGAAGCCACAGCCCTGAAAAAAATCCACGTTTTCCACAATGCAAGCAATTCTGCCTAGTGTGCTCCTGGCCTGTAACTCTGTTATAAGTTCACTACATCATTAAAAAATTGATTGTATGACCTAAGTAGCTGAGCAGTGGCGTAGCTAAGGGGCTATGGGCCCTGGAGCAAGTTTTACATTGGGCCCCCCAAGCACTCTATACATCACAATTGATACAGCGCACCAAAACCTGCCAATGACAACCACAGTGTCAGAGGTGCAAGAAGGAGAGCGGGACAGCTTGCTATTCAAAGTATCTATAGATGTGGTTATTATCAGCACAGGACCAATAGAGAGATAATATTGTGGTTGAGGAAGGGCCCCGGCGCGGTCGAGACCTCTGCAACCCCTATTGCTACGCCACTGTAGCTGAGTTTTGGTAGTTGGTAGCAAGCTCTGAGGGCGAGTCTTTCGCTGCTGCCTGAATTGCATCATCCTGCTGTTCAGATTTGAGAGGTGAGAAGACTGTATCCTACAATTGGTGCAGGAAGTGGCTAGTGACTATATACAATACAATACAATACAATACAATACAATAACATTTCTATAGCGCTTTTCTCCCATAGGACTCAAAGCGCTTAGGCTCTCTCAGATTCAGTAATTAGTAGGATGAAGTAGTCACACAACAAAAGTTATATTTCTGCAAATGCCAAACTGAACAGGTGGGTTTTCAGTCTGGATTTAAACACGTCCAGGGATGGAGCTGTCCTGATCTGTTGAGGTAAGGAGTTCCAAAACGTAGGGGCAGCATGACAGAAGGCTCTGGGACCAAACGTTTCCAAGTGGACTCTGGGTATGACTAGACTCCTGACAAGACACTTTTAAAAATGTGATATCAGCCAATCTGAGTTTGTGTGTAAATATAATATTAAAGCAAACCTGTCACAATCCTGGGCAACAGACTCTTTGAAATAACCAATTTCATTTCATCATCTAACATGTAACATAACTTGCTATATACTGTGGGTATACAATACATGTTTAATCTGATCTAAACATATTTCCAGGCTTTGTTTCACTAGCAATATACTGTTGCAAATTATTTTTATATCAAGCCGGAACTTCCAATAGTTCCATGTTGGGTTAGCCCATCAAGGTTTTTCTGGAGACCCTTATGATTTTACATTTTACACCCCTGAATAGGGCTGAGTTATCAGTCGCCAGGTCTGGGGACTTTGCTGCTGTGATGTTATGATGGATTGAGATGAGTCACTGTGTGATGAGCTGAGATATGCACTCTTCTTCTCTGCAGTACAATATGAAGCTGGCTTCTCCTCCCAAGGTATCGGTGTATGAGAATCTGCTGTGGACGCCAGTGCGACCGGAGATGACGTCCTGTATAACTGAAGATGTTTCACAGGTTTCTGCCTACAATATAACAGTAACGTAAACCTAAGACAGAGTAGACAGTTGCACTTTTTACTTGCATGGGGCTTCTTCCAGCTCCTTGTAGAGTGTAAGCTCTTGCGGTGTCTACGGTAATCTGTTTTGCTGCTGCAGCCAAATTCAAGTTCACAATCCAGGGGCTACTGCGCATGCGTTGTTACATCTGTTACAAGTCTGTTCAATCTGTGCATGTGGCGAATGCTCCTGGCCTCGGAGGCATGCACAATTCACCGGGGCTGACCACAGCAAAAGTGTGTGTGTGTGTGGTGTGTGTGTGTGGTGTGTGTGTGTGTGTGTGTCTGGTGTGTGTGTGTGTGTGTGTGTGTGTGCCTGGTGTGTGTGTGCCTGGTGTGTGTGTGTGTGTGCCTGGTGTGTGCCTGGTGTGTGTGTGTGTGTGCCTGGTGTGTGTGTGTGTGTGTGCCTGGTGTGTGTGTGTGTGTGTGTGTGTGTGTGTGTGTGTGTGCCTGGTGTGTGTGTGTGTGTGCCTGGTGTGTGTGTGTGTGTGCCTGGTGTGTGTGTGTGTGCCTGGTGTGTGTGTGTGTGTGCCTGGTGTGTGTGTGTGTGTGTGCCTGGTGTGTGTGTGTGTGTGTGCCTGGTGTGTGTGTGTGTGTGTGCCTGGTGTGTGTGTGTGTGTGTGTGTGCCTGGTGTGTGTGTGTGTGTGTGTGCGCCTGGTGTGTGTGTGTGTGTGTGCCTGGTGTGTGTGTGTGTGTGTGTGCCTGGTGTGTGTGTGTGTGTGTGCCTGGTGTGTGTGTGTGTGTGTGCCTGGTGTGTGTGTGTGTGTGTGCCTGGTGTGTGTGTGTGCCTGGTGTGTGTGTGTGCGTGCCTGGTGTGTGTGTGTGTGTGCCTGGTGTGTGTGTGTGTGTGCCTGGTGTGTGTGTGTGTGTGTGCCTGGTGTGTGTGTCTGGTGTGTGTGTGTGTCTGGTGTGTGTGTGTGTCTGGTGTGTGTGTGTGTGTGTGTCTGGTGTGTGTGTGTGTGTGTCTGGTGTGTGGGTGTGTCTGGTGTGTGTGTGTGTCTGGTGTGTGTGTGTGTGTCTGGTGTGTGTGTGTGTGTCTGGTGTGTGTGTGTGTGTGTCTGGTGTGTGTGTGTCTGGCGTGTGTGTGTGTCTGGCGTGTGTGTGTGTCTGGCGTGTGTGTGTGTGTCTGGCGTGTGTGTGTGTGTCTGGCGTGTGTGTGTGTCTGGCGTGTGTGTGTGTCTGGCGTGTGTGTGTGTCTGGCGTGTGTGTGTGTGTGTCTGGCGTGTGTGTGTGTGTCTGGCGTGTGTGTGTGTGTCTGGCGTGTGTGTGTGTGTCTGGCGTGTGTGTGTCTGGCGTGTGTGTGTCTGGCGTGTGTGTGTCTGGCGTGTGTGTGTCTGGCGTGTGTGTGTCTGGCGTGTGTGTGGCGTGTGTGTGTGTGTGTGTGCGTGTGTTGTGTGTGTGTGTGTGTGTGTGTGTGTGTGATGACAGACTACAGGTGGCTGGAAGAAGCCCCAAGGAAGTAAAAATCCTCTTGTCTCAGGTGCACTTTGCAGATTATGGGGGATGGTCCTGCATATGTATTTTCATGCTGGTTATCATTTTTTTTTTTCCTCCTAGTTATTAACTCACTACTGCGACAATAAAACAAAACTGTCATGGGAAGACCCTCAAGGGATGTTTGTGAGAAGAAGAAATGAGGAGAATAAAGAGAACAGGTAAGACTGAAATATTCCTGGAGAACGCAGTTCTCTCATATACATGTTGAGCTGGGTTAAAGAATAACTCCGCCCTCTGACATTCTGCAGCAGATATGTGTCTACTCTATACCTGTGCTGTGGCCATCATGCCCTTCATCCATGTTCCATCAGATATACATGCAGCGCGGCATAAGCAGTGGTGGTGGTTGTTTTGGATGGCATTGTTCCTCTTACAGTTTCTTTGCCATCAGATACATAATAGCTGAACAAGTTATGAATACGTTCTACTTTTTCAGGGGCATAAATATACAATGCAGGGGATCCGGAACTGGTTAAGATCAACAAAACAATAAGAAACGTATCACAAAGTGGTACTATAGAACACCGTGATAGCTCATTGTAACCCAAAACCATTGAGGAGAGTATAAGGAGCTAAAAGAGACCGAAAAAGCCCTCTTACTAAAAAGCAATACAGTCATTTTGCATTCTAGTGTCTAAGATGGAGTTTGGGGATAAACCAATTTTCTTTCCTTTTTTTTTTTTTCTTTTTTTTTTTTCCAGGCCATGATTTCTGACATCCTGCAACTTGTGGAGATCTGCGGCCTCTGAAGACGACACCCATTTCTTTAGTCTATCCCAATTGTTCCCACGTCATTAGCATGCTCCATCCAGTCTGTTAAGTTTGCAGTAAGAGAGTCACTTCGGCAACTATGGAAGCTTCACATTTATTGACTTCAGGCTTCAGTGAAAGCTTAAAAGGACAGTAGAGTTGAATGGTTGCTATGTTAGTGTGTGGGGAGGTGCACAGACTCCTACCGCACCTCCTGTGTGCCAGCGGCTCCCTCATTTTGCCTGTAAAAGCCTCTGTTCTGTGCCCTTAAGTTGGCGTGGTTAGTGCCCTTTCACCCGAACATAACATAATTTGCCGCACATGCGCAGTGTGACCATGCTCTCTGCTCATCTCCTATGTGCAACAGGGTGGGGGGGGGGGGGGGGGGGGAAGAGAGCATGGTTATAAGGTGCCGACCTGACATACCGCGCATGCACAGCATGTATGTCTGTGTGAAAGGGTGCTGACTACACGTGCCTATGGGCAGAGAACGAAGGCTTTTACAAGCAAATGGAGGGAGATGCTGGCACACGGGAGGTGCGCCAGCAGTCTGCACACCTCCCTTCCCCACACACTAATATAGCGTCATCAGAGACAAGGGGAGCCCAAATAGGGCAATATATCACCAAATTGAGAAAAATCTGATGAAAGAAGAAATTGTACTCACCAGGGGGCAACTAACCTCTTGAAGCAAGTGAACCTGACTCCACTCGGATGTCCACAAGATATTAAACATGGCCGCTCTCTAAGGAAGATAGAAAGAAAAGAGGGGCGCTCTAAGTCCGCTGCACCACTATACTATGCATCAATAGGACAGGTCTCACCTGTTTACGATGGGGCTGGCACAGCGTACACAGCCCGGATTCGCCTTGTCCCTCTTAGCCGAGCCGGGGACTGAGCTCTAGCGCGGGGCGGAAGTGACGTCACTCGCTCCAGGAAGTGGTGGATCAATAGCCAGACGACGCTAGGCAGCTCTATACAGAGCTTCTGGTGCTGGAAAGCGTGTGTCACCGAGTTATAAACTTCACAAGAGTGAAGATATATGGACAGGGAAGTAGTTAGGATATAAAATTTTATTAAAACAACGCGTTTCGCGGAGATACAGTCTCCGCTTTTTCAAGTTAATGCTTAAATGACAAAAAGTGCTCTCAGAAATAAATACCCTCCCCTCCCTACAAAAATCCAAATTGACCAATCCGCACTGCAGTAGGTGTGGTCCAGAAGTTCATATTACCTCTAAACAGGGAGAAAGGTGCCGTAAGGCACCTAATAAAGGGACTATAAGTAAGAGAATCATTGGTGGGATTAAAAAGAGGAAAAAAGGTGGTAACCTGAATGAATATAAAAGGACTCTACATACAAACAGTGCCCACTGGTTTCACATGAACATGGCATAATTATGTGAATTATATGTGTGGAGTGGTTCCTGCTGGCCGTGTGTGTGTGTGTGTGTGTGTGTGTGTGTGTGTGTGTGTGTGTGTGTGTGTGTGTGTGTGTGTGTGTGTGTGTGTGTGTGTGTGTGTGTGTGTGTGTGTGTGTGTGTGTGTGTGTGTGTGTGTGTGTGATCTCCGATGTATGTACCTATCTATCCGTTTATTTTTGTACCATGTTCATGTGAAACCAGTGGGCACTGTTTGTATGTAGAGTCCTTTTATATTCATTCAGGTTACCACCTTTTTTCCTCTTTTTAATCCCACCAATGATTCTCTTACTTATAGTCCCCTTATTAGGTGCCTTACGGCACCTTTCTCCCTGTTTAGAGGTAATATGAACTTCTGGACCACACCTACTGCAGTGCGGATTGGTCAATTTGGATTTTTGTAGGGAGGGGAGGGTATTTATTTCTGAGAGCACTTTTTGTCATTTAAGCATTAACTTGAAAAAGCGGAGACTGTATCTCCGCGAAACGCGTTGTTTTAATAAAATTTTATATCCTAACTACTTCCCTGTCCATATATCTTCACTCTTGTGAAGTTTATAACTCGGTGACACACGCTTTCCAGCACCAGAAGCTCTGTATAGAGCTGCCTAGCGTCGTCTGGCTATTGATCCACCACTTCCTGGAGCGAGTGACGTCACTTCCGCCCCGCGCTAGAGCTCAGTCCCCGGCTCGGCTAAGAGGGACAAGGCGAATCCGGGCTGTGTACGCTGTGCCAGCCCCATCGTAAACAGGTGAGACCTGTCCTATTGATGCATAGTATAGTGGTGCAGCGGACTTAGAGCGCCCCTCTTTTTTCTTTCTCCACTACAGTGTTTTCAACGGGAGCAGCCGAGTTCAGACTGCGGGGGCCTGATCGCTATTTAGGGGCACACACTAGCTCCATATTTCCTTTCTCTCTAAGGAAAACACACTAGTACTAAGTGTGGCAAAGCCACAAAAGACCCATAACAGCCCTCCAAAGGAGGGGGAGAAGCACATGGGGGGGGGGGGGGGTGTTAATTTTATACACTTCTGGGTGAAAAAGAGGAGGTGGTACTGTTCAGCGCTCATTGCTCAGCTGAACACTACAATATGCCTAAGGAAGTGGGTTCAGACCCACGGAACTCGTTGCCAGTGCATTGTTATATGTAGTCATTTTTGAGGCAAGCCGCCTCCTTTTTTTCATTGTAGTTGTTTTTAAGTACTGTAGGTTTAATACACCTCTGGGTGTCTCTTACCCACTTTGTGCAGTAATAGTGCACAATCTGTCTTGGGTAAGAAATGGGCAGTGCCTTTCCATCCCTGATTAAACCCAGCCTGAGCTGTCATCAGAGAGGACATTGCATTGGACTTCTAGACATTTACCGTTACATAGAGGAGAAATTAAGCACCTGTGAAAGTTACAGCAAGGCTATTTGTGCATCAGAATGCAGTCTTTGCAAGGCCTGGCTCACATGGATGCCTCAGGGCAGTGGCAGCGCCTTTAGCTGATGCCAGATGCTTTTCTGCTACCAAACAGAAAAGCATTTGGCAACCTCTGGCAGCGGTTACCAGCATTTTGTAGTGTTTTGACCCCTGTAGGGGGACACCGAGCTGCCAAACAGGATGAGATGATGGGATCAACCACAGTGTTTACACGGATTGGAAACGCTAGTAGCATTGGTTAAACAACTGCTTCCATTTATATGAATGGAAGCAGTGGTTGATCCCTTTTAAAGCATCTCCTGAAGCGGCCCCTAATGCTGTGGGTCTGGTGTAACATCACCAGTAATGCCTGATTTAAAGACCCCTCCTGTGGAAGATTACCATAAGTAGCCCAGACTGGATTTTGTTATAAATTTACGATTGCTTGGTAAAAGTTTATACGCCTCTCCTGAGCGGTTCTTTTTACACCGACAGCAGCTGTTCCTGATTGGGTGCCAATATGTCTGTACAGGTGTCCCCTATCCTGTGTGGCTGGCTGTGCTTGGGGGGGATGGCTCTCAGGGACATCGGATTTTCTCAGGAGATTGCTAGGAATGGTCAACAAGATGCTGACAATTTTGGCTTGCATGCAAAATGTATGCTTGGAATTGGGCCAATCACAGTCAACACTGTCTGATTGGTCCAAGATGCTTATAATTTACTTGCAAGCTGAAATGAGTAACCATCAATGTACATTACAGGAGCCCCCTCAATAGAACAGTGTCCTGTTCATTCATATCAGTCCTGCGCAGAGCTGATGGGTTGGACCTCACGTTGCACAGCCTGATGGGAATAGTCTTTTCACAGCTTTCCTTGCTGGTGTTTCTCTATCTCCATATTAGGGATTTGTAGTCCTGCAGCGGATGCAGATTTTCCAGAACTCAGGATGTTTCCATGTGTACAATTACAGAAAGTCCATTTTGTTTGTGTTGTTGGGAATGTTTGTTCTAGGTTTTAATGTGCTCATAATTTGTATATAATAAATATTTAACTTGCTGCACCTTGGCAAGGCTCTCTTGATTCCATGCTTATGATTTCCCTGGTGGGGATGGGAAGAGGAGTTTTCCTGGCTGATGAGCTGGAAGGGATGTGTCTGAATGCAGCTAGCAGATGATAAACCTCACAGGAGACCAGACTCCCACCTATGGTCCCCATACACAGAACAATGACATCTAATATCTTACATTCATTTCACTGCGTGAAGCTGGCCCTTTGTGTAATCAGCATAAATTCTGTTTGTTTTTGTGGCACAAATGTTGCACCAAACATTGTGCTGCTCTTGTTAATGATTTATTGGGGGTGCTTCAAGGAGCGGTGTATGCTGGGGCACTTCCCAGAGCAGTATATGCTGGGGGGGGGGGGGGGCCTACACAGAGATGTGTATGCTAGGTCTAATCGCCAAAATTGAATGGAAGGGAGCACCAACAAGCAAAAAAAGAAAATGGTGTGCCAAGATCCCAACCCAAGCGCCTCCTGGAGAGCGTCGGGCTCTACTGAAGAAATGGGCATTCTGGATGAGAAAATTGGGGACTTTAGGGGAGGGTGGGCTTATCAGGGAATTCTTCTGGCTAGAGATGTACCTTATTTTCCTCTGTATATTTCATGTTTTATGCTAGGTCTAATAACCGCTCACAAGCAGATCTACTTGTTGCTTGTCATTGACCAGAAGAGCATACATGTAAGGAAAAGGAGTCGGGAAATTTGGATGCAGGGTGAAGCAGAAAAATAGCTCACCCTGCTACTGCAAGTGTCCCGGCGGAATAAATTACTATTCCCCCCCTCCAGGCCACCATGGACTCGGACGTAAGTCCTACTTCGGCTGCCAACTATTGCTGGCGGCCAAATGATGCTGTTTTTATAGTCGTTTGTGTTCCGTCTTTTGATGGCCTATGGTGTGCCCAGATTGCCAGAGCCCTCTTTGCCTGTCCGCAGCCAGAAGACTCCTAGCTAGATTTTCACTTGTTCATCTGTGCTGGATTCACCCTTATGCTGGATTCACACTGTGAGAATTGCAATGGACACTGCATGCGCTATAACATACACATTACTACAAAGCCTGCATGCAGAGCATTACAATATCATGATCCATTACAATGCTGAGATGCGAACAGACCATAGAAATGTATAGGCAGCAAGTTCCCATTCTGCAGTGCAATGGATATAGTGTGGATGCACCCTAACAAAACTCCATGCTTATATACTGTAATGAGCAGGCTGACATGGCATCTGTAAGAATAGCTGGAAGGTGACAGTGTTGTCCACCACGCCAACCCGATGTATATATGCTGGGTCCAGCTAGCCTGAAGGTGTACTCACACTAGATAAAACCCAGCTGAGGTAACTAATAAAGCCTATGCAGAGGATCCAGTGTGTGTAAAGAGACTTCAATGCCTCATTAAAGGGGCGCTACAGAGAAAAACTGTAAAATTTAAAATATGTGAAAACATACAAATAAGTACATTTTGCCAGAGTAAAATGAGCCATAAATTACTATGTTGCTGTCACTTACAGTAGGTAGTAGAAATTTGACAGAAGTGACAGGTTTTGGACTAGTCCATCTCTTCATAGGGAATTCTCAGCAAGGCTTTTATTCTTTATAAAGATATTCCTGTAAAAGGATTTAAACAATGATGCTGGCCAGCTTCCCTGCTCGCTACACACTTTTTTGGCAGTTGGACAGAGCAACTGCCATTCACTAAGTGCTTTTGAAAATAAATATATCCGAGAATCCTCTAGAAAGAGATGGACTAGTCCAAAACCTGTCACTTCTGTCAGATTTTTACTACTTACTGCAAGTGACAGCAACATAGGAGAAAAGTAATTTATGGCTCATTTTATGCTGGGAAAAAATGTACTTCTTATTTGTATATATTTGCACATATTTTAAATGTTACAGTTTTTTCGCTGTAGTTCCCCCCCCCCCCCCCTTTAAGTGATCAGCCTGGTGACCTGACCAACTGCATTGTTCGCAGTGCTTACTCTGCCTGCCATTTAGTCAGCCCCCCGAGTGCTGCAAAATTAGCACAGGAGATTTGGGCACAGCTGGCGCCACCATAGGCCATAATAGGAATTACAGCTATAGCGGCGCTCAATGAGTAATTTGGGAGCTGTCAAAAGACTGAGCACAAATTACTATTAAAAAAAAAAAAAAAAACTGTCATTAGCTGGATGCTGAGTTACATCTTTCCCCACTATCTATGGTGGCCTGGACTTGTGCAGGAGCAGAGTGAGCTGTTTACGGTTTTAACAAGCCAGCATCAGGTATACATGCTGCTGGGTTACTCCAGTGTATGTATGTATGTATGTATGTATGTATGTATATATGTATCATCAAAAGAAAAAAGTTGAGGCACTGTAACTTGCAAAGGTACATTTACTCACAGTATACAGACAGCGGAAATGCGGTGGGGGTGACGAGGCCTGACAGCTGTTTCGCTTAAAATAAGCTTCCTCAGAGGCCAAAGGTATGTACAACAAGACCCGAGTGTGCCCAGTTTTAAATAGGTTTCACTTACCGCCATAGTTGCGGCTGACGCCGTCCGCTCTCGCTGGCCGCGGCTTCCGGCGCATAAGCTCCGCCCCCCGGAAGAGATTCAGACGCTGCTCTAACCAATCGGTGAGCTACGGGTCTCCCCGCCTCTGTGCGTCATCTACTTCCTTCTGGGGATGTCATCGAGCGCTCACCCATTGGCCAGCAGTAGCGGCGAGCTGTCAACATGTTCATTAACCCTTTAGGGCACACAGGGGGACACAGCCGTCTGTTAAAAAACAAAGTGAATACAAAACTTTAATTACAAGAAATTTAAAATACACATTGTACTAAGGACTACAGAGAGGAAGTTTCTACACTAGTATTTAGAAAGATAACAATGCAGCTCATTTCTTTCATTAAGCCCTAACGGGCCACATGCATTAGTTTCAGAAATTAACCTGGCTTCTTGTTGCAGTAACATTTGCTCATGATTACCACCCCTATTAGGAACAGGGACTTGTTTCAACCCCATAAATCGCAAATGATTAACATGTCCATCATGGACATCTCTCATATGGGCAATGAATCTACCTGCACCTACTCCTGTCTGCACAGAATGAACATGTTCTTGAAATCTTGCACAGATCATGCGGGTTGTTTGCCCTATATAAAATCGATTGCAAGTACAAATCAGTGCATACACGGCAAATTTGGAGCGGCAATGCAAAAATTGTTTAAAATGTATTGTTTTTGCGCCCAATTGCACGCTTTTGCCAGTTAAAAACTGGTTACAATGATTGCAATTTCCGCATCTGAAGTTGCCTACTGGTATATTTCTCTGCAACCAATTTTGATCTGGTTCCACCTTGAATTCACTATTTGTGACGTGGTCACCAATCGTTTTGGCCTTTCTGAAAGAGATTACAGGTTTTGAACTAGCTACAGCGGAGGACCTAGTGTTTAATTGAAATTCACACCAATGTTTATGGATTATTGCTCTTATCTTTTCGGCCATAGGGGAGTAGTCAAAAATACAAGTCAGGGCTTTCCCTCCTCTCCTGGAGCTTCGTTTCCTCTCACTTTTATTTATCATTAAGTCAGTACGTTCCAGAGCATCTGCTCGTTTAAATGCTGCATTTAGATCAGCCATAGAGTATCCCCTAATGGACAATCTGATTGCCAGTTCTCTACTCTGGAGGATAAAATCCTCCCTTTTGTAGTTATTACGTTTAAGTCTGACAAATTGTCCATAGGGGATGGCTTTGATCGTGTGAGGGGGATGGAAGCTGGTATGGAGGAGCACGGAATTGGTAGCCGTGGACTTTCTATGCCCTCTGCTGAAGATTTTGTGATCCTCAACATACAGTTCTAAATCCAAAAAGGACAGACTGGTTTCAGCCAGTTCGCCCGTGAACTGCATGTTGAGGTCATTCACATTAATATAATCAAGGAACTCCCCAAACTCACCATCCGTGCCCCTCCAGGTCAGCACCACATCGTCCACATAACGGTACCAATGACCAATTTTCTGTCTAAATGGATTCTCCTCTCCCAGGATGTGTCTTTTCTCCCACCCCCAGAGGAACAGATTCGAGAAGGTTGGAGCTACCGGCGTTCCCATGGCAACCCCGGATCTCTGTTGGTACCATCTGTTGTTAAAGAGAAATACATTGTGGCTTAATACAAAATTGAGACACTGCATCAGATAGTCCACCCATGGTTCATCCTCTCTACAGGTCAGGAGTAGTTCTTTAATGACACGGATGCCACAAGCTTGGGGAATTCGGGTATAGAGGTTGACCACATCGATTGTGGCCAACCTCTCATTCTCCCCAAGCTCCACTCCCCCAATTCTCTCCAGGACGTCCAAGGTGTCAGCCAGGTGGGTAGATACTACCCTGAGGTACGGTCTGAGTTGGTAATCAAGATATTTGGATAAAGGCTCTGTCAAGGAGCCCCTGGCTGACACAATCGGTCGTCCCGGAGGTGCAACCGGGTCCTTGTGGATCTTGGGGAGAAAGTACCAGACTGGTTTTTTGGGATATTCGGGTAATAAACCCTCTCCCATTTTTTTGGATAGAATTCCAAGTTCCACCCCTTGTCTAAGTAGACTTTGTAGAGCAGTTTTGTGCTGGTGAAGGGGATTGCTTTTCAATTTGGAATAGAAACCATCGTTCCCCTCTAATTGTCGAGTGGCCTCCTGTATATAGTAGTCCTTGGACATAATAACGAGGTTCCCCCCTCCATACCAGCTTCCATCCCCCTCACACGATCAAAGCCATCCCCTATGGACAATTTGTCAGACTTAAACGTAATAACTACAAAAGGGAGGATTTTATCCTCCAGAGTAGAGAACTGGCAATCAGATTGTCCATTAGGGGATACTCTATGGCTGATCTAAATGCAGCATTTAAACGAGCAGATGCTCTGGAACGTACTGACTTAATGATAAATAAAAGTGAGAGGAAACGAAGCTCCAGGAGAGGAGGGAAAGCCCTGACTTGTATTTTTGACTACTCCCCTATGGCCGAAAAGATAAGAGCAATAATCCATAAACATTGGTGTGAATTTCAATTAAACACTAGGTCCTCCGCTGTAGCTAGTTCAAAACCTGTAATCTCTTTCAGAAAGGCCAAAACGATTGGTGACCACGTCACAAATAGTGAATTCAAGGTGGAACCAGATCAAAATTGGTTGCAGAGAAATATACCAGTAGGCAACTTCAGATGCGGAAATTGCAATCATTGTAACCAGTTTTTAACTGGCAAAAGCGTGCAATTGGGCGCAAAAACAATACATTTTAAACAATTTTTGCATTGCCGCTCCAAATTTGCCGTGTATGCACTGATTTGTACTTGCAATCGATTTTATATAGGGCAAACAACCCGCATGATCTGTGCAAGATTTCAAGAACATGTTCATTCTGTGCAGACAGGAGTAGGTGCAGGTAGATTCATTGCCCATATGAGAGATGTCCATGATGGACATGTTAATCATTTGCGATTTATGGGGTTGAAACAAGTCCCTGTTCCTAATAGGGGTGGTAATCATGAGCAAATGTTACTGCAACAAGAAGCCAGGTTAATTTCTGAAACTAATGCATGTGGCCCGTTAGGGCTTAATGAAAGAAATGAGCTGCATTGTTATCTTTCTAAATACTAGTGTAGAAACTTCCTCTCTGTAGTCCTTAGTACAATGTGTATTTTAAATTTCTTGTAATTAAAGTTTTGTATTCACTTTGTTTTTTAACAGACGGCTGTGTCCCCCTGTGTGCCCTAAAGGGTTAATGAACATGTTGACAGCTCGCCGCTACTGCTGGCCAATGGGTGAGCGCTCGATGACATCCCCAGAAGGAAGTAGATGACGCACAGAGGCGGGGAGACCCGTAGCTCACCGATTGGTTAGAGCAGCGTCTGAATCTCTTCCGGGGGGCGGAGCTTATGCGCCGGAAGCCGCGGCCAGCGAGAGCGGACGGCGTCAGCCGCAACTATGGCGGTAAGTGAAACCTATTTAAAACTGGGCACACTCGGGTCTTGTTGTACATACCTTTGGCCTCTGAGGAAGCTTATTTTAAGCGAAACAGCTGTCAGGCCTCGTCACCCCCACCGCATTTCCGCTGTCTGTATACTGTGAGTAAATGTACCTTTGCAAGTTACAGTGCCTCAACTTTTTTCTTTTGATGATACAAGTAGTCTACATGATGCGCACGTAACTTTAGGCGACACTCCAGTAGTAGCCACCCTCCTCTGATTCTCATCTAGTGCCACCCGCTTTTTCTCCTTCACTCGTATGTATATATGTAGTTCTTTATTAGCGCAACTGTATGAAGCCTCCCAAATCATTTGATCAGCTTAAAGTTCATAATGCTTAGCTAGCTAAATTAAATACATTTCATTGTTGCATGATTTTAACAAGCACTGACAATGGATATTAAAATTGCATACATTTTTGCTAAAGTACCCCTTTTATGAAGCAACGCTACATTCGCTGTAGCAGAAAGCAGTAATGCTGCTAATAAGTTCAACAGGTATTGCGATTTGCAAAAGGCATAGATACGCCAAAACACGTAGTTCTGTCATTGGCACATAAGCCTGAGGTGGATGCCTGAGTTTCCTCCAGCTGGCCACAGCAGATGGACAGGCTACAACCTTGCCTTAAAGAGGCAGAAGCTCATGAGCAGCAGGTTTCTGTATCAAGTAAGTGCAATGTTTTGGGTTTTTGTACAGCAGGGAGCCTATATTTCACTATTGGAGTGCTCCTCTTCTTCCTTCTATTCTCCTCCAAGGTGTGGTGACCTGCTGGGAATATCTCCACCATTGATTAGTGTTGAACAAGATGATACCATCCCGACTGAAGACAGCCCCTGCTTGTTCTAAGCTGGGGAGATACTATCTGAGAAACTATGAGGGGTGCAACTCCTGTGTGTACTTCTGGGAATGCAGCTGCCATCTATCAGTATTTTTAAAATGTGAAGAAAATGTTAAATACATGCAAACACATACATACTGTATAGAAAGTGTCATTGCTTTCACTTACTGTAACTAGTAAATACTGTATCTGACCAGTTTTGGACTGGTACAACTTAAAGGGACACTTAAGTCAAACAAAAAAAATGAGTTTTACTCACCTAGGGCTTCCAATAGCCCCCTGCAGCTGTCCGGTGCCCTCGCCGTCTCCCTCCGATCCTCCGGGCCCCGCCGGCAGCCACTTCCTGTTTCGGTGACAGGAGCTGACAGGCTGGGGACGCGAGTGATTCTTCGCGTTCCCAGACACATTAGCACCCTCTATGCTGCTATATGGTATATGATATATGCTATAGTAGCATAGATGGCGCTATTGTGGCCAGGAACGCGTAGAATCACTCGCGTCCCCAGCCTGTCAGCTCCTGTCACCGAAACAGGAAGTGGCTGCCGGCGGGGCCAGGAGGATCGGAGGGAGACGGCGAGGGCACCGGACAGCTGCAGGGGGCTATTGGAAGCCCCAGGTGAGTAAAACTCTTTTTTTTTGTTTGACTTAAGTGTCCCTTTAAGGGGTTTCTCAGGGATTTCAAATACACTAGATGACCACTGCTTAGTTCACCTGCCACAATAATGTGCAAACAGGTAGGGAGGCTGGTCAGCATCTGTGTATGGATCCTAAGGAGTGTGTTTGTAAAGAATAAAAGGAAATGACAAAAAAATAAAAACTTCTATGAACTCACCATACTCCTAACGGAATACCTTGGGGTGTCTTCTTTCTAAAATGGGGTCATTAGTGGGGTTCCTATACTGCCCTGGCATTTTAGGGGCCCTAAACCGTGAGGAGTAGTCTTGAAACAAAAATGACCTGTGAAATCCTAAAGGTACTCATTGGACTTTGGGCCCCTTAGTGCAGTTAGGGTGCAAAAAAGTGCCACACATGTGGTATCGCCATACTCGGGAGAAGTAGTACAATGTGTTTTGGGGTGTATTTTTACACATACCCATGCTGGGTGGGAGAAATACCTCTGTAAATGACAATCTTTTGATTTTTTTTACACACAATTGTCCATTTACAGAGGTATTTCTCCCACCCAGCATGGGTATGTGTAAAAATACACCCCAAAACACATTGTACTACTTCTCCCGAGTATGGCGATACCACATGTGTGGCACTTTTTTGCACCCTAACTGCGCTAAAGGGCCCAAAGTCCAATGAGTACCTTTAGGATTTCACAGGTCATTTTGAGAAATTTCGTTTCAAGACTACTCCTCACGGTTTAGGGCCCCTAAAATGCCAGGGCAGTATAGGAACCCCACAAATGACCCCATTTTAGAAAGAAGACACCCCAAGGTATTCCGTTAGGAGTATGGTGAGTTCATAGAAGATTTAATTTTTTGTCAAGTTAGCGGAAATTGATTTTAATTGTGTTTTTTCACAAAGTGTCATTTTCCGCTAACTTTTGACAAAAAATAAAATCTTCTATGAACTTGCCATACTACTAACGGAATACCTTGGGGTGTCTTCTTTCTAAAATGGGGTCATTTGTGGGGTTCCTATACTGCCCTGGCATTTTAGGGGCCCTAAACCGTGAGGAGTAGTCTTGAAACGAAATTTCTCAAAATGACCTGTGAAATCCTAAAGGTACTCATTGGACTTTGGGCCCTTTAGCGCAGTTAGGGTGCAAAAAAGTGCCACACATGTGGTATCGCCGTACTCAGGAGAAGTAGTATAATGTGTTTTGTGGTGTATTTTTACACATACCCATGCTGAGTGGGAGAAATATCTCTGTAAATGGACAATTGTGTGTAAAAAAAATTAACAAATTGTCATTTACAGAGATATTTCTCCCACCCAGCATGGGTATGTGTAAAAATACACCCCAAAACACATTATACTACTTCTCCTGAGTACGGCAATACCACATGTGTGGCACTTTTTGCAGCCTAACTGCGCTAAGGGGTCTAAAGTCCAATGAGCACCTTTAGGCTTTACAGGGGTGTTTACAATTTAGCACCCCCCAAAATGTCAGGACAGTAAACACACCCCACAAATGACCCCATTTTGGAAAGTAGACCCTTCAAGGTATTCAGAGAGGGGCATGGTGAGTCCGTGGCAGATTTCATTTTTTTTTGTTCCAAGTTAGAAGAAATGGAAACTTTTTTTTTTTTCCCTCACAAAGTGTCATTTTCCGCTTACTTGTGACAAAAAATAATATCTTCTATGAACTCACTATGCCTCTCAGTGAATACTTTGGGATGTCTTCTTTCCAAAATGGGGTCATTTGGGGGGTATTTATACTATCCTGGAATTCTAGCCCCTCATGAAACATGACAGGGGGTCAGAAAAGTCAGAGATGCTTGAAAATGGGAAAATTCACTTTTTGCACCATAGTTTGTAAACGCTATAACTTTTACCCAAACCAATAAATATACACTGAATGGGTTTTTTTTTTATCAAAAACATGTTTGTCCACATTTTTCGCGCTGCATGTATACAGAAATTTTACTTTATTTGAAAAATGTCAGCACAGAAAGTTAAAAAAAAAATCATTTTTTTGCCAAAATTCATGTCTTTTTTGATGAATATAATAAAAAGTAAAAATCGCAGGAGCAATCAAATAGCACCAAAAGAAAGCTTTATTAGTGACAAGAAAAGGAGCCAAAATTCATTTAGGTGGTAGGTTGTATGAGCGAGCAATAAACTGTGAAAGCTGCAGTGGTCTGAATGGAAAAAAAGTAGCCGGTCCTTAAGGGGTAGAAAGCCCTAGGTCCTCAAGTGGTTAACCACTTGAGGACCCACCCTTTACCCCCCCCTTAAGGACCAGCGCTGGTTTGATTGATCTGTGCTGGGTGGGCTCTGCAGCCCCCAGCACAGATCAGGGTGCAGGCAGGGAGATCAGATTGCCCCCCTTTTTTCCCCCCTATGGGGATGATGTGCTGGGGGGGGTCTGATCTCTCCTGCCTGCTGTGGGTGGCGGGGGGGGGGGCACCTCAAAGCCCCCCTCCGCGGCGACATTCTCCCCCCTCCCTCTCCTACCTGCTCCCCCGGGAGATCTGGGCTGCACAGGACGCTATCCGTCCTGTGCAGCCAGTGACAGGACGTCCCCTGTCACATGGCGGCGATCCCCGGCCGCTGATTGGCCGGGGATCGCCGATCTGCCTTACGGCGCTGCTGCGCAGCAGCGCCGTACAAATGTAAACAAAGCGGATTATTTCCGCTTGTGTTTACATCTAGCCTGCGAGCCGCCATCGGCGGCCCGCAGGCTATTCACGGAGCCCCCCGCCGTGATTTGACAGGAAGCAGCCGCTCGTACGAGCGGCTGCTTCCTGATTAATTAGGCTGCAGCTGGCGACGCAGTACTGCGTCGCTGGTCCTGCAGCTGCCACTTTGCCGACGCACGTTATGAGTGTGCGGTCGGCAAGTGGTTAAGGGCCCGTTTTCACTAGCACAGAAACTGGGCTGAATCCGCAGAGTTTCCCCGCAGGCAAATCGCTCAGAGAAACTGCCATAGGAAATAATGGCACTGCCGGCCGAATTGCTTGCCCTAGTGATTCGGCCGGCATTGCCATCAGTTTTCATGCGGGAGGCAGCGAATCCCATAGTCGTGCATGGCACAGCTTCTGGGATTGGTCTGTGTACCTGCATACCCGGAAGTGCCACCGCGCATCTTGCAGCCGTGGCCAGTGGAAACAGGCTCTAAGGCCCACCAACAGTGCATGTTTTGTGGAAATTCACAGAGGTAGTTAATCAGCTCTGCTGAGACACTAATTACCTCACCTGTGAATGTTTGTGGTTTTCTGAAAAACGTACTGTTAGTGGGCCTTGAACAGAGGATGGGGAACTCTGGTTTACTAGTTACTGTGACAGCAACATTGGGATAAATGTATTTTTTTTTATTTTTCTCCTGAGTAAAATTAGCTATATGTGTGTTTGCATGTATTTCAAATGTAACATTTTTTCACAATACTGGTCATTTAAAGCATACTAGAGACAAGTAAAAACAAAAAAAAATGTATATATACACCTGGGGCTTCCTCCAGCCTGATCGATTCCACACCGACGTCCTCAGCCTTCTGTATCTTCAGTAACAGGTCCTGTCATTTCTGCACCTGCGCTGAACGCTGTGAGACAGAGGAGTGCACCGTGCATGCGCAGACTGGGTGAAATGACAGGTCCCGTTATGAAGATAAGGCTAAGTATGGCAGCGTTAGAGCGATCGGGCCAGAGGAAGCCCCAGGTATGTGCTGTATACATTGTTTTTACTCGTCTCTGAGTCCCTTTTAAAGTGGTCATACACTGGCAAAAGATAGATGCCTTTCTGAACGAAATATGAGAAAGATCTATTCCTTGTTGGGCCACAGAGAACAGATGGCCAGTAGGGATGAAGACTGATGCGGACAGGTGAGTAAGCTGCACTGGGAGTACTCTGCAGGAGCCCTGGGGAGAATTATTAAATGGGGGGCTAGAGCAAGATCTGTCCGGAGCAATCCATGTTAACATTTTTTGGGTTGGAAATTGCTCAAAATTATGATCGGGCATCAATCTCCAACAGATATGATGGAAAGTTTAGTGTACGGGCACTTTTACATACAGTGCATCTGGAAAGTATTTACAGCGCAGCACTTTTTACACATTTTGTCATGTTACAGCCTTATTCCAAAATAAAGTGAATTCAATTCTTTCCTCAGAATTCTACACACAACTTTCCATAATGAAAATGTGAAAACAGTTTACTTGAGGTTTTGGTAAAATAAATAAAAAAAAAAAAAGCACTTATACACAAGTATTCACAGCCTTTGCCATGAAGCTAAAAAATGAGCTCAGGTGCATCTACCCTGCTCTCTGTTTCATTCTTCACTGTTCAGCTTGCTTCTTAGCAGCCCTAATAAAATCCCCCACTGAACATTCAGTCTGGCTTTCCTTAGGAATGATTATAGCGGAGTCTGTTTTCTCAGATGTCTTTTTAAGCCCAAGCCTGTCCCCTTCTGGCTCTGCTCAGGAATCATTATAGCTGAGTCATTATAGCAAAGCCAGACTGAATGCTCAGTAAGGGATTTTATCAGGGCTGATAAACAGCAAGATGAACAGTGAAGAATGAAACAGAGCAGGGTAGGCATTTTCTCTAATGTTCCCACTGATATATATGGTAAAATACATGAAGGTGCTTAGTCTCTGGTTCACTTTTTAACCAGTTAATGGCAAAGTGACTTATTAAAACATCCTGTTTGAGCCTGTTAACGACAACAGGACGTTTTAATAAGTTGCTCGTTCCTGCCGCCGTTCCACATGTGTGTGCGCCGCTCCCGCCGCCGTTTACCATCGGGTCACTGTGATCTGGGATTGGGGAAGAGGACCGACCGGTCCTCTACCCAATCGCATTGTCTGGAATGAATGGACGTCCATTCAGAAAACAGGAAGCCGTCACATTGTAGTTAAAGGACTTACGAAGCCTGATAAATAAAAAAAAGTTAGATACCTGTGTGTGTTTGCAAGGCACGGAGGACGCCGTCCGCGCCCTCCGTGCCGTTCCGCCGGGTCCCCGCTGCTTAATATCCCCCCGAACGTCCCCCGACCGAACGGCCCGGGTCAGGCTCTCCAGCCTTCACAAAGATGGCCGCCGGAGCTGGCCGCGGCTGCGCAGTCCGCATAGCCGCGAGTGCGGCTGCGCACCTCTAAGGCCAACTCCCTGATCCACGCTACTGTTACGTGGATCGGGGGGTTGGCCTTAGAGCTGCGCAGCCGCACTCGCGGCTATGCGGACTGCGCAGCCGCGGCCAGCTCCGGTGGCCATCTTGGTACAGGCTGGGGAGCACGACCCGGGCCGCGCGGTCGGGGACTGTTCGGGGGGGCTGTTTAGCGGCGGGGACCAGGCGGAACGGCACGAAGGGCGCAGACTGCGTCCTCCGTGCCTTGCAAACACACACAGGTATCTAACTTTTTTTATTTATTTTTTTCAAATCAGGCCTCGTAAGTCCTTTAAACAGACTCTGTAACATCAAAAACCTCCCCTGGGGGGTACTCACCTTGGGTGGGGGAAGCCTCCCGCTCCTAATGAGGCTTCCCACACCGTCCTCTGTCCCACGGGGGTCTCGCTGCAGCCCTCCGAACAGCCGGCGACAAAGCCGACTGTAACTTCAATATTTACCTTTGCAGGCTCCAGCGGGGGCGCTGTGGCTGCCTTCGGCACGGAAATAGACGGAAATACCCGATCTCCGTCGGGTCCGCTCTACTGCGCAGGCGCCGGAAACTTGCGCCTGCGCAGTAGAGCAAACCCGACGGCAATCGGGTATTTCCGCCTACTTCGGAGCCGACAGCCGTCAGAGCGCCTGCGCAGGAGCCGGGAAGGTAAATATTGACGTCACCGCTGCACGGAGGGCTGCAGCGAGACCCCTGAGGGATGGAGGACGGCGTGGGAAGCCTCATTAGGATCCGGAGGCTTCCCCCACCCGAGGTGAGTACCCCCCAGGGGACGTTTTGTCGTTACAGTTCCTCTTTAATAAATGTAAAAAAAAAACTAAAAAAAAAACTTTCTAGAATGGGAGTGTTCACTAGTGCCATCTTGTGGCCAAAAAGTAAAATTACACATACATACTGTACACACAAAATACAAATAATAACTTACACTTCCAAAGCCCCCCTCTTCCAAAACAGAAAGAAAAAAAAAACAGTTTAAAAAAATTATTGCCTTGGGGACTCATCTTTTTTTTAATCTATATTTTGAGGGAGAATTACTTTTACTATGTAGGGGCTTGTAATTATGGACCAGACAAAAAAAAAACAAAACAGAAAAATAACACCTATATTTCAAAATAATATATTGTCGCCATACATTGTGATAGGGACATCATTTAAGCGGTTTAATAATCAAAACAATTAGTAAAAAAAATGTGTCCCTTTCATCCACAGGAGAACGTTTAATTTTAAAACTAATGGCCAAAAACTGAGAAATAATGAATTTTTACCATTATTTTTCCCGTTAAAACGCAATTAGAATAAAATAAAAGCATAATTGGTGGCGGAAAAAACAAGGTATAGATCATTTTGTTGTGATAAGTAGTAATAAAGTTATTAGGGAATAAAAGGGAGGAGCATTGACAGGTGAAAATTGCTCTGGTCCGTTAGGGTAAAAACCACTTGGGGTGAACTGGTTGTTTCTGTAGCTTAATTTGAGCCCACCGGCGGTAAATTCAGTTGACTGGACTCAATTTGGAAAGGTACACACCTGTCTATGTAAGGTTTGACAGTTCATGTGAAAGGCAGAGCACAAACCAAGGCATGAAGTAAAAGGAATTCTCTGCAGACCTTCAAGACAGGATTGTATAAAATCACAAATCTGGGGAAGGTTACCGAAAAAATGTGTGCGGCTTTGAAGGTCCCAATGAGCTCAGTTGCCTCCATCATCTGTAAGTGGAAGAAGTTCAAAACCAACTCTTCCTAGAACTGGCTGGCCATCTAAACAGAGATTGGGGGAGAATGGCCTTAGTCAGGGAGGTGACCAAGAACCAGATTGTCATGGTCAGAGCAACAGAGGTCCTCCACGGCCAAAGGAGAACCTGCCAGGACGACAACCATCTCTGCAACAATTCACCAATAAGGCCTGCATGGTAGAGTGGCCAGATAGAAGCCATTCCTTAGTAAAAGGCACATGGCAGCCTGCCTGGAGTTTGCCAAAAAGGCACCTAAAGCACTATCAGACACACCTAGGTTTTAGAGGAGAGAAACCAGGAAAAAAAAAAAAAAATACGAAACCTGGTGCATCCATGGTGCAGGAGTGTCTTGTGGAGCTTCTCCCCCCAAACTCCTGATGTCAGTGTTGTAAGAATAGACTGTGAGCTACACTGGTATGGTCTGCCACAATAAATTGCACAACAAAGACCACAGGTAAACTGGAATAATCAATATGTAACAGCCAAACTAATCAATTAATATATTTCAAGCAATAATACATTAGAGCAGCTAAAATAATAACGTGCTAAATGCAGTCATTGCATGTAACAGAGCTGAAACAGCTTAAAGGGGAACTGAAGAGAGAGGTATATGGAGGCTGTCATGTTTATTTCCTTTTAATCAATACCAGTTGCCTGGCAGCCCTGCTGGTCTATTTCTCTGCAGTAGTATCTGAATAAAACCAGAAACAAGCATGCAGCTAGTCTTGTCAGATCAGACTTATAAGTCTGAACCACTGAAACACCTGATCTGCTGCATGCTTGTTCAGGGGCTATGGCTAATAGTATTAGAGGCAGAGGATCAGCAGGGCTGCCAGGCGACTGGTATTGTCTAAAAGGAAATAAACATGACAGCCTCCATATACCTCTCTCTTCAGTTCCCCTTTAACAGTAAGACCACCATGAAAATATATTACCACCACATGCTGGGGAATGCAGCCTGTTAACAAGAACCATACATAAGCTGTGTAAAGATGAGTCTAGAAATCAGCATGCCTAGGGAGGATAGAGAGAACCACCATCACTGTCACTCACCCTGCTCTGTCCTGGGAGCGGTGACAGTCGTGTCTGCAGCCTGACCTCTGATACCTCTTTCCCTCCCTCCCTCACCTGCAGCCTGTGCATGTCCCTCACGCCAGTGGTGCTAGTAATGGCCAAAAACTTCGTTTTGCAAATTTCGCGAAGTTTTCCGTATTGTTAAACTTCGCGTAGTAATTTACTAAGTTACGGGTACAGCGTAGTTACGGCTACGATACGCGTGTAAACGAAATTGCGTAACGTAATTAGGCATCACTTAACTAGCCAGTGCGCATGCGCATACTATATTTTAATGCGTTGCGTACAATCATGCTTAAGATGCACGCATTAAACAGCGCAAGCGCGTCGCTAACATAACATGACTGCATGCGGAAATTTGTAAGCGTGCATCAATGCAAAATGACTAATATTGTAATGAACCGTAATTTCGCGAAGTTACGAAGTCATACGAAATTATGATACATAATTACGGTCCACACAATTTATTACGCATCCTCCCATAAATTTCGCATTGCAATTACGATGGAAACCGGCGAATTACGATGCGAAATTTCGAAGCACCACTGCCTCACGCTGGGATGTCCTGAGAGTAGTTACAGTCCATAGTCTGGCTTCCGATTCCTCCCGCTCATGCTGGTATGTCCTCGGAGAGGTGACAGCGGTGTCCGCAGACTGGCGTCCGATACCTTCCTCTCTCCCTCTGCGCAGCACGACTCCAGCCTGTAAATGTCGCTCAAACTAGCGTGTCCTGGGAGCGGACGCTCTTCTCTCCATGCTTCGGCTGGTGGTGTCCTGTAGATTACGGTCCTCATTCGAAGTCATCAAGTGAGGACCCTAACCTACAGGACACCACCTGCTGAAGCATGGAGAGAAGAGCGTTGGCTCCCGGGACACGCCAGTTTGAGTGGCATGTACAGGCTGGAGCCGCGCTGCGCAGAGGGAGAGAGGAAGGTATCGGACGCCAGTCTGCGGACGGACACCGCTGTCACCTCTCAGAGGACATACCAGCGTGAGCGGCATGAACAAGCTGGAGCAGCGCTGTACGGAAGGCTATATGGGGGTATCAGAAACCAGGCTGCCGAAAGCACCGTCACCTCTCCCAGGACATCGCAGCGGAAGCACAGGCTGGAGAGAGGTAGCAGCATGTACAGGCCGCAGCCACGTGAAGGAGGGAAGAGGGGGGCCACTAGACTGCCAGGGATTCATTTTAGGGGATGCTGTAGCACCTCTTATTGGGGGAAAAAAAAGTGCATCTTATGGTCCGAAAAATATGATAACTCCTTGGTGTGAATGCCAGGCATTATGTTTAGAGGAAAACAGGCACCATTCATCACCAGGACAATACAATCTCCTACAGTGGAGCATGGTGGCAGCAGCATCATGCTGTGGGGATGTTTTTCAGCAGCAGAAACTGAGATATCAGAAGTGGCTTTCATGACAACTCTGGGTTCTCAAGTGGCCCAGCCAGAGCCCAGACTTGAATCTGATTGAACATCTCTGGAGAGATCTTAACCTGCCTGGCATTCTATTAAGATCGCCAGGCTGGCGACCGGACGGGTATTTTTTAATTAAAAAAAAAAAAAAACTATTTCATGCAGCCAACTGAAAGATGGCTGCATGAAAGCCCACTAGAGGGCGCTCCTAGTGCGTACTTCTGATCGCCTCCGGTGATCAGAAGTAACAAGGGCCGCGATTTTGCTTTCCTCGTCGCCATCACGAAGAGCGGAGTGACGTCATGGACGTCCTGACATCAGCCGCCTCCAATCCAGCCCTTAGCGCTGGCCGGAACTGTTTGGTCCGGCTGCGCTGGGCTCGGGCGGCTGGGGGGACCCTCTTTCGCTGCTGTACGCGGCGCATTGCTGCACTGCGGTGGCGATCAGGTAGCACACACGGCTGGCAAAGTGCCGGCTGCGTGTGCTCCTTTTTATTTTGTCCGGCGTCTTTGGACGAGCTCAGCTCGTCCAGAACGCTAAGGAGGTTAAAATGGTTGTGCACTGACACTTCCCATCCAACCTGATGGAGCTTGAGAGATGCTGTAAAGAGGAATGGCCGAAACTGCCCAAGGATAGGCAAGCTTTTGGCATCATATTCAAAAAGACTTGAGGCTCTAATTGCAGCCAAAAGTGGATCGATAAAGTATTGAGCAAAGGCTGTAAATACTTATATACATGTGATTTCTCACTTTTTTATATTTTTAATATATTTGACAAAACCTCCAGTAAACTTTGTTCATGTTCTCATTATGGGTTGTATGTAGAATTCTGAGGGAAAAATGTAATCCTTTGTGGAATAAGGCTGAAACATAAAATGTGGAGAAAGTGATGCACTGAATACTTTCTGGATGCACTGTGTCACCTGCCTTCAAAAGCATTTCTGACCAGATAAAAAAAAAAGCACTTACACCAACGGAGAGTGACTCAATGCCACATCTTTCCTACCGAGTCCTTTTTTCCCGTCCCTTTTCCTTTGTACGCTGCAGTGCCACATACTTTTCTGCCTCCCCAGCCTGCCACCCCCTATATGAGGAGTAGCATATGGAGTGCTTTGATAGTTCCCTATTCCGGGATGGCACTAATACACAATTATGATAAACCAATCGCTGACCAATTTTACCACCTTCCTGTAGTGTGAAAGTCAGATATTAACCAGCCTGGAGTTTTATTAAGATCGCCAGACTGGCGACCAGACGGGTTTGTTTTTTTTTAATTAAAAAAAAAAACTATAGCATGCAGCCAACTAAAAGTTGGCTGCATGAAAGCCCACTAGAGGGCGCTCCTGTTGCATACCTCTGATCGCCTCCGGCGATCAGAAGTAACAAGAAAGGCCGCGATGAGCGGCTCGTTTCGCTTTCCTCGTTGCCATGGCGACGAGCGGAGTGACGTCATGGACGTCAGCCGCCTCCGATCCAGCCCTTAGCGCTGGCCGGAACTGTTTGGTCGGCTGGGGGGACCCTCTTTCACCGCTGCACGGCGATCAGGTAGCACAAGCGGCTGGTAAAGTGCCGGCTGCGTGTGCACCTTTTTATTTGATAAAAATTGGCCCAGCAGAGCCTGAGCGGCAGCCTCCGGCGGTAATGGACGAGCTGAGCTCGTCCATACTGCCAGGCTGGTTATAGGACAAATGAAATGAGTGGTAGATGAAGGTTACCATATTTATTTCCTTTTACACAATACCAGTTGCCTGGCAGTCCTGCTGATCTCTTTAGCTGCAGTAGTGTCTGACTAACACCAGAAACAAGCATGCAGCTAATCTTGTCAGATCTGACAATGTCAGAAACACCTGATCTGCTGCATGCTTGTTGAAGGTCTATGGCTAAATATATTAGAGGCAGAGGATCAGGAGGATAGCCAGGCAACTGGTATTGCTTAAAAGGAAATAAATATGGCTGCCTAAATACCTCTCACTTCAGTCCTTTAAACACGAGTGTAGGTAAACCCTCATAATAACAATATTTCTATAGCGCTTTTCTCCCATAGGACTCAAAGCACATAGGGTCTCTCAGGTTCAGTAGTTGGTAGTAGGATGAAGTATTAACGCAACAAAAATTATATTTCTGCAAATGCCAAACTGAACAGGTGGGTTTTCAGTCTGGATTTAAACACGTCCAGAGATGGAGCCTGTCCTGATCTGCTGAGGTAAGGAGTTCCATAATGTAGGAGTGGCATGACAGAAGGCTCTGGGACCAAAAGTTTTCAGGTGGACTCTGGGTATCATACTACATGGAGGTAGTAAAATTAGTCAGCGATTGGCCAAGCATAAAGTGTGTACCAGGCTTAATGCAGACATCGTCCGAGTCCTGGTCACATGTATCGGCATACAGCAGAGGTCTGTGGTAAAGAGACCCGATTCAGTGCTCGGGAATAGGTAAATATCAAAGCGATCCCTGCGCTATTCTGCAGATAGCGGGTGGCAGGCCAGCCAAGTTATCGACACAAGATAGGGCACAGCTGCTAACAGTGCTGCAGATTTATCCGTCAGCTGCACAAAGCAACCAATCACATCTTCTCTAATTCTGCCGATTTCCTGGTTTTGATAAATCTGCCTCAGTGAAGCAGAAATAACACTGCCGGGTATTGTCAGCAGGGCTGTGGAGTAGTCGAAGTAATTTAAGGTACCTGGAGTCAGAGATTTCATAAACTGAGGAGTCGGAGCTGGATTTTTGTACCAACTCCACAACCCTGATTATGCAATGTTTCATTCATTTTCGGTGTGTCTCAATACTTGACCACAGGAGGCGGCATCATCCCATGAGTGCTACTGAAGTAAGACTAAAGGAAATTCTCCATGTGTAGCTCTCAAACTAACATTCACAGGACAACAAAGCTCGATTTGTTAAAAACTTTATGATGGGTCCAATGGTTACAGAAACAGCTGGGAGTTAC